>NC_050075.1:40102213-40407296 GCF_009764565.3 Dermochelys coriacea
GTCTGACAGTTGGTCACCTGAAGGCAGGACAGTAGAGTTCAAAGTGATGACCAGAGTGGCTAGAACAGGAATTGTGGGACACTTCTGGAGGCTGATCAGAGTGCATTAATAGACAAGGGCGTTCATACTGGCACCGTGGTGCTCCAGCCAGGACGCATCAAGTATTATGCTTCTCATTCAGGTGGATGACCAGGAGCACTCCAGCTACGGAGTCCGAGTGCTCTACATGCCTTGCCAGAGTGGACACGTCATGAGTTAGGGCACCCAGGTCTGCTTTAATGCGCTCTAACTTGCAATTGTAGCCAATTCCTAAATTTGTAAGGGCATTGAAAGTGTTAAGATCTGCTTAGAATGCGTTTTGCTTTCATTTCATTTGCCCAAAACTGACTTGTTATGCTTTGACTTATAATCACTTAAAATCTATCTTTATAGTTAATAAATTTGTTTGTTTATTCTACCTGAAGCAGTGCATTTGGTTTGAAATTTGAAAATTGGTTTGTCAGAGGCTTCCCTTGGGATAACAAGCCTGGTACATATAAATTTCTTTGTTAAATTGATGAACTCATATAAGCTTGCAGTGTCCAGCGGGCATAACTGGACCCTGCAAGATGGAGGTTCCTAGGGTTGTGTCTGGGACGGGAGATATTGGCTAGTGTCACCTGGTTGCAAATAGCTGGGAGCAGCTTACATGCCAGAGGCTATGCTTGAACAGTCAGGAGTGGGGGTTCTCACAGCAGATCAGAGAAAGGCTGGCTCCCAGAGTCAAGGATTGGAGTGACCTAGCAGATCACCAGTCCAGATAACACCAGAGGGGAACATCAAGGTAGGAATAAATGGTCAGTGTTCAGAATGGAGAGAGGTAAATAGTGTTGTCCCCCAGGGGTCTGTACTTGGCCCAGTCCTATTCAACATATTCATAAGTTATATGGAAAAGGGGATAAACATGAGGTGGCAAAATTTGCAGATGATACAAAACTACTCAAAATAGTTAAATCCCAAGCAGACTGCTAAGAACTACAAAAGGACCTCTCAAAACTGGGTGACTGGACAACAAAATGTAAGAAGAAATTCAATATTGATAAATGCAAAGTAATGCACATCGGAAAACATAATTCCAAGTATACATATAAAATGGTGGGGTCTAAATTAGCTTGCACCACTCAAGAAAGAGATCTTGGAGTCACTGTGACTAGTTCTCTGAAAACATCCACTCAATGTGCAGCAGCAGTGAAAAAAGTGAACAGAATGTTGGGAATGGTTAAGAAAGGGATTGATAATAAGACAGAAAATATCATATTGCCTCTATATAAATCCATGGTACACCCACATCTTGAATACTGCTTGCAGATGTGGTCACCCCATCTCAAAAAAGATATAGTGGAATTGGAAAAGGTTCAAAAATAGGCAACAAAAATTATTAGGGGTATGGAACAGCATCCGTATGAGGAGAGATTAATAAGAATGGAACTTTTCATCTCGGAAAAGAGAAGACTAAGGGGGATATGATAGAGGTCTATAAAATCATGATTGGTGTGGAGAAAGTAAATAAGGAAGTGTTATTTATTCCTTCTCGTAACACAAGAACTAGAGGGGCAACCAAATGAAATTAATAGGCAGCAAATTTAAAACACATAAAAGGAAGTACTTCTTCACACAATGCACAGTCAACTCATTGCCAGGGGATATTGTAAAGGCCAAATCTATAATGGGGTTCAAAAAAGAACTAGATAAGTTCATGGAGGATAGGTCCATCTATCACTATTAGCCAGGATGGGCAGGGATGGTCCCCTTAGCCTCTGGTTTCCAGAAGCTTGGGAATGGGTGACAGGAGGTGGAACACTTGATGTTTACCTGTTCTGTTCATTCCCTCTGGGGCACCTGGCATTGGCCACTTTTGGAAGACAGGATACTGGGCTACATGGACCTTTGGTCTGCCCCATTATGGCCATTCTTATCTGTTGTTCCCCTCCTGATTCCAATAATGTTGGCCTCAGTCTGTGTAACTCCTGTCCCATCCATCAGTGAGTGTCCCACAGGTGCTAGCCCCTTGGCTACCCCACCTCACCCATCCATCAATTCCCATTCATGGCTGGGATCAGAAAGAGCAGCATCTAAATGTCTCTGTGGCTCTGTCTCCATTCCCAAGGCAACTGGTCCTCCCTACAGATGTCACCACCTGACCCAGCTAGTGATTCAGCTTGACTGAGGTGCTCAGTAGGCAGGAGTTCCCTGGAGTCCATTCATCTCTGCTACTATCCCTTGCTGCAGTCTTCATTCTGCATGATCACCCATGTTCTCTTGGGTGGGGAGCCATGATTCATCGATTCCAAGGCCAGGAGGGACCATTGTGATCATCTAGTCTTACCTTGTGTATATCTCAGGCCAGAGTACTGCCCCCACATACTTCCTAGAGCAGATCTCTTAGAAAAACATCCAATCTTGATTGAAAAATTGGCATCCACCACAACTTTTGGTCAATTGTTCCAATGTTTGACTACCCTCACTATTAAAAATGTACGCCTTATTTTCAGTGTGAAAGTGTCTAGGTTCAGGCCATTGGATCACGTTAAACCTTTCTCTCCAGATTGAAGAGCCCATTGTCAAATATTTGTTCTCAATGTAGGCACTTACAGACTAATCAAGTCACCCATTACCCCTCTCTTTGTTAAGCTAAATAGATTGAGTTCCCTGAATCTATCACTATACACCAGATTTTCTAATCCTTTAATCATTCTCATGGCTCTTCTCTGACTCCTCTCCAATTTATCAACATCCTTTGGATTCTGGACACTAGAACCAGAACCAGTATTCCAGCAGCAGTTGAACTAGTGTCAGATACAGAGGTAAAATAACCTCTTTGCTCTACTCGAGATTCCCCTATTTATGTACCCAAAGATCAGATTATCCCTTCTGGCTATAATGTCACACTGGGAGCTCATGTTCAGCTGATTATCCACCCCTCCTTATCCCAAATCTTTTTCAGAGTCCCCGATCTGGAAAGTGTGGCTTGAATTCTTTGTTCCTAAATGTATGCAGTAGGGCTGTTGATTAATCACAGTTAACTCATGTGATTAACTCAAAAAAATTATTCACGATTAAACAAATTAATCCTGATTAATCACAGTTTTAATGGCACTGCTAAACAATAGAATACCAATTGAAATTTATTAAACATTTTGGATGTATTTCTACATTTTCATATACATTATATTCTATGTTGTAATTGAAATCAAAGCCTATATTATTTTGTATTACAAATATTTACACTGCAAAAATGATAAACAAAAGAAATAGTATTTTTCAATTCACCTCATACAAGTACTGTAGTGCAATCTCTTTGTCGTGAAAGTGAAACTTACAAATGTACACAAATACAAAACAATGTAAAACTTCAGAGCCTACAAGTCCACTCAGTCCTACTTCTTGTTCAGTCAATCGCTAAGACAAACAAGTTTGTTTACATTTACAGGAGACAATGCTGCACTCTTCTTATTTACAATGACACCAGAAAGTGAGAACAGGCACTTTTTTAGCTGGCATGGCACTTTTTTACCTGGCATTGCAAGGTATTTATGTGCCAGATATGCTAAACAATTGTATGGCCCTTCATGATTTGGCCACCATTCCAGAAGACATGCATCCATGCTGATGAAGCTCATTAAAAATAATGTGTTAATTAAATTTGTGACTGAACTCCTTGAGGGAGAATTGTATGTCTCCTGCTCTGTTTTACCTGTATTCTGCCATATATTTCATGTTATAGCAGTCTCAAATGATGACCCAGCACATGCTAATTTTAAGAACACTTTCACTGTAGATTTCACAAAATGCAAAGAAAGTACCAATGTGAGATTTCTAATTGTGACATTATTGACATGAACTGTGATCATATAGATCATTGTTACAACCAAGGTCCTATAGTTGCACCATATCTGATACAAAGGAGGTCCAGTAAGGTGTCTATGGAAAGGTTATGATTTGCTGGTTATGGTTATGCTATCTGTATGTGTCTATCATTTATGTAGTTAAAGTTATGAATATTGGCTATGTACTTGTATCTCAATGTGTTTTGATTCTAAGTAGCCTCAGTGAAGCATTTGGTCAGCTTCTTGAGAAAGGACTATTCTCAGTAAGTGCCCAATCAAGAAACACTTAACTGACAATGAACTTTGGGAGATGCCAATCCACATCTGAGCTCTCCTGGGAACATTCAAACTAACATGTAAACAATGGCACCAGCCTGCAAACTGAGTAATGCATGGACATGTGACTTGCCCATGTGACTCCAGACTCCATCTTGCTGCTGTGATTTGCCACAGTAAGAACAAAAGGGTGTCCTTCCATGGGCAGAGAATATAAAAGGCTCTAAAAAACCATCTTGTCTTCAATCCTGCTTCTGGCCTTTGGAGGAACCTTGCTACAAACTGAAGTTCTGAACAAAGGACTGAATGACCCATCCCAGCTGTGGATGTACTCCAGAGACTTGATTTGAACCTGCAGTTTATTCCATCACTGCTACAAGCCTAAACCAAGAACTTTGCCATTACTGTATGTAATTGATTCCATTTAACCAATTTTAGCTCTCATATATATCTTTTTCCTTTTATGAATTAACCTTTAGATTTTAGATTCTAAAGGATTGGCAACAGCATGATTTGTGGGTAAGATTTGATTTGTATATTGACCTGGGTCTGGGGCTTGGTCCTGTGGGATTGGGACAACCTTTTTTCTTTTACTGGGGTATTAGTTTTCATAACCATTCGTCCCCATAATGAGTGTCACTAGTGGTGATACTGGTAAACTTTCAGTAAGTTCAGGGATTGATGTCCAACAAGCTCTGCAACCAGCTCTTTTAAAACTCTTAGATGCAAGTTATCCAGATTTGTTGTTTTTTAAATATATAAGTTGAGTGGCTGCTCTTTAACATCCTCTGAGATGCTAGCAGAATGCATTATCATATGATATGATTCTCATCAATTTGTTTTATCCAGATACAGAACAGAAATAGCTATTGAATGCTATTGCCTTTTGTGTACTTAGAACTCTTGACCCGAATCCTAGCTACTTGGAAACAAGCTCTTTACCACAAAGTAAGAACATTCCTTTCTTTAAGCTGCTTTAATAGCCCACTACCCCCAAAACTCCAGGTTCATGTGTAGTTATGGTGACCCTTCAAGTGACTTTTCCATATCCACAAAACGAATGATCATTGTCATTTGTTCAACATGACTCACATCTGGTGTACAGTTCAGTATTATTGAAAAGTATTTTGCAGAATGGGCAGCTTCTACAATTTTCTTTTTTATGGCATTTACTAGGATTTGAATCAGTTCATTCTGCATATTTTTTCCTAAGTAATGAACCTGTATTTCATGATCAGTTATTTTACATAGATGCTCCTTCATGACTGGATCAAACAAAGCTAGATATTCAACAAATTTTTTAAAGTTTCAATTACCTGGAGTGTATAATTTTTCATTTCTACCGTGGCTGCGGAATGCTAAATTTTGCCCACCTAGAACTCTTACTAAAACAATCAGATGCTCTAATATTTGTTGCCAATACTCTTTTTTTTCCTTGATCACAGGTACATTTTCTTCATTGAGAGTTTTTCCTTTTTTCATTTGTAATTCAAGTTCTTTCCAATTTTGAAAACATTCCAAATGTTCTGTACTTCTTTCATGTGAAGAGAGAATTGAAGATATGTTTTTTCAGTCCTTTGAACCATTTTCAGTAAGTGATGTACCAATTGCTTGATTTCTAAACAACTTGCAGCAAAAGCAAAACACAGAGTCCTTTGACACTGAATGTTGTAACCAGTTTCAATTAATTTCTTCCCCATTAATGAGTTTCCTCTTGTAATGCTGAGCAGAGGATTTTCTTTTATTTCCATCCTTAGGGAAGGGAAATTCATGAACTTCTTTGGGTCCATGTTCCATGAGAATTTGCCACACACTGTCATTACATCTTGACCATGAAGCTGGGTCCCCATACTATAACTTCTTTGTAACTTCCTCATCCTTTCTTCCTTCTACTACATTTACTTCAATTTCTGAATGTGTCTCTGAAGGTGAATAAATTTTCTCCACTTCCATATCAGTCTGATGCTGTGAGCTGCCTCCATCTAGAAGTAAGTTTCCATCATCCTGAGTTTCCAAACTGCTTTTTTGTGGATGTGAGCTATCCTCATCTTGAGGTAATATACCTTCATCTTGATGTTCCAAACTGCTTCCATGCAGATGTGAGCTAACCTCCTCTCCAAGTAAAATTCCTTCATCTAGATGGTGTGAACTGCTTCCATGTTTATTTGCATTAAAGAGAAGATGTTTCAGGAAGGATCCCTGCTGTTTTGCTTTGTCATTTTACTTCTCAGTCTTTCGTTTATGATACTCATCTCCTGAGGGTTTTCTTTTTCCTATTTCTGCCATGGGGCATTTGAATATTGTTATGTACTGTGCTACCGACTGCAAGCATTATAGCGTTAAGGATGGCTGACACACCCACCATATGGTTGGCAATTTAAACCACATTGCAGCCATCCCAACATGTCTTTTCACTGCTTAAATGTTCGATGATTAGTAACATACACTCACTTACCTATTAAAACAGTTAGTTACAGCATTTACATGGAAACAAAATGACCTTTTTTGATGTTATAAACAGACACCGGTTGTTTGGAAAGTAATCCCCTTCCTCACAGTTACCCACTTGGAGTGTGACATCATCACTTTCTTAGTCTATTAAGCGTTAACACTGTTACTTTTTTTTATGGACCTTATTTATTACAAGTGAACCAGTTATAACAAAGAAAAGTTTATAATTATACGGCCCAATAATAATGCTAAGGTTTAATAACGCTTAAAGATACTCACATTTTGGATTTATAATGCTGAAAGACGTTATTCTTTATTCTTTGGCACCAAGAAACATAATTTTCCATGGCATTTGCTTGATTCTTAACCATCTACCTGCGACATGTGTTAAAATGACCGTTTGACATATATCACCTCGTGACATCTCCACTCTACGTGAATTTCTGGCTATGCAATCTTGATATATATTCGAGTTAGGTGTCACTAGCATTGCAGCTCTTGCCGCTCATGGATGTGTTTCATTGTGGCTGAGTTATTGCTTATCAAAATTGCAGAGTGGGTCATCTTGACCGTATGTTGCAAATTGAAAAAAAAATCACTAAAATATTATTTATTTTTGCAGTAAATAAAAGTTTTGACATATTAATAAATTCTCAGAAATGTAGAGAAATGAATTATAATTCATATTCCTTCTGTACACGCTGTGACAAAGTTCCTGCTCTACCTTGGTGGGTCTTGCACTTATTGTCGGATTTGCTCGCCTTGGAGCTTCACAGCAACCCTCAGCTTGGCCTTTTTTCTGAATTCACAGTCCAGGTTGACTCCTCCTGTGTCTGACCAGGAGTTGGGAGGATTTGGGGGGAACCCAGGCCCGCCCTCTACTCCAGGTTCCAGCCCAGGGCCCTGTGGAATGCAGCTGTCTAGAGTGCCTCCTGGAACAGCTGTGTGACAGCTACAACTCCCTAGGCTAGTTCCCCATGGCCTCCTCGCAACACCTTCTTTATCCTCACCATAGGACCTTCCTCCTGGTGTCTGATAATGCTTGTACACCTCAATCCTCCAACAGTCAGCATTCTCACTCTCAGCTCCTAGTGCCTCTTGCTCCCAGCTCCTCACATGCACACCACAAACTGAAGTGAGCTCCTTTTTTAAACCCAGGTGCCCTGATTAGCCCGCCTTAATTGATTCTAGCAGCTTCTTAATTGGCTGCAGGTGTTCTAATCAGCCTGTCTTAATTGTCTCCAGAAGGTTCCTGATTGTTTTGGAACCTTCCCTGTTACCTTACCCAGGGAAAAGGGACCTACTTAGCCTGGGGCTTATATATCTGCCTTCTATTACTCTCCTATAGCCATCCTGCCTGACCCTGTCACAGCGCATGGGAATTGAAATAATGACATCTTCGTTATTTTATTTGTATTTTTTTCATCTTTTTCCATTTTTTTTCATTTTTTTTATTTGATTTTTTTCTTCGAATTTGGCGCCCCCTTTAACTTGGCACCCTAGGCAACTGCCTACTTCACCTATATGGACGGGCCGCCCCTGCCTGTTGCTCAACTCATGTGATATGGCCTGACCTTCCTGTGTACCAAATGAGAGGCAGAGGTGAGGAGGTGACATTTTGCATCATAAGTATTTACCAAGCCAAGGAGGTACGATGGGATAACAAAGAAGATGGTGGAATATTGTGAGTAAAGGAAGAAATTAGTGAGCATTTTCTTCAAGCCCCAGGCTTTGAATTACTTCTTGCCAATGTGACAGGACTCCTAGCAGTCATTATTAGAAGCCAATCCCCAGTTATCAAACCATTCTCGTGTCAACATGTCTGATTATCACACTCTCAGCAAACTGGACAAGTTCAGATCGCCTAGGCTACAACTTGACCAGCTCAGATGAATGTAAAGGTATTATCGGTGTTCACAAGTGGCAATGTGGAGTTTCTATCCAGTTAAGCTAAGTTGATTGAAAACCTCCCATTCTGTAGGGCTATTATGGTAATGAAAAAGCTCTTGCTTTTTGAGAGGCAGTAAGTGGGACAATGCTCTCCCCCTCACCCTTTGGCCCTACTCCACTACTACCCAGGTTGTGATGCTCTGGATCTGTCTGTGCTCCAGTTGAGAGGCATGATTGCAGCACATGTTGATTTTACCTGAGCAAGCTTAAATCAAAACTAGCTTGAGACACTAGAGCAGTGAACCAGGACCTTGGGTATGTTGTCCAGTGCCCACAGCCTGTACTGCCACAGCTGACCTTTGATCTAAACTAGTGCAGGTCTGTCTGCACATGTTGCAATTTCACCTCCTGACTGCTGTGCCAACCCACCCTCAGTGGTGTGACCAACACATTTTTCAGGAAACCCCCTAGGACACAGCTTGGGGGGCTGGGGTCTTCTTGGGTGTCTCATGTTTCTGTTAGTTGATTGTATAGGTCTGTCATGGGTGCCTTGTCCAGAGCCCCCAGCCTCACTTTATAGTCCCCTTCCAGCCCCCCTACATTCACTGCTAGCCATGGCTATGCCCCTGTGCCATCAGCAGGGGAATGATGTACAAGCTAATGCAGTAGCTCTAAACCACCCAGCAAAGATGCACTGCACAAGTGTTCCTCCTTGGGATTGTGATTGTGACCCCAGAGCTGATTTGCACTAGTGATGTAGCTTGGAGTGGCCACAGCTCAGCTCAGCACATTTATGGCCTGGTGGATAGAGCATTGGAGTGGGCTCAGGCAGGGCAGGTTGTGTTCCTGGCTCTGGATGACTGCCTTTCCCTGTTCACTCCAAACCCCAGGTCTGCTCTCCAGGCCAAGGCAGGAAAGTACATCCCCAGCTTAGAATCATCTGGGGCCTCTGGCAGATCCCCTACCCCAGAGTACAAGCATTGTGCCTGTCAGTCAGTCTGTATGGCCTGCTGCCTACCCACCCTAGGTGTCCTCCTGCCTCCATGTTTTGTCTCATGGCCCTGCAAACACACTGATTGAACCCAGGGCTGATGAAATATGATTACATTTCTCTATTCATTACACAGGATATAGAATCACAATTCACACATATAAAATTGCTTTATTTCCTTTTCTTTTTGCTTTGGAATTATTTCATTGGCGCAAAACTGTCAGTTTAGTGATGCTGTCTCTGCTGCAGAGTCAGTCAGTCGCCAATACCCTGCAATTTTAATGATCTAATCCGACAGTTAGCACACTTTAATTTAAAGTTTTATTAACGACTGCTTCCAACTCTCAAAGACTATATTAAAATTTGTTAATGGAATTGGAGATTATAAATGGCCCATTTCAAGCCCACTTGTGCTGTTTGACACCCACTCCCTTTAGAATTCACAGCAATCCTATTAACTCATCTTTATGTTTTGTATAGGTCATTTTGATTGTGGTTTTTTGTGTACTTCACGTATGAGGTAGTGTTCCCCGAATCTAAGCATTTGAAAGAATGTAATTTTACAAAAAAAAAAATAAATAAAAAAAATCACACATTTCAGATTCATTATCCTTCCATGGTGATCTTAAAATTTAATTTCTGTGATTTATTGCAAATTTTTGAATCTACAGGCAGAATGGAAAACGAAAACAAATTCCACTGACAGCTTTAAATTGTATGTCCAGAAGCCACAGCCCTACCCCTAACCTCCAGTTGTCACACAAGGGAGAGTCCCTACCCCCACACATCCATCACCCATCTCAACCCTCTATATTTTACTCTGGTGTGTTCAGCTCTTCCCCAACACACAGGCCCTGCAACCCCACAGGGCCTAGCTCAGGTTAGCTTGGCCTTTGTATGGGCCACTTGCTACTCCCCTCTGAGTATAGACTTTGCTGAATGGTGAGTGTGATGGGTTCCCCCCAGGGTGCCACTTGGAAATGAGGTACCACTGAGCATCCTGACCCACCAGCCTGGTCTCCCTCTCACACTGTACTTCTGTGACAAACTGCAAAGCCCTCCAGCCTGCACTTTCACCAGCATTCATACAGGTCCCACACCCAGCTGCAGTTACAGGCAGGCTCCCTAACCACCAGCTTCCCAGCCTGGGACCCCACAGCAGTACCATCCTGCCCTGGTCAAATCTGGCCAGTATATATAATCGGTCTGCATCTCCCACAATTTGAAGAGGGCCATGCACACTTGTGGTAATCAAGCAGAGATTTTCCCGAAGCACTCCAGTCAAAGCTCACTGGTTTAGATTAAACAAAAAACAAGTTTATTAACTACAAAAGATAGATTTTAAGTGATTATCAGGGATAGCAAACAGATCAAAGCAGATTGCCTAGCAAATAAACAAAAAACTCAAACTAAGTTTAATATACTAGATAGATTGGATATGAATTAGCAGAGATCATACAGGCAGGCTTCAGATTCTTAAGGGACAAGCTGCACTTGCTTTACAACTTGGAATCTCCAGGTGTTTCATACACAGGCTAGAAATCCCTTTAGCCTGGGCCCAGCCCTTCCCCCAATTCAGTCTTTGTTCCTCATGTGTTTCCAGGAGTCTTCTTGTGTGGGGAAGAACCCCAAATGATGTTACTCCCTGACTTGTATAGCTTTTGCATATGGTGGGAACCTTTTTTTCCCAAAGCTTGGTTCCCAGAGCAGTTTGTGGAAAAATACTGACATCCCAAGATGGAGCCCAGCATCATGTGGCCTGGTCATATGTCCTTGTAGTCATAGCAGCCATCACTCACAGGCTGTCTGTAGCATTCTCAGGAAGGCTCACCAGATGGGAGATAAGCCTCTCCTAAGGCCTATTATTTTTAATGGCCCATTACCCTGAATAGATCCTTTTACAACCAGCTATTTAGACTGAAAGCATCTTGTCTAGTGGGCGTTACCCAGGTGTAACTACATTTGAAGTACAGATACATAGTCAGTATTTATAACTTCAGATACAAAAATGACACATACATACAAATAGGATAATCATATTAATCAAATAATAATCTTTTCAGTGACATCTCACATAACCCATCTTGCATAAAATATATCATAATTATGCTACAACCATATCATAATATCACTGTGAAGAATATGGGGTGCAGTGTCACAGGGATAAATCTGGTTCATGAATACATTTATGAGTCTGAGCTGCCTGGTCAGTTTTCTGGGACGCATGGGCCTCCATTACTCATTATCTATAAGTATTCATGGAAATCTTCACAAATCTCAAATCTTCATGGATTCTAGCATCAAGAATTGCTTGCATGGAAATGTGCCCTATTCGCTATAGGCCCTTCATGTCTCGCTATTCACTATCATTACTTGTAATTTGCTATGCTTGTTATTCTCCTATTTAAAAATTTCAGTAAGCCAATTAAGAAGCAGAAACACCATGTGACTTAGGTGACTGATTGACTGACCAACCAACTCAGCTCACAGTAGACACAGCGAATATTCAATGTGAACCGTGTGAAGTGCCCTGAATTTGAACATTACTTATACAGATGGCTCTGTGACTATTCAGCAATAGCACAGCAGTTCACAGGGGATGTGGACATCCATAACCAAGCATGTTTGCAAGCTCCAGAGAGTGCAGCAGGAGCCAAATTCGCTGGAGTGGAAGGACATCAGCAACTCCACTGAATTTTTCCCTTTTTCAGCCACACCCACAGGGTCAAGGCTCTGTGCCCCTGCTGGGTGGAACTGAGACTGGGCAAGAGGGTGGGGTTAGGGAGGAGCACTGGATGTGACACACTCCTCTGGGCCATACTTGGATTTCCACGGTTATTGCTGGTCTTGCAGCATGGCTGCCTGCACCCGCCCTGGGCGGAAAGCACATGGCAGCTACACTCACCCAGCACTTTGGATCCAAGGCCCCATATAAATCAATGGCTTCAGTGATGCTAGTCACCAACATGTGCACAGATTCATAGAGTCCAAGGCCAGGAGAGTCCACTGTGATTCGCCAGTCTGACCCCCTGTATAACACGGGCCAGGGAACTGCCCCCAAATAATTCCTAGAGCAGATCTCTAGAGCTTTTCCTTTTCTCAGGTTCATCCCATTATGTCTGTCTTCAATCCCCTGATGCCATCCTAAAGAATTCTTTTCCCTCCTTGGTGCTTACAGCCTTCAGATCCTTGGAAACAGATATCCTGTCCCCACTTCTACTTTAGCCGAAGTGGACTTATTTAACCCTCTAATCTTGCCTTTTAAATCAGTCCCTCTGGCCCCTGCACATTCCTCTTGCCCATCTCTAAACTTCCTGCATTTTGTCAAATATCTTTCCAGTCTAAGGCACTCAGAAGTGATCGTCTATTTCGGAAACTATCTCACAAGAGCTGTGTACCTCCCTCCTCATCAGGTCATCAGTGCACTCTGTGGAGCAGAGTTAAGGAGCTTTGTGAAATAGGTAAGGTGAATTTTTATATGTCAGTATTTTGTTAGCTGAACGTACAAACTGGAAGGATTATGAGACCTTTTGATACATTACCCTACCTAGTCATTTCCACCCTTTAATTGTAATGTTCTTATTATATAGAGTGTACAAGAGTTAAAGCAGTCACTGGAGCAACCCTAAATATCAGTTAATTACATTTTCTGTGTGGTAATAATCTGTTATATGGGTGTGACCAGAGGCAAATTAGGGTTTTGTGGGGCCCTGGGCCAGAGCAAGTGGAGGCCCTTCCCCACCTCTTCTATCTGTAGTGCCTCCCCCACCCTTCCCAGTGCTCCTGGCAGGGAAATGGGGTCATGGCATGGCGGCTTGCCCCACTCTGCTCGCCCGGTGCTCTTGATGCTCCCCATGTTCCCATGCCCCCATGCCCTGACCTCGCTCCCCAGCGGGAACACCAGGTGGGCAGGCAGAGTGGAGCAAGCCCCTGCGCCCTGACCCCACTCCCTGGCTGGAGCATCTGGCGGGAAGGTGTAGTGGGGCCCCGCTCCACTGCAGAAGCTCAAGGCAGAGCAGGTCAAGATGCTGGGGTGATCTAATTGGCCATGGCTCCTGGGCACGGGTCCCATTGGCACAGTGGCTAATCCGTCACTGGGTATGACTTTCTGTCCATTGTTTTTCTCCACTCTGTCTTCACCACTCAAGCACAACTCCCGGGAGCAGGAGCATACATGGGGAAGCACATACACACATCTATATTGACAGATTTCAGAATAGCAGCCGTGTTAGCCTGTATGCGCAAAAAGAAAAGGCGTACTTGTGGCACCTTAGAGACTAACAAATTTATTTGAGCATAAGCTTTCATGAGCTACAGCTCACTTCATCAGATGCATGCAGTGGAAAATATAGTGGGGAGATTTTATATACACAGAGGACATGAAGCAATGGTTGTTACCATACACACTGTAACAAGAGTGATCAGGTAAGGTGAGCTATTACCAGCAGGAGAGAGAGAGAGAGAGAAACTTTTTGTAGTGATAATCAAGGTGGGCCACTTCCAGGAGTTGACAAGAATGTGTGAGGAACAGTGTGTGTGTGGGGGAAATAAACATGGGGAAATAGTTTTACTTGTGTAATGACACATCCACTCCCAGTCTTTATTCAAGCCTAATTTAACGGTGTCCAGTTTGCAAATTAATTCCAATTCAGCAGTCTCTCGTTGGAGTCTGTCTTCACTAGGTCCAATCCTGTATGAGCAGTGCTGCACACAACTTGGTAGCCTGGTCTGAATTACAGTGATTTAGGACCTAGGTACACCCTATGGGGGCCACATCATGACACCACTCCCATGCTGGATCCATTGCGACAGGTTTCTAAGTTAATATAACTGGGCAGCTCACTCCTGTCAGAACAATTAACTAACAATTACATTTGGTCTTGTGTTTATCAGAGTTTGGGGGCAATATTCATGAACAGCTGTTTGTGCTATGATGTATGCAACTAACAACACAGACCATTGTATGTTCAATTAGTATATGCTTTGTTTGCTAGTATCATCCAATCAGGAAATAGAAACAATATCACATGACTTATGGAACCAGCCAACTCAGTGTGAATTGTGAATTTCCAATGAAATGCACAATTCAGAACTTGGGTTTTGTGAATAGTTGAGTGTTCAGGCTAAAAATTTGCTTTTCACAAAATTTGTGACAGTAATGCTCAAATATTTGTGGGGAGTGAACACGGCCTCATTGAAACTCACTTCAAATTCCAATTAATATTCATGGATTTTTTCCCTCACTATTTATTTAACTCTAATGGTAGCAATTCCAGTCACTGTAGAACTGGAGCAGCTCCAAACTGATAACCTACCACTGGGGGTAAAGCATTTGAATACTAATTTCTCGCATCAGTCACATATTGGATGTCACTAGTGTCTTTATCAGAGGTGGGCAAACTGCAGCCTGCAGGCCACATCCAGCCCATGGGACTGTCCTGCCCGGCCCCTGAGCTCCCAGCCAGGGATGCTAGCCCCCAGCCCTTCCCCCACAGTCATGCCGCTGCGCAGGCAGCGTGGCTTGCACCCAACCACCTCCCAGGCTTTTAAAGAAGCCTGTCCTGCCGCTCTGAGTGGCATGGTAAGGGGGCAGGGTTGGATAAGGGGCAAGAGGTCCCGTGGGACAGTCAGGGAACATCCACTAACCACTGGTAAGAATAAGCTTAGGAGGTCTTTCATGAAGGTCCCCACATCTGTACCCTAAAGTTCAGAGTGGGGAAGGAACGTTGACAGGGTCTGATAGCGATCAGTACTGGGTCTGTGTGACAGGGTTCCCAGGATGCAACCTGGACTGGGGTACCACTGAGCCCTCTATCCCACAAACATGGGCTCCCTCTCATGCCATGATGCTGCTGGCAAGCTACAAACCTCTGAAAGATACTGCACTTACACAGACATCCATGGGCAGGGACACACCCAACTGAGTTACAGGAATGCTTCTCCCAGCCACTCATGAACCAACAATAGAGGCTCCAGACAATTTCCCCAGCTCCTCTGCCTTGCATCCCAGAACTGTAATGTCTAGCCCTGGTCAGATGCCTGACCAGTGCCAGTCCTCCCCTTCCTCAATATGAAGAGACACATGCTATCCTTTGAAAACTGAGCTGAGATTTCCCAAGGACTTCAACTAAAACACACTTCCCGAGTTCAAAGTCTTTGTTCTCCAGACATGTTTCCAGGTATTGAGTTGGGGGGGGGGGGCAGACGAGAGAGCCAAGTCATGATGTCACTTCTCCTCTTTCATAGCTTCTTCCAGCTTTCTGGAAAGATCTATGTTTATGACGTGGGAGTCTGCCCCCATTCGTCAAGCATTCTCCATTGTCTATGTGCGCTCTCTGAGAAGTCTTCTGGGATGGTCGTTGGGAGTGTGGATTCCCTTTAATGGGCCATCAGTTGTATCTGGCTGCTCCATTGTTGTATCTGAAAGGCTGGTTGTGGGTGTTCCCAGCCTCCCAACATATTTCAATAACACACACATAGCAAAACTTCATAACTTCCCACACAATGATAGCACATTGTGATGTTCCCCTCTGGTGTTATCTAGACCGGTGATCTGCTAGGCCACTCCAATCCTTGACTCTAGGAGCCAGCCTCACCCTGCTGTTCTGTGAGAACCCTCACTCCTGGGCTGTTCACGCACAGCCTCTAGCATGTAAGCTGCTCCCAGCTACTTGCAAGCGAATGACACTAGCCAATATCTCTGGTCCCAGACACAACCCTAGGAACCTGCATCTTGCAGTGTCCAGTCATGCCTGCTGGACGCTGCAAGCTTATATGAGTTTGTCAATTTAACAAAGAAATTGATATGTATCAGGCTTGTTATCCCAAGGGGAACCTCTGATACACTTCAGATCAAATGCACTGCTTCAGGTAGAATAAACAAACAAATTTATTAACTATAAACATAGTCAAAGCATAAGAAGTCAGATTTGGGCAAATGAAATAAAAGCAAAACACATTCTAAGCTGATCTTAGCACTTTCAATGCCCTTACAAACTTAGATGCTTCTCACCACAGCCTGGCTGCTTGCTCTTCAGCCAGGCTCTCCCCTTGGTCAGCACTTTAGTTGCTTGGTGTGGTGGGGTCTGTAGATGTAGGTGGAAGAGAGAGAGAGAGCATGGAAAACGTCTCTTCCTTTTATCATGTCCTTTCCTCCCTCTTCGCTTTGTCCCCCCCCCCCCCCCCCCCCCCCCCCCGCTCCTCAGAGTCAGGTGAGCATTACTGAGTCTCTCCAAGCAAGGTTGAGCAATTCCCCTGGTGTGGCCTCATGCAGGTGTGTCATTGCATTGGAGCTCCTTGCTGGACAATGGCTGTTGATGGGTTGTTTGACACCCTTCCTGGGCATTGGTTACTTTCCTTGCTGTTGCCTCTGGGGAGCGAATATCTGGCTAATTCCCCCAATTTACAGCATGGTTTAGTGACAACCATACTATGGGCATCATAGACCTGTTATTGCTCAATCTTGAGTGGCTGAACGCCATTTGTCCCTCTAAGAAGTTGGATGCCGACCACTCGGGGGGTCACATAAATAGTTAGCATACCAGAGTCTTGTTTGTTATCGGAATTAACCAGGCAAATCGCTCCACCAGCTAAGAATGGCCATTGACCACCACCACACTACACATTTCTCATAACTTCATATGCATTAATGATATACATATATGGATAGAGAAATGACTTTCAGC
The DNA here is from genome assembly GCF_009764565.3 of Dermochelys coriacea. Classification (NCBI taxonomy): domain Eukaryota; kingdom Metazoa; phylum Chordata; order Testudines; family Dermochelyidae; genus Dermochelys; species Dermochelys coriacea. Next base: position 40,119,373 of record NC_050075.1, read on the forward strand.
AGATCATAACATTTTCCCTGATACCTTACAAGTCATGCTTTATATGTAAGATCATGATTATATGAAAATGAGGAATATGGGGATTACAGCATGCTCCCCCAAGGTATAGAATGTCACACACATACAATCCAACAGGATATTAATACTCAGCAGATCAAGACTTTTAAAATGATACTTCACAAAGCATACTTTGTACAAAATACATCATAATTATATGGCAGTGGTGAATATTGGGGCTCCAGGGTGCTGCTTTGAGGTGCAGAGTAACACAGTCTGTATTATTCAATGTTTTCCTTAATGACTTGGATAATGGAGTGGAGAGTATGCTTATAAAATCTGTGGATGACACAAAGCTGACAGGGGTTGCAAGCACTTTAGAAGACAGGATTAGAATTCAAAAGGACCTGGACAAATTGGAGAATTGGTCTGAAATCACCAAGATGAAATTTAATAAAGACAAGTGCAAAGTACTTCACTTAGGCAGGAAAAATCAAATGCACAACTACAAAATGGGCAATAACTAGCTAGGCGGTAGGACTTCTGAAAAGGATCTGGGTATTAGAGTGGATCACAATGAATATAAGTCAGCAGTGTGATGTAGTTGTGAAAAACACTAATATTCTGAGGGGTATTAACAGTTTCGTATGTAAGACACAGGAGGTAATTGTCCCTCTCTACTAGTCACTGGAGAGGCCTCAGCTGGAGTACTGTGTCCAATTCTGGGCACCACCCTCTAGGGAAAATGTGAATAAATTGTAGAGAGTCCAGAGGAAAGAAACAAAAATGATCAGAGGTTTAGAAAATCTAACCTGTGAGGAAAGGTTAAAAAACTGGACATGTTTAGTCTGGAGAAAAGGAGACGGGGGGGGGGGGGGGGCAGAGGGTGAGGGGATGCTTATATGTCTTCTAATATTTTAAGGGCTGTTATAAATAGGATGGAGATCAACTGATCTCTTTGTCCACCAAAAGTAGGAGAAGCAATGAGTTTAGTCTGCAGCAAAGGCGATTTATGTTAGATGTAAGCAAAAACTTTCTAACTCCAAAGAGAGTTAAGTTCTGGAACAGGCTTCCAAGGGAGGTTGTGGAATCCCCATCTCTGGAGGTTTTTAAAAGCAGGTTGGACAAATACTTGTCAGGAATTGTCTAAGTTTACTTGGACCTCAGTGCAAGGGGCTGGACTTGATGACATCTTCTTGAGGTCATTTCCAGCCTGACATTTCTATGATTTTACCCAGTGCCCAAATAGTCTGAGCAAAACTGTACGGTCAGAGTTTATAAAGAGCTAGATATATCTCTGTAGATATAGGTAATATAGACCATAGGCGCTGACTCCATGGGTGCTCCAGGGCTGGAGCACCCATGGGGAAAAATTGGTGGGTGCTGTGCACCCACTGGAAGCTCTCTGCCCTGCCCCCCCGCCCCGGCTCACCACTGCCTTCGCTCCACCTCCAACTCCTCCCCTGAGCATGCCGCGTTCCCCCCCCCCCAACACTTGCCACCATGAAACCGCTGTTTTGCAGCGGCAAGCACTGGGAGGGAGGTGGGGGAACACGGCATGCTTGGGGAAGAGGCAGGGCTGGGGCAGAGATTTGGGGAAGCAGGGAGGGGGCGGAGTTGGGGCAGGGACTTTAGGGAAAGGGCTGGAATGGGGGTGGGGCAATGGTGGGAGGGGGTGGGGCAGGGTGGAGTCGGGGTGGGACCGGGGTTGGGGAGGATGGAGCATCCACCAGCACCAGGAAAAGTTGGCACCTATGATATAGACCAGGGGTAGGCAAACTTTTGGGCCCGAGGGCCACATCGGGGTTGCAAAACGGCATGGAGGGCCGGATAGGGAAGGCTGTGCCTCCGCAAACAGCCTGGCCCCTGCCCCCATCTGCCCCTCCCACTTCCTTCCCCCTGACTGCCCCCCCTCAGAACCTCCGACCCATCCAATCCCCCCTGCTCCTTCTCCCCTGACCGCCCCTTCCCAGGACCCACCACCCCTAGTTGCCCCCCCGGGATCCTTGCCCCCATCCAACCCCCCCCTGCTCCCTGTCCCCTGACTGCCTCGACCCCTATCCACACCCCTGCCCCTGACAGTCCCCCGGGATCTCCAACCCATCCAATCCCACCCCTCTCCTTGTCCTCTGACTGCCCCCTCCTGGGACCCCATGCCTAACTGCCCCTCAGGACCCCACCCCCTACCCAACCCCCCCGCTCCCCATCCTGGGAGCTCCTGACCCCCACACCCCACCCACAACCCCCCTGCTGCCTGTCTCTTGACCAGCCCCCCCAAACCTCTAATGCTTCCCCCATCCACTAGGCCAGTAACCCTGTCAAAGAAGGAAAATAGGTTGGTTTGCTCTGATTTGTTCTTGATAAATCCATGCTGGCTATTCCTTATAATCCTGTTATCCTCTAGGTGCTTCCAGACTGATTGTTTAATAATTTGTTCCCCTATCTTTCCAGGTATCTAAGTTAGGTCGACTGCTCTGTAATTCCCTGGTCCTCTGTGTTGGCATCACACAGAACAGAATAATTTCACCTGTCTACCATCTCTGTTCTTATTTTATGCTACTTTCTCCCTTGTTTCCTCCCAGTCCCAATTCTCTCTCCATTGTCTTTGCTGTCATTGCCTCTTCTTCCTATGGGTAACTTTGTACCTTCTGCCAGACAGCCTCCTCCACATGGGATAGCTTCCCACTAACTGTATCTTATCTGGAGAGGGTGGCTCATGATGGCTAGGCCACTTCCTAAGAGGGAAAAGTGGAGTCTTCCTGCTCCTGGAGGTAGGATCAGGTGTTTCTAGATGCTGTTTCTCTCTGGCTATCCAGGGGCAGTGCTGAGTTCAGTGAGAACTTGCGCTTTATTGGTGATCAGAGTCAGATGCCTTCTACCTAGGGTGAACCATCATTTTTAGCTTAGTGTGAGGAAATTCTGCCCTTCAATGTGATATCACTGCACACTTCTTCTACCTAGACAGACAGCAACCATGGTTGCTGCTCTCAGTTTGCTGTTAGGAAAAGTCTCATGAGTGGGGAATTATAAAGGTCTATTGGAATAAAACCACCAGAAATTTTCCTTTTTCTTAAAAAAAAAAAGAAAGGAAATTAAATGCAAACATCTATGTTAATGCCATTCTGTGCCTTCACAGTTAAAATTGAAAGGAGTAAGAATGCAGATGTTAAGGTTCCTAAGGAATGTTAATGTAGTGATGCTACACACCTAGGGTATATTATCTCTCCCTGCCTCTCTAAATGCTTTAGCTATTTCTATGGCACCCCTCCCCAGGGTATTTATGGCACACATGAAAGAAGCTAAATAGAAATATATTAAACTACACATTTAACAGAAAAAAACAGGAGCAGCAAATAATACCTTGAGGCACCTCCATGCTTCAAAATATCTTGGAGCCATCTCTGCACTATTTATCCTAAGGCCAGTTTTTACTGCTAATGACCCTGAACATAGTCACTATTTGTTTTCTTAGCCTCTTGATTTTTCAATATGCTGTAGTCTTTATGTGCCTCATGACTCCAGTGCATAAAAGAAGCTGGGGCAGTTGGCACAGCCAGTTGACTCCTGCCCCCAGGTAGAGAACCTGCAAGGAGCTGAGGCAGGAGTGGAGAGGGAGCCTGTACAGTGCAAGAGACATTAGGACTCAGGAAGTTTGTGCGGTGCCAGTCTCCCAAACACAGCCTCTTTCCTTGCCTTAGAGTATGTCTACACTACAGCAGCACAACTATGGTACTGCAAGTTCACTAGTCATGTAGATGGTTCCCACGTCAATGGAAGGTGTTTCTGTTCATGTACTTAATCCACCTCTCCGAGAGGAAGTAGCTTGGATGACAAAATATTTCTTCCACCAACATGGCTGTACCTACAGTGGGGATTAAGTTGACCTATCTACATTGCACAGGGCCCAAATTTTTTCACAGCCCTAAGCAATGCAACTAGCTCAACTTATGTTTTCATAGAATCATAGAATATCTGGGTTGCAAGGGACCTCAGGAGGTCATCTAGTCCAACCCCCTGCTCAAAGCAGGACCAGTCCCCAACTGGTCTAAATCTAAATCATCCCAGCCAGGGTTTTGTCAAGCCTGACCTTAAAAACCTCTAAGGAAGGAGATTCCACCATCTTCCTAGGTAACGCATTCCAGTGCTTCACCACCCTCCTCGTGAAAAAGTTTTTCCTAATATCCAACCTAAACCATCCCCACTGCAACTTGAGACCATTACTCCTTGTTCTGTCATCTGCTACCACTGAGAACAGTCTAGCTCCATCCTCTTTGGAACTCCCTTTCAGATAGTTGAAAGCAGCTATCAAATCCCCCCTCATTCTTCTCTTCTGCAGACTAAACAATCCCAGTTCCCTCAGCCTCTCCTCATAAGTCATGTGTTCCAGCCCCCTAATGATTTTTGTTGCCCTCCACTGGACGCTTTCCAATTTTTTCACATCCTTCTTGTAGTGTGGGGCCCAAAACTGGACACAGTACTCCAGATGAGGCCTCACCAATGTCGAATAGAGGGGAACAATCACGTCCCTCGATCTGCTGGCAATGCACCTACTTATACAACCCAAAACGCCATTGGCCTTCTTGGCAACAAGGGCACACTGTTGACTCATATCCAGCTTCTCATCCACTGTAACCCCTAGGTCTTTTTCTGCAGAACTGCTGCCTAGCCATTCGGTCCCTAGTCTGTAACCGTGGATGGGATTCTTCCATCCTAAGTGCAGGACTCTGCACTTGTCGTTGTTGAACTTCATCAGATTTCTTTTGGCCTAGTTCTCTAATTTGTCTAGGTCCCTCTGTATCCTATCCCTACCCTCCAGCACATATACCTCTCCTCCCAGTTTAGTGTCATCTGCAAACTTGCTGAGGGTGCAATCCACGCCATCCTCCAGATCATTAATGAAGATATTGAACAAAACTGGCCCGAGGACCAACCTTTGAGGCACTCCACTTGATACCAGCTGCCAAATAGACATGGAACCATTGATCACTACCCGTTGAGCCCGATGATCTAGCCAGCTTTCTATTCACCTTTTAGTCCATTCATCCAGCCCATACTTCTTTAACTTGCTGGCAAGAATACTGTAGTATTTGACCATGTCAAAAGCTTTGCTAAAGTCAAGGAACAACACGACCACTGCTTTCCCCTCATCCACAGAGCCAGTTATCTCATCATAGGAGGCAACCAGGTTGGTCAGGCATGACTTGCCCTTGGTGAATACATGCTGACTGTTCCTGATCACTTTCCTCTCCTCTAAGTGCTTCAGAATTGATTCCTTGAGGACCTGCTCCATGATTTTTCCAGGGACTGAGGTGAGGCTGACTGGCCTGTAGTTCCCCGGATTCTTCTTCTTCCTTTTTTAAAGAGGGCATTACATTAGCCTTTTTCCAGTCCTCCGAGACCTCCCCCCATCGCCATGAGTTTTCAGAGATAATGGCCAATGGCTCTGCAATCACATCCGCCAACTCCTTTAGCACTCTCGGATGCAGTGCATCTGGCCCCATGGACTTGTGCTCGTTTAGCTTTTCTAAATAGATCCGAACCACATCTTTCTCCACAGAGGTCTGGTCACCTCCTCCCCATGCTGTGCTGCCCAGTGCAGTAGTCTAGGAGCTGACCTTGTTTATGAAGACAGGAGCAAAAAAAGGTGTAGTGTCATAATATAACTGCCCCTCCTCCCCCATGAGGACCCCTGGGTAAGGAGTTTAGCATTGTATGTTGCTAGCACCTGTATATATAGTGAAGTGTATTGTAGGAAGGGTTGAAGGTGTGAGTGTGGAGTGAAAGGTTGCTTTGCAGAGTATGAGAGGCCGTAAAGGGAGGAAGGGAATGGGTGCTCCAGCCCAAAGCTCGATGCTCCAGCTAGGTCCAAAGATAAGACTCTGACTCCAGCCCAAAGCCACAGAACACAACCGACTCTTGGCTGCCTATCAAGAAAGACAGGGGCCTAAATCACAACCCAGTCCAGCCATGAGAAAGGAGGATTCAGCTAACCAGAACCGTAGGGGCTGCAAAAACCAGTGAGATAGAGAAGGCCAGTGAGTGGGGAAACAACAGTCTCGCATCCCTGAAGCCAATGTGTTTTGGGAAAGCTGAGGAAGCCACGGAAAGTCAGTTTGGACTGGTACAAAAAGCACAGGGGACATAGGTCCCGGAACGAAACGCCCTCAAAAGGCCCCAGAACTTAAAACCCTCCTGAGAGCTGAAGCAAATCAGAGATCAACAGCAGACCTTGAACAGACTGTGCACAGGACAGAACTTTCGTTTACCTTTCCCCCTCTTCTTCTGATGTTACAGCCAGGTTTGGCCAGCCTCGGGTTGTGCATGTGTGAGTATGAAAGCGGGTGAGGGTGTGGGCACTAACACTTTCTTCCTTCCCCTGAGTGATGTGGGGAGCACCCAGCACTCACCACTGTTACTTTATTAATAAAACTTTAAAACTTAGTCACTTGGTGTGCTCCTTCATCTCCTCCCCTAAAGATCTTGTGGCCTCAGCCTGATCACCTGACGCCCCAGGCAGATTGGTAACTTAAATCTGTCACGGTAGGCCAAGCCTAAATTATGGCAGGAGGTAAAAACATACATAAAACCTATTCTACTTTTAACTACCAGTTAATCTAATCTGAGACCAAAACCACCTTAATCCCAATGCTATAGTTATTGCAAGGCTCTACTCCAGGGCAGAGCTAAGGCTGTTTGGATGCTAACTTTGCAGTGCTATACCTTTCCAGTCTGCGACCCTTGCCACTCAATCAAAGGTCCAGAGGAAGCCTTGGGATCATCTTCTGGGCTGAGCTTTGCCAGGCCCAGAGCCAACCAACCACCACTTCTGTCACCAACTGGGTTCTCGGATGTGGTGTGACCCAACTGCCTCTGTATCCACTCCTGCTGGTTGGAATGGCTCTCCTGCCACTGTTGCTGGACCACAAACTAGGCCTTCTGTTGCCTCTGCAGGTTCTCCATTAATTGCATCAGCAGAGCCTGAGCCCGCTGCTGCTGCTGGTCTGCCACCAACAGGGGGATCATCTCTTCCATGGTCATGCCCCTTGTTGATCAGAGGTCAGTCCAAAGGGATCCCCACATCTGGTACCAAATGTAACAGAGTGGCACCCATCTCTCACAAACATCCTGTAGTGGAAAAATTAACCACGTGTTGTGTTTGAATCAGAACCAAGCCTGAGGTCCTCTTTATTTAAGCATGCACATACAGAGAGAGTCAGCCAGAGCTGCTCTGCTGTGAACTGAAAATACAGGAGCTTATATAGCTAAAAACCACAATCTGTTAAGCACACGTTCTTCAACATCATTTTCCTTATTTGGTATATAGTGCAAGTTTCTATGGTAGCTTTGCCTTATTTGAAATATAGCAAAACAAGTTTTACCTGTTATTGACAGGTGCTTCCTTTGTGGTTAATGGTCTTTTCTAACTTCTAGTGGTTGTGGTTATATTTTTAAACTGAGCTGTTGCTATCTGCCTCTTAATGGAATTTTCCTCACCCTCTTCTTATGCTTTATACACACAGTTAGCTTGACCAAAGTTTTAGGCCTATTAGTTTAGGCCCACTAGATATTTATAGATTCATAGATTCATAGATACTAAGGTCAGAAGGGACCATTCTGATCATCTAGTCCAACCTCCTGCACAGCGCAGGCCACAGAATCTCACCCACCCACTCCTATGAAAAACCTCACCCATGTCTGAGCTATTGAAGTCCTTAAATCATGGTTCAAAGACTTCAAGGAGCAGAGAAGCCTTCCTCAAGTCAACCATGCCCCATGCTACAGAGGAAGGCGAAAAACCTCCAGGGCCTCTCCAATCTGCCCCAGAGGAAAATTCCTTCCCGACCCCAAATATGGCGATCAGCTAAACCCTGAGCATATGGGCAAGATTCACCAGCCAGATACTACAGAAAATTCTTTCCTGGGTAAGTCAGATCCCATCCGTCTAATATCCCATCTCAGGGGATTTGGTCTATTTACCCTGAATATTTAAAGATCAATTACTTACCAAAATCCCGTTATCCCATCATACCATCTCCTCCATAAACTTATCAAGTAGAATCTTAAAACCAGATAGATCTTTTGCCCCCACTGCTTCCCTTGGAAGGCTATTCCAAAACTTCACTCCTCTGATGGTTAAAAACCTTCGTCTGATTTCAAGTCTAAACTTCCTGGTGGCCAGTTTATACCCATTTGTTCTTGTGTCCACATTGGTGCTGAGCTTAAATAATTCCTCTCCCTCTCCTGTATTTATCCCACTGATATATTTATAGAGAGCAATCACATCTCCCCTCAACCTTCTTTTAGTTAGGCTAAACGAGCCAAGCTCCTTGAGTTTCCTTTCATAAGACAAGTTTTCCATTCCTTGGATCATCCTAGTAGCCCTTCTCTGTACCTGCTCCAGTTTGAATTCATCCTTTTTAAACATGGGAGACCAGAACTGCACGCAGTATTCTAGGTGAGGTCTCACCAGTGCCTTGTATAATGGTACTAAAACCTCCTTATCCCTACTGGAAATGCCTCTCCTGATGCATCCCAAAACTGCATTAGCTTTTTTCACAGCCATATCACATTGGCAGCTCATAGTCATCCTATGATAAACCAATACTCCAAGGTCCTTCTCCTCTTCTGTTACTTCTAATTGATGCGTCCCCAACTTATAACGAAAATTCTTGTTATTAATCCCTAAATGCATAACCTTACACTTCTCACTATTAAATTTCATCCTATTACTATTACTCCAGTTTACAAGGTCATCCAGATCCTCCTGTATAATATCCCGATCCTTCTTCGAATTGGCAATAGCTCCCAGCTTTGTATCATCTGCAAACTTTATTAGCACACTCCCACTTTTTGTGCCAAGGTCAGTAATAAAAAAGATTAAATAAGATTGGTCCCAAAACCGATCCCTGAGGAACTCCACTGGTAACCTCCCTCCAACCTGACAGTTTGCCTTTCAGTAGGACCCGTTGCAGTCTCCCCTTTAACCAATTCCTTATCCACCTTTTGATGTTCATATTGATCCCCATCTTCTCCAATTTAACCAATAATTCCCCATGTGGCACGGTATCAAATGCCTTACTGAAATCTAGGTAAATTAGATCCACTGCATTTCCTTTATCTAAAAAGTCTGTTACTTTTTCAAAAAAGGAGATTAGGTTGGTTTGGCACGATCTACCTTTTGTAAAACCATGTTGTATTTTGTCCCATTTACCATTGACTTCAATGTCCTTAACTAATTTCTCCTTCAAAATTTTTTCCAGGACCTTGCATACTACAGATGTCAAACTAACTGGCCTGTAGTTACCCGGATCACTTTTTTTTCCCTTTCTTAAAAATAGGAACTATATTAGCAATTCTCCAATCATTCGGTACTATTCCTGAGAATAATTTTTCTTCCACAATCCCTTGTGGTTGGTTGTGTTTGCAATCTTTAAACAATCCTGGCCCTGGTATTGGGTCGTACCCCCAGGGCTTCCTTCCTGGAGGCAATGGTTTCACCCTCTTGATCTACTCTGGCCCCAGCTCTCCAGCTTGGCAACTAAGTAGTTCAGTTCCCCTTCTGGGGGTTTCTCACTGTCTGATTGTAGACCAATTTCCCAGTAGCCTATCTGGGGAGGGAGGGACCTGGGCCCGCCCATTACTCTGGGTCCCAAAGAATAGCAGCCACACATTGCTGTGTCCCTTGAACTATACTGCTTTCAGTTCCCTGGGCCACTTCCCCATGACCCCAGCCTTCACCAAAGCTTCACCCTTAGCTCAGAGCTCTTTTATATTCAGGCACAGCAGCCAGCCAATGGTCTTCCTTGCTCAGCACTGAGCTGTCGGTGGTGCTGTCGTTCCTTTTGGCCAGGCAGGAGCAACATCTGAACTCCTCTAGCTCCAGCAAGAAAGTGCCTGTCTCTGGCTCTGTAGCTCCTTTTATATGGCCCTCCTGGGCCCCAATTGGCTTCTCCCTGCAGCTTCTCTACGCTGCTTGGATGACTCATCTACTGCTCCTTTCCTGGGACATGTGTGGCAGGACATTGAGGCCTCCAGCAAGGGGCCCCTGGACCTAGTCCATCCATCACAGGTTCCATGTTTGGTGTTGGAGGAAAGTGACTCTATATGTAGTTTTTCAGCTTTGTCATGTGGGGGTGGAGGATAACTCTGGGGCTAGACTCAAAAAGGGTCTTAAGCACCTGTCACTTTAGGTGACTAAATCTCAGGACCAGACCCCACTGGGATTCACAACACCCCACCATCCCCAGCTGCCATCAGACCCTGTAGGCATCAAAAAGCACTCTGCACTTAAATTTTTGCAGTAAATGTTCAGCATGTTCAGATGTTTGTGCCTCTGGGTCTGCATATTGCTGCTTCACGCTGGGTGTCTAGATGCGATGCACAAAGCAGGGGGCAATAGGCTTTCTTCTGCCTAACTCGCTTGCAGGGAATGGGCAAATAAATGTGCTCAGCAGGGCTGGAGGGGCACAGTGGTTAGGGTACATAGCCAGGATGTGGAGATGCCAGTTCTCTTTCCCCCTCCGGCTGAGGGAGAGAATAGATTTGAACAGGGATCTGCCACCTCTCAGGGCTATAGCACAGTCTGATTGGGTAGGGTTGTCCCTCAGTCTCTCCTGGTGAAACTGTTCCACTGTGGATAAATAATGGAGCAGGGGAACTGGACCTGGGTATCCCCCATCCTGGGGGAGTGCTGTAACCCCTAGGCTATAGACACATTCACATGATTGCTCTCTATCTCTCCCTTGCCCAACAACTCTTGCCTTATTTAATCCCTTCATCAACAGGGTTGAAATTTTGCTATTTGTGCCTTTAAATGTACAAATAAGCACAGAAAAGTAACTGCTCAGTCACAGATCTTAAGCATGGGCTCTGACCTCCTGAGGTTTCTTCCAACCCAAATATTCTATGATTCTATGACTGAGGAGTTTCCTCTCTGGTTCCACCTTCCCTGAATACTCCCCACAAATGAGCCCAGTAATTCGGTAAGCCTCCTGTCTCCTTATTGATTGGCTCCTCCCTGCCCCTCTGAACTCCTGGAGGACAAAGTCTTGTTGGTACTCCAACCTGAGTGGGTTTTTCCAAGGCAGGGGGGTGTCAGGGCCCCGGCCCCTCCAGCAAGAGGCAAAAAAGGTCTAACAGACACCATCACACAGACATTCTATTTCCTTGTTCTGATTGTCCATCATGACCATCATATCCATCACTGTGTAAAGAAGATGATAGGAACTCCCAGATGAGATCAGGCCCAAGACCCACCTAGTCCCTTGTCCTGTCTCCAGCAATGACAGGCATCAGATGCTTTAGAGGAAGGGGAGAGAGCCCTGCACTAGACAGTGATGAGATAGTCTGCCCCTGGGGAGACTTTCCTCCTACCCCTCAGAGTTTGGTAATTCTGTATACAGAGCAGAGTTTGGATGACGGCAGCAACTAAGGCTTGGGGCCACACACTAATCGATGAGAATAAAACGAAACATTCACTAGCTACCCACTCAGTGAGCACTGTCCACCCTGTGCACTGAATGTGGCAGGGCCCACTACAAAAATTATGATGTGATGTATAATTACAGGCTTTATCATACACAGGGGACCAGTCAGGGCTGCACAGGCAACCTTAATTCAGGCATTTTCTAACTTCTGGGTGCTCAGCTTTGCAGTTTTGCTGTTCTTGTACAATGTTTTCTTTTAATCTAGTTAATAAAATTATTAATCTACATCGCTCCTAGCACAGAACTGCTCAGAACCCCATGGTTCACCAGCTGTCACTGATCAGTTATCCCTTCTCTTTGTTTCCATGTCTTGGCTAGGCAAAGTGACTCATCTGAAGTCTGGGTAACATGAGGTAACTAAATACAACCTAACCTAGTGTAGATGCAGAGGAGCACCTTGAGCTCAATTGTAGTATGATGCATAGTAACCTGGACACAAGCCGAGGCATCATCTCCTGAATGCTTTATAATTGTGTTTTAAATTACCATTTCATCTAGGTTACTTGGTACAGGTGTAAGGCTCACTGGTCAGTAATTCCCTGGCTCCCCCTCGTTCAATAGAGGCACATTTGCAGCCCTCTGTCACAGTAGCTGATTATTGCTAGCAGCCTAGCCACTTCATTCTTGAGCTCATTCAGAACTCTTGGCTGTGCTGTCTGGCCTGGTGACTTACTGCTTTTTAATGTATCAGTTTGTTCTAGCTCCTCTTCTTCTAACCCCTCAGTCCTTGGTAGCACCTCATCATTTTTATCAGAAAATAGTACATCCTGGGTGGGAATCTCTCCAACAGCCTCTGCAGTGAAGCCTGATGCCAAGAAATCATTCCAAATTCCAGCAATGTCCTTATCTTCCGGAATTATTCCCTTTAGCCCTGGTGATCCCTTTGCTGCTGCTTTCACAGGCTTCCTGCTTCTGATATATTTGCATTAATATGTTGCTGTTTGGTTTTATGCCTGTAGCTATTGGCTCTTGATATTCCATTTTAGCCTCCTGTTTTCCTTCTTCTCTGTTGTAGTTTATTGGCTTCATCAGGGCTGGATTTCCATTTCCAGAAGGATCTTTTGAAGAATCTCCTGATGTTGCCAGTTAGCCAGATTGGTTCACTCCTTGCCATCCTGCTTCCCACTTTGTTCAGAGCACACACACCTTCTGAGAATATTGTTTCCTTAGGTGCCAATTCAGTTAAGCATACATGTAGATCCCATTAAAATCAATGGGATGTAAGTATTTGGTTAATGTTAAGCATGTGCTTAAGTGGTTTGCTGACAGTGGTGGTTTGCCTACTTGGTTCCTTAAGTAGCAACCAGGACAAATCCAAGGATTTTTATTTCTTTACTTTTGACTCTGGACCTTTTTGACTGGCCTCCTTATTTTATTTAAATCTCTCAGTCTAATGTTTAGCATCATTGTGCTACTTTTTGATTCCCAAGGATATTCAAATTAATTATATTGTGGTCACTGTTACTTAGTAGCTCAACTCATTATTAACAAGTTAATTAAATTATGGCATGATTCTCCTGATGATGGACAATTCCCTCACAATGTGACAGACACAGAATTGGGGTTTGATCATGTGGTACATATTGCACATATTCTGAAATTCCATGTTTTTTGAAAATCTGAATCTTCTAAATTCCATTCCAGGCATTATTGAGATTTCAAAGATTTTGTCTTATTCATCATCTATTGATGACAGTGTAAATTGAAGCAATTAAGAAGAGTCAGGCAAATATCTCAATTATTAAATTTAAACAGTGGCCTTTGTCTTTGATTTAGTTAAAAATCTGCCGCTGAGTTCCCTTTCAAATCTCCACATTAAGCTATTTATTAGCTAAGAAGATCTGAAAAAGGTTAGACTCATGAATCGAATGGCAAAATGGGTCATTTTAAAATACTTTATCTCATAAACCGAACAATTTATCAAATCACAGAAAACCCAGTCTTGACTCATGGAGTAGTGCTGTATGGTTGGGGTTGATACAGCCTCTTTTGTGTGAAAAAATAAAGAACTGTAATCCCTGCCCTATATGAGAATCTCAACAACAAAGTCACAAAGGTGCCTCCATAGTGAATTCCACACTGCAGTGGGGAAGAGGCAGATGGAAGGGTTTGCGAGAGTTGGATGGGGAGAAAGGCTGAGGAGGAGTTAGAGGATGTGAAAGAAGAGAACCCTGCTGTTGCTATTTGGGAATAAGGAAAACAGACTCCCTTCTGCAGTCATTCTCTCACTGCCACAGGGTGCCTCTGAGAAGAGGTGGATGTTCAGTGTGGGGAGCGAGCCTGGTCCTGCTGGTCCCACAGGTTCTTTCTGTGCTCTATGCCAGTGCCTGAGCTATGAGAAATGAGACCACCTCTGCTGCAGGCCCTGGCAGGTGAAGGCCCATTCCCTGCATCCTCAGCCCTTCACCCTCTTGGTTTCATCTGTACCACCCCAGTGAGCTCCCAGCTGAGGCACAACCCCAAAGCCAGAACAATGAACAGCCTCTCCCTGTCTCTCCATCACCCTCTCCATTGCTCCATTCCCAGGTTTCAATGGTCTTCTATCAACACGACTATAATGTATCGCTAAGACTATTATGGGCTAACACAATTACTGTAAATACTCTGAATGGCTAATAGGAGAGAATACGTGCATGATGGAGGAATGGAACATCTGTCTCAACCCCACGTCCCAGCTCTGTGACCGGCAGAGCAGGCAGCAGCAGACAGAACAGCCAGGCACTGCTTGAAATAAAGTGCAGCCAGAGAAGCTGGCTGGACGCAATGTAGGCTTGGAGCGTCAGTGAGTAGGATGCACAGGGCTCTGCTCTCTCCCATCTGTAGCTTAGCATTTGGGGTTGGGCTGCTGGCAGACTTTGGAATTTTAATTGAAATGATTCCAAACCAACTTTCGGTTTAGAGCTAATAAAACATGAACATGCTAATTAAATTATCCAGGGATTGGTGTAAGAAGGCCCTTCCAAAGTTCAAGAGCTGTGTAAAAGGTAACTCTACTTGCCAGGTAATTAATTCATGGAACAATAAATGTGTAATTAGATTCTTATTAATATCGGAGCAGCTTTTCCTGCATTAGAAATGAGGGAAGAACTAGCCACTTTCTCCTCCTGTGTAGGGAAGAGGAGCCAGCAGCTCCTGACTGCAGGGTTTCATTCTGCAGCATCCTCCCTCCTGCATACCCTTCTGTGTTGGCTCCCAGAACTGTGCAAAAAATTCACTTCCAAGATGAAAGTTCCACATCCCACTGGCTTCCTATCAGCTCCAAACAGGGTGAAAGGAAATGGCCACATTGTGCATAACTGCCTGGGCATGGAGCTGTATGTCTGTCTCTATAGGCTCTGCTGAGATCATCCTGTTGATACATTTTTTTAGTTCATTGCTTGACCACACTTTGGGGCATTATGAAATATATTCAAGAGACCAGATAATCAATGTCTGTCAGGTTTATTGCTAAAAGTCAATGATAATATACTAAAGGAAGAAATTATAGCAGTGTCCAGGAAGCCTTCTCGTGTTATGTTGTTAAATTCACTTTACACAGAAGGTGTGTTTCCGAGTTACACACCTGAAGCTATCCTTTTTATACCCATCCTGTTCACAAGTAAAAAGGTTCTGTGTGCATCATTAGAAATTAGATTTAGACAATTATGGTTCCAGAAAAACAATGGAGAAAGCCAGAGTACCCCTTATCTCTTTGTTCTGAACACATGCATTCCAGGTACCAAGGGGTGTGAAGACACCTCCTAGGGTTTGTGCCAGGGGAGACCATTCACATATCTTGACCTCTTCCTTTGGGACATTCCAATACTGGCCTGTGTGAATAACTCCTTTTCTGTTTGTGGTAAAACACTCATATGTCCTGAATCTGATAGTGTTCCAATCTGCTTAAGCCAAAGTTTACTTCAGCTAATGCAAGGTATTATGGGATACTGGACATGGGTGAACAGAAATGTGGGCAGAGTATAATAAATTTAGTTAACATAACTTCCCAACACTTATATAAATACTAGGCTTAACAGATACTTATTGGCTAAAAACCCTGAGAACACTACATTCATTTTTGAGGACATGTTTGTCCCAGTCCAGGGCAACTATACCAGATTTTCCCCCTCATGGTCCTTCGAGGGCACCAACTCTAGGCTCCCAGCTCCTCAGCCATCACCTCTCTTGGGCAGAGACCCATCTCCCTCTCACTCCTGACCAGGGATTTTTCGTGCTGCACAGTTCCCTGCCTACACTGAGATATCTCAAGCAAGCCAGATTGCCTATACAAGTCAGTATATGCCCTGTGCTTTCTCTCTGAAGGCTATAACCAGTTGTAATTGCCAGCAGTCACAAGTTATCACACATTTATTCTTTAAGTGAAAACATTTAAGAGAAAACATATTAAAAACCATAAAAAAACCTCTACAGACGTGTGGAAAGGTTTCCCAGTGGGCATCTCAACTCCAGCCTCAGACTCAGGGAGGTGTCAGTCCTTCAAAACTTACAACTGGGTTTCCTTTATGCTTACAGGTTCATAACTGTCTCAGATTCAAAACCAGAACAGCCATGAATAATTCAGTCCTTCCTTTATACAGCTTGGGCTGTTTATCTTGGCCTCATGTAAGAGGTGATCAGTAGACAATGACCATCTCCTCAGGGAGTCGCTTCACAAGCTGGGCTTTTGCATAGCCAGAGGTGAGGAATTTCCATTAACCTTTCCTTAGGTATTTCCCAGGAAATCCACTTCACACATATTCTCACAAAAGTCCATGCTTGTCTGGCACGTTGTTCAATACAGTCCTTTGATCCTCCAGTACTTACATCACAACCTCCTAGAGAGCTTACATACAAACCTGGCCCACAATAATACATAACATTTGCATTTAGTACAAAATATCCCTTAATTCAATAAGTTTTTTCAAGGATCTGTCATGAAATTCCAATATCTGTCACATGCGTGATGTTATAGCTGTGTTGGTCCCAGGATATTAGAGAGACAAGGTAGGGAAGGTAATATCTTTTATTGCACCATGTAGTGAGGCAGCTGCCCCACTCCCTCAAAACAGGGGATAAAAGCAGCCCTGGAGAGTGCTGTGGCTGGGAAAAAGGGATTGAGAGCAGCTGAGGGAGTGACTGACCACAGGTGTTGCCAGCTCAAGTAGGGACCAGCTGGCCCTGATAAGAGGGATGTGGGCAAGGAGCTGGGGGAGTCTCACTCTAGCTCTGGAGGGGGAAGGGCTAGCTGTCTGGGAGCAAGGTACCTGAAGTAGAGCAGTGCTGGGGAAGGGAAAAGGGAACTGGGGTGCTCCAGCCTGGTAAACCCCCAGGCTGCAGGACTTGTTAAAGGCCCAAAGAGATCCTGGGGGTGCAGAAGTTTAGCCCAGGGATAGGCAAAGGCAGCAGGTCCTATCCCCTTGCCAGTGATGAGGGGCCATTACAGACTGCAGTCTGCCCCAGTGAAAGGGGACTAGATGATGATTGGCAGTAGCCACTGAGGCAAGAGGGGTTTAGAGGGTTGGGGGTTCCCTTGGGAGGGGAGACCCACAGTGTGGGGGTACTGCTGGGGCAGAACCCTGAGATAAAGGGGCACTGGGGTCTGGAAGGGACACAGGGCCTGAGGCAGGTAAGGCACTGGCCAGCAGAGGGCACTCTGGAGATGGTGAAGAGCTAATTCTCAGGACAACCAGCAGGAGGCACTACACCAGTAAGTCTTTGGCTTCACTACAGAGCAACTTCTGTTGGTGTGAGAAACAAGCTTTTGATCCACACAGAGCTCTTCTTCAGATCTGGGAAAGGTACCCTGATTGTCACAGCTAAATACAAGGTGGAACAGATTGTTTAACATGAGTGACCATTCAAGGTGAAGTGGCCCATTAACACCTCTCCAGTCACATGGGGTGGATGAAAATTGCAAAGGTGGGGGTGCATTGGTGGGTTATGTGGTGTTTTAATAATCCATAAATCCAGTGTCTCTATTCAGACCATGATTTTCAGTGTCTAGCAAAGTTATGAATTTAAATGCTAGGTTTGTCTTTTGAAGGTGTTGTTGGTTTCCTTTGAGGATGAGGACAAAGAGGTCAGCTATAGAGTGATTGCCTGTAAAAAGTGTACACTCATGGGTGATTTTTGTCTTATCATTTTTCTGTGAGTTCCTTTGACTGCATAGTGATTGCTTTGTTTCAACCACATAGTTGTTACTGGGACATCTAGTGCACTGGATGAGGTACACCACATGTTGTGATAGGCATGTGTTGGACCCATGGATCTTGAAAGGTGTGTTGTGGATGATGTTGATCATCATTGCAGTGGAGGTATGTCTACAGGTTTTGCATCTGTTGTTCTGGAAGGGTCTAGTGCCTCTTTGAGTCGGTGTGTCCTGCTGTGTTTGGAGCTTGCTTCTGATGATGAGCTTGGGGAGGGGCGGGTTGTTTCAAGACCAGAAGAGAGAGTTCAGGAAAGATTTCTTTCAGGATGTGGTTCCCAATAAGTATGGGTTGTAATTGTTCGATGATGGGTGACAACTAGGGGTGTGCGGCCAGAGGTGGGTTTATTCCATATTGAAGCAAGTTTTCTTTAGGGTATTTGGGTGGCCTATTCCATAATGTAATCTACTTCTATGGTGGAGTGTCCTTGTTTGGTGAAGGTGGTTTTAAATGTGTTAAGGTTGTGGAAGAAAAATCTAGTGGGCCTAAACTAATAGGCCTAAAACTTTAGTCAAGCTAACTGTGTGTATAAAAGCATAAGAGGGTGAGGAAAATTCCATTAAGAGACAGATAGCAACAGCTCAACTTTAAAAATCTAACCAAAACTACTAGAAGTTAGAAAAGACCGTTAACCACAAAGGAAGCACCTGTCAATAACAGGTAAAAACTTGTTTTGCTATATTTCAAATAAGGCAAAGCTACCGTTGAAGCTTGCACTATATGCCAAATAAGGAAAATGCTGTTGAAGGAAATGCGCTTAACAGATTGTGGTTTTCAGCTATTTAAGCTTCTGTATTTTCTGTTCATGGCAGAGCAGCTCCGGCTAACTCTCTCTCTGTATGCGCATGCTTAAATAAAGAGGGCCTCAGGCTTGGTTCTGATCGAAACACAATACTTGGTTAATTTTTCCACTACAAGGTGCATATCCCAGACTCTCTCCCCAGAGCATATTCTATGATGTCTGAGTGCCTAGCTGTAGATAACGGATTTCTTGGTATGTTTGGGGCGGTTACTGGATATGTGAAGGTATGTGTGGTGATGCATATGTTTCTTGTGTATCTTTGTCTATAGGGTTCCATTGTTGAAGCTGATCATTGTGTCCAGGAAGTTGATGCTAGTCAGGGGATGCTCTAGAGGGAGTTTAATGGATGGGTGGTGGTTGTTGAAGTTGTGGTGGAAATCTATGGGGGAGTTTGTCATCTGTCCAGAAGATATCATTGATTTACTTCAGGGATATCATTGGTTTAGTGGTCCATTTGTCCAGAAATTCTTCTTCAAGGTGGCCTATGAAGAGGTTGGCATATTGGGAAGCCATCCTAGTACCCATGGCTTCTCACATGGTTTGAACGAAGTGTGTGTTGATGTAAAATTGTTCTGGGTGACAGATGACATGGTCGAGTTTGGCAATTTGTTTGGGGTGGATATCTGAGGATTGTCCTGTGACGCTGCACTCCATATGATTTATGAAAATATGCTTATAAAGTTGAATGATGTAACTGGAATATGCTTTATGAAAGAAAGTCTCTTGTAAGGTATCATTACAAAGCTTGTACTCTACTGAGTGTGTTCTTCCTCTTTGTTTGCATATGTTGTTTCTATGTCTGGAGTTAGGTGAATATAATATAAACTTATTAAGTGGAAGCCATTAAAGGTGCTTTAGAATCAATGAACTGTAAATGGCTCTGTTTACTTGCAAACCTTCCTGTGAAGGTGTAGGCCAGCCCAGGAAGAATGGAGGCTGCGATCTCACATGACATATGATCATGTCACAAGATACTGGAATCCATCTTAAATCTTCTACTCTTCCATTTAGAAGGAGGGGTGGGGATCCAGAGAGACAAAAGATTCCCCGGCTTGTGCCAAAGCTATAAAAGGGGCTTCCAGTCATGTGAAAGCCCCTAGTTAACACCTAAGATGTCTGCTGGAACTAACAAGGACTGTACCAGGGGAAAGGATTAGGCCCAGACTAGGAAGACTTCTAGTCTGTGAAAGAAGCTTATTGGAACATCTGAGGGTGAGATTATCTGTAATCAGTTTCTTAATGTATTAGGCTGAGACTTCAGTGTTTTTGCTTTATTTTGCTTGGTGACTGACTTTGTTCTGTCTCTTATTACTTGAAACTACTTAAATCCTACTTTTTATGCTTAATCATTTTTTGTTATTAATGAACCAAGTGTAAGTGATACCTGGGGGAGCAAAGAGTTGTGCATATCTCTCTATAGTGTTATAGAGGGGGGACAATTTATGAGTTTACCCTGTATAAGCTTTATACAAAGTAAAATGGATTTATTTGGGGTTTGGATCTCATTGGGGTCTGGGGGCTATAGAGGGAACCAGCTGAACTATTTTCAGTTAAGTTGTTTCTGCAGCTTTGGGGGTGTGGAGCAGGCCTGGGTCTGTGTTTGCAGCAGGCTAGCATGTCTGGCTCAACAAGGCAGGGTTCTGGAGTCCCAATCTGGTAGGGAAAATGGGTTGAGGGGTAATTCCAGCATGTCAGGTGACAGTTCCAAGGGGATCTCTGTGACCGAACCCATCACATGTCCATTATCTTGAAATATTTGAGGCAGGCTGTGATGCTGTCATTGTGAGGGATGTTGGTGTATAATGAGGTGACATCCATGTTGGCAAAGATGGTGCTCTGAGAGAGAGTGCTAAAATTGTGGAGTTTCTGGAGGCACTCAGTAGTGTCTTGAAAAAAGCTGGCCCTCAGTGTGGTGAGTGGTTTGAGTATGGTTTCTATGAGTCCTGATATTCCTTCAGTATGTGTGCCAGATATAATGGGTCTTCCTGGGTTCCCTTGTTTGTGTATCTTGGGAAGCATGTAGATGGTCCCTGTTGTGGGTGCATGTGGAATGAGCTGGTAAAGTTTCTCTTGGAGTTGGGAAGGATTTGATGATGCTCTTAAATTCCTGTGTAAATTGTCAAGTGGGGTCTTTTTGAGTTCTTTATTGTAAGTAGTGTCAGAGTTGTCAGTTGGTTTTGTTAACATAGTAATCACTGTTGAGGACTAGGATGGTGTCTTTTTTTTTTTTTTAACTGGTTTGATCACTATCTGGTGGTAGGATTTTAGGACAGTATAAACTGTCCTCTCAGCAATGGAGATAGTCATGGATGTGATGTTTGTTAAGGTTAGGGCCTCAGCTGGAGTTTTTTGTCCAATTTTGGGTGACAAGTTTCAGAAAAGATGTGAACAAATTGGTGAAAGTCCATAGAAGAACAAAAATGATTAAAGGTCTAGAAAACATGACCTATGAGGGAAGATTGGAAAAAAATAGGTTGGTTCAGTCTGGAGAAGATTGAGAGGGGACATTATAACAGTTTTCAAGTACATAAAAGGTTGTTACAAGGAGGAGGGAGGGAAAAATGTTCTCTAACCTCCTGAGGATAGGAAAAGAAGCAATGGGCTTAAATTGTAGTAAGGATGGCTTAGGTTGGACATTAGGAAAAACTACCTGTCAGAGTAGTTAAGCACTGGAACAAATTGCCTAGGGAGGTTGTGGAATCTCTGTCATTGGAGGTTAAGAGCAGGTTAGATAAACACCTGTCAGGAATGGTCTAGTTATTACTTAGTCCTGCATTGAATGTAGGAGACTGGACTAGATGACCTATTGATGTCCCTTCAATCCTACACTTTTATTATTCTATGATTTCACGGTCAATTTTTTTCCTGAAGCAATCAATGGAATGATCAAGAATGTGGTTTCATCTGTTCAGGGTCCAGTCAGATAATTTTTATCTTATGCCTGTTGGTGGGGATGTGGTAATTGTGGGTGGTTTAGTCACTTCTGAAATAATTCTTTGAGGAAGAGTCAGCCGAAGAATTTTTCTAGTTTCTCTACACATTGCTATGGTAGGTTCTGTGATGGGGCAGAAATTTAGTCCCTTGAAGAGTACAGATAATTCAGCTCTGGTTAAGGGTAGTCTTGATAAATTGATGATATTGGCATGTCATGTAGTGTTCACATTGGTTCTCAAGGAGCCAACTAGGAGCTGTGCTCCTCTTGACCTGCTGCTTACAAGCAGGGAAGAATTGCTAGGGGAGGTAGAAGTGGGTGGCAACCTAGGCATCAGTGACCATGAGATTGAGTTCAGGATCCTGACAAACGGAAGAAAGGAAAGTAGCAAAATATGGACCCTGGACTTCAGAAAAGCAGACTTGGACTCCATTAGGGAACTGATGGACAGGATCCCCTGGAAGGCTAATATGAGAGAGAAAGGAGAGCTGGATGTATTTTAAAGAAGCCTTATTGAAGACGCAGGAACAAACCCTCCCTAAGTGCAGAAAGAATAGTAAATATGGCAGGCAATCAGCTTGGCTTAACAGTAAAATCTTTGGTGGGATTAAACTCAAAAAGGAAGCTTACAAGAAATGGAAAGTTGGACAAATGACTAGGAAGGAGTATACAAATATTGGTAGAGCATGAAGGGGTGTAATCAGGAAGGCCAAGGCCTTGTTGCACCTTGGAGTTTCAGTTAGCAAGGGATGTGGAGGGTCAAAAGAAGGGTTTCTACAGGTATGTTAAGAACAAGGAGGTCAGGGAAAGTGTGGGACCCTTACCGAATGGGAGAGGCAACATAGTGACAGAGGATGTGGAAAAAGCTGAAGTACTCAATGCTTTTTTTTTTGCCTCAGTCTTCACAGACAAGGGCAGCTCTCAGACAGCTGCACTGGCCAACACAGTATGGGGAGGAAGTGAGCAGCCCTCACTGGTGAAAGAACAGGTTAAGGAATATTTAGAAAAGCTGGATGGGCATGAGTCCAAGGGGCCAGATCTAATGCATCCAAGGGTGCTGAGGGAGTTGGCTGTTGTGATTGCAGAGCCACTGGCCATTATCTTTGAAAATTCATGGTGGTTGGGGGACATCCCAGATGATTGGAAAAAGGCAAATATAGTGCCCATATTTTAAAAAGGTAAGAGAGAATGTGGGGAACTGCAGACTGGTCAGCCTCACTTCAGTCCCCAGCAAAATCATGGAGCAGGTCCTGAAGGAATCTATTTTGAAGCACTTGGAGGAGAGGAAGGTGATCAGGAACAGTCAATATGGATTCACCAAGGGCAAGTCATGCCTGACCAACCTGGTTGCCTTCTATGATGAGATAACTGGCTCTGTGCATATGGGGAAAGCAGTGGATGTGATATAGCTTGACTTCAGCAAAGCTTTTGATATGGTCTCCCACAGTATTCTTGCCAGCAAGTTAAAGTGTGGATTGGATGAATAGACTATTAAGTGGATAGAATGCTGGCTAGATTGTCGGGCTCAATGGGTAGTGATCAACAGCTCAATGTCTAGTTGGCAGCTGGTATCAAGCAGAGTGCCCCACGGTGGGTACTGGGGCTGGGTTTGTTCAACATTATCATTAATGATCTGGGTGCCATGGATTGCACCCTCGGCAAGGTCACAGATGACACTAAGCTGGGGGGGAGAGGTAGATACTCTAGAGGGTAGGGATAGGGTCCAGAGTGATGTAGACAAATTGGAGGATTGGGCCAAAAGAAATCTGAGGTTCAACAAGGACAAGTGCAGAGTCCTGCACTTAGGAAGGAAGAATCCCCATGCACCGTTACAGGCTGGGGACCAACTGTCTAAGCAGCAGTTCTGCAGAAAAGAACCTGGGGATTACAGTGGACGAGAAGCTGGATATGAGCCAGCATTGTGCCCTTTTTGCCAACAAGGGCAATGGCATATTGGACTGTATTAGTAGGAGCATTGCCAGCAGATCGAGGGCAGTGATTATTCCCCTCTATTCAGCACTGGTGAGGCCACACCTGGAGTATTGTGTCCAGTTTTGGTCCCCCACTACAGAAGGGATGTAGACAAATTGGAGAACCCAGTGAAGGGCAACAAATTATTAGGGGGCTGGGGCACATGACTTGCGCGGAAAGGCTGAGGGAACCAACCATACTTAGTCTGCAGAAGAGAAGAGTGATGGGGGATTTGATAGCAGCCTTCAACTACCTAAAGGGGGGGTTCCAAAGAGGATGGAGATAGGCTGTTCTCAGTGGTGGCAGATGACAGAACAAGGAGTAATGCTCTCAAGTTTCAGTGGGGGAGGTCAAGGTTGGATATTAGGAAACATTATTTCACTTGGAGGGTTACCTATGGAGGTAGTGGAATCTCCATCCTTAGATTTATTAACCAAGAAAAGAAATGAGTCATTTACAAGGTTAAAACAGGAAACCCACACACACGCACACAGAGTTACAATCTTACATTCAAAATGGTAATAGAAGCTTCTATAAACAGCTCTAAGCATCTTTTGGGCTGACCCATGCCAAGCAGCATGGGGATCTCTTGCTTATGGTTAGGAATCTTTGACCCTCAGAGTCAAAACAGCATAAAGAGAACAAGTTTCTTCTCATCAGGGATTTTTATCCCCCCTCAACCTAGAATCCAAGCTGATGGGATGAGTTCATGCACAGACCTCCTCTTCCTGGAGGCAATGAGGAATACAATCAATGTCTCTTTCCTTTGATGCTCCATGATGTGTGATTTGCCTTCAGTGGGCCATCTTGTGTGGAGGATGAGCACTTTACCTTAATTAATGCTTCTTCTGTTTGGTGAAAAAATAAATTTGTTAGTCTCTAAGGTGCCACAAGTACTGCTTTTCTTTTTGCGAATACAGACTAACACAGCTGCTACTCTGAAATCTGTTTGAGTTGAACAATTGCAGAGTTTACTGTGCAAACAGTCAATTTAACAGAATACAGACATTATAAGTATGATTAATTCTTGCAGCATTCTACAAGAATTCCATAAAGTCTGAACTCTAAACACATTCTTAGAACACTAATGTCTATTGTATCTATAGTAACCTGCAGGTGAGCCAGACTGGTTTCCGCCCCTGCATTTGCCAATGTTCAGGAAGTCCCCAGACCTGGTATGAGTCTGATCTGTCTGCTTCAGAGGCAGGCCCTAGTGTAACCTGGGAATGAGGGTTCAGAGTCTACAATACCCATGTACTCCCCTTCTAAACTGCTGCAGGGGCTGAGGGAGGATATTGTCTGATCTGACCCTCTGTAAATGCATGGATTGCCAGCTCGGTGATAGCGCCTCCTTTCATTGGAGTAGCACTCATCTCTGCAGAGGGCCAGCACATGGTATCCAAGCAGGGCTTGTGGGAGATCTAAGGAGTGCCTCGCCCATGCATTGGCTCTCTGCACAGGAAAGAATTTCAGGTACATGTTGTGACAAAGTCAGGCTGGACAACTGCAGGAGGGTCTGGGAAAACGGGTATGTTAGCCCTAGAATGCTAAAGGCCCTTTTTCCTACAAGTTGGGAAGGGGTTACTTCAGGTCAATTAGGGACATCTAAGTCAAATTAAGGGCTGCCTGAAACCTGTTTAAAATCTCTCTCTCCTTGGGGGAAGACAAACTGCTGCAAGGCTGGAGGCAGCAGGGAGATGTGCTTCTCCATTGTGAGAGGCTGTGCTCCTCCCCATAGGGGAGACACCCTAAACCCAGTACCTGTTTAGGGGAAGGACTGACACCCCAGGGCCAGCAAGAGGACAACATCTGCCCTAGTGAGGGGGCCAGGGAAAGGTATTCCCCTTTTGTTTTGGTGTGTGTTGGACCTTTTTTCCCCTTGTTTGGCAGAGGAGCACTCCTCAGGCCTGCCCCGAGGCCTACCAGAAATGCTGTGAGAAACGAACCCTGAAGAGGGAAGACACACACTCCAAAGTGTGTGTGTGGGGGGGCAGCTGACTTACCTCAGGCCCTGTCCCTGCCAGAGGAGGGAGCGCTAAGTTTGGCGAGGCAGAAGGGGTGCCTTGCCACAATGTGTAACCCTTCTGTCAGGTGGAGCCAGCAGCAATCGGGGCTGGGTTCAGTATCTAGGGGTTCCTTTCCATCAATACAACAGAGAACCAGCTCAAGCCCCCGCCCGGGAACCTGGGAAAATTACACACCACCCCAGGTGCCTCTAGAGGCAATACTTCCCCACTCACAACCACAGAGTCTGCGTATAGAAAAGTAACTTCGCATTAATTTGAGAACACCATGAACAGGGTTCATAAACATAAACCATGAGCAAAAGACCCAACCCCAAGTAAGTTAGGCAGTGTCCTTTTTCCCCTCAGGATCTTATGTCCAGCAACCCAAAAATACCTTCCTCCACCCAGGGTGGGAGATGAACTCTGGTTTGCACTAAGGACAGCAACTGTGAGTGGGGTCCAGAGAAGGGACGGGCATGTTAAAGGGAAAGAAGCTCCTTACTCATGCCACCCCTTTCTGCAAGCTGCCCACACACTGGGCCTCTGCCTCACCAGCCACTTGCTCACCAAGCAACTACTGGTCACCTTCTGCTGCCACCTGCCTCTCTGTTGTGACCTCCACATGTCAGCCTCTTAGTAATTTGCAGCTCCTTGCAGGCTGGGTAGTAACACAGCCCCATCTCAACTGACTTCAGCTCTCAGTGACTTTTAGGTCTATCACAGACAGCACAAAACACAATTTTACCACAAGTGGTTTCAGCTCTGATAGAGCAATTAAAATAACAAAGAGGCTCCTAATGGTTTTTTGAAAAGTGTGAATTGGGAGTGCTTTGTTCCAGGTGAGCCTTGAGTGGGCCTGACTGTTATAAAAAGCCAGTCAGCAGCGAACCAGCTGAGCAGCAAACAGCAGAGAGGCTAACAGAGGGAGTTCGTCCAGGAAGAGCCCACTGAGGCTTGCATCTTGCCGGCTTCTCTGAGTAGTTACTACAACTCCTGAGGAAGCTCCTAGAAGGAAGCTAATATGTATGGGGAGTGGTCATCTGTTGTGACCTGCACTGGATGTGCCATGTTTGTCTGTCTTCCACAGAACAGAAGCAACTTTGTCTGTACAAAGTGCAAGCTAGTCTCCATATTGGAAGAGAAGGTTCAAGGTCTGGAGCAACAAGTATCGACCCTGCATTGCATAAGAAACTGAAGATTTCCTGGACAGACATCAGGATATGCTTCTACAGACACAAAGTTCTGAAGATTCAGAGCAGGCCGCACTGCAGGGACAGGAGGACAGTGAAGAAATTTGGCAGCATGTGACTTCCAGAAGAAGAAAGGGGAGTGTCCATGTACCAGCAACGCAGATACAGGTAAGTAACCGTTTTCATGTTCTCTCCACAGGTACTAATGCAGAGAGTGGACTTAATGACACATCTGAGGGAAGGAAGCAGAAGGAGACTCCGCCGATTGGAAGTCATGAGATGCACTGTCCTAGGGTTGGGGGTTCCACAAGCACCACTCCCAAGAGCAGGAGGCGGGTGGTGGTGGTCGGGGACTCTCTCCTCAGGGGGACTGAGACATCTATCTGCCGCTCGGACCGGGAAAACTGAGAAGTCTGCTACTTGCCAGGAGCTAGGATACACTATGTGATGGAGAGACTGCCGAGACTCATCAAGCCCTCGGATCGCTACCCCTTCCTGCTTCTCCATGTGGGCACCAACGACAATGCCAAGAATGACTTTGAGGGGATCACTGCAGACTACGTGGCTCTGGGAAGAAGGATAAAGGAGTTTGAGGCACAAGTGGTCTTCTCATCCATCCTCCCCATGGAAGGAAAAGGCCTGGGTAGAGACTATCGAATCGTGAAAGTCAACGAATGGCTACGCAGGTGGTGTCGGAGAGAAGGCTTTGGATTCTTTGACCATGGGATGGTGATCCAAAAAGGAGGAGTGCTAGACAGAGATGGTCTCCACCTAACGAAGAGAGGGAAGAGCAACTTCGCAAGCAGGCTGGCTAACCTAGTGAGGAGGGCTTCAAACTAGGTTCACCGGGGGAAGGAGACCAAAGCCCTGAGGTAAGTGGGATACTGGGAGGAAGCACAAACAGGAGCGTGCAAAAGGGCAGGGCTCCTGCCTCCTACTGAGAGGGGGACGATCAGTAAGTTACCCTAAGTGCCTATACACAAATGCAAGGAGCCTGGGAAACAAGCAGGGAGAACTGGAATTCCTGGCACAGTCAAGGAATTATGATGTGATTGGAATAACAGACTTGGTGGGATAACTCGCATGACTGGAGTACTGTCATGGATGGATATAAACTGTTCAGGAAGGACAGGCAGGGCAGAAAAGGTGGGGGAGTTGCATTGTAAGGGAGCAGTATGACTGCTCAGAGCTCAAGTATGAAACTGCAGAAAAATCTGAGAGTCTCTGTATTAAGTGTAGAAGTGTGAGCAACAAGGGTGGTGTCGTGGTGGGAGTCTGCTATAGACCACCGGACCAGGGGGATGAGGTGGACGAGGCTTTCTTCCGGCAACTCACGGAAGTTACTAGATCGCAGGCCCTGGTTCTCATGGGAGACTTCAATCACCCTGATATCTGCTGGAAGAGCAATACAGCAGTGCACAGACAATCCAGGAAGTTTTTGGAAAGTGTAGGGGACAATTTCCTGGTGCAAGTGCTGGAGGAACCAACTAGGAGCAGAGCTCTTCTTGACCTGCTGCTCACAAACTGGGAAGAATTAGTAGGGGAAGCAAAAGTGGATGGGAACCTGGGAGGCAGTGACCATGAGATGGTAGAGTTCAGGATCCCGACACAAGGAAGAAAGGAGAGCAGCAGAATACAGACCCAGGACTTCAGAAAAGCAGACTTTGAACTGATGGGCAGGATCCCCTGGGAGAATAACATGAGGGGGAAAGGAGTCCAGGAGAGTTGGCTGTATTTTAAAGAATCCTTATTGAGGTTACAGGGACAAACCATCCCGATGTGTAGAAAGAATAGCAAATATGGCAGGCGACCAGCTTGGCTTCACAGTGAAATCCTTGCTGATCTTAAACACAAAAAAGAAGCTTCCAAGAAGTGGAAGATTGGACAAATGATCAGGGAAGAGTATAAAAATATTGCTCGGGCATGCTAGCAAGAGATGTTAAGAGTAACAAGAAGGGTTTCTTCAGGTACGTTAGCTACAAGAAGAAAGTCAAAGAAAGTGGAGGCCCCTTACTGAATGAGGGAGGCAACCTACTGACAGAGGACGTGGAAAAAGCTAATGTACTCAATGCTTTTTTTGTCTGTCTTCACAAGCAAGGTCAGCTCCCAGACTACTACACTGGGCAGCACAGCATGGGGAGGAGGTGACCAGTCCTCTGTGGAGAAAGAAGTGGTTCGGGACTATTTGAAAAACTGGACGAGCACAAGTCCATGGGGCAGGATGTGCTGCATCCAAGAGTGCTAATGGAGTTGGCAGATGTGATTGGCGATCCATTGGCCATTATCTTCCAAAACTCATGGTGATCGGGGGAGGTCCCAGATGACTGGAAAAAGGCTGATGTAGTGCCCATCTTTAAAAAAGGGAAGAAGGAGGATCCTGGGAACTACAGCCCAGTCAGCCTCCCCTCAGTCCCTTGAAAAATCATGGAGCAGGTCCTCAAGGAATCAAGTCTGAAGCACTTAGAGGAGAGGAAAGTGACCAGGAACAGTCAGCATGGATTCACCAAGGGCCTGACTAATCTAATTGCCTTCTATGACCAGATAACTGGCTCTGTGGATGAGGGGAAAGCAGTGGATATGTTGTTCCTTGACTTTAGCAAAGCTTTTGACAGTCTCCCACAGTATTCTTGCCAGCAAGTTAAAGTATGGGCCAGATGAATGGACTATAAGGTAGATAGAAAGCTGGCTAGATCGTCAGACTCAATGGGTAGTGACCAATGGCTCAATGTCTAGTTGGCAGCCGGTATCAAACAGTGCCCCAAGGGTTGGTCCTCAGGCCGGTTTTGTTCAATATCTTCATAAATGATCTGGAGGATGGTGTGGATTGCACCCACAGCAAGTTTGCAGATGACACTGAACTGGGAGGAGAGGTAGATACACTGGAAGGTAGGGATAGGATACAGAGTACCCTAGACAAATTAGAGGATTGGGCCAAAAGAAATCTGAGGTTCAACAAGGATAAGTGCAGAGTCCTGCACTTAGGACAGAAGAATCCCATGCACCGCTACAGACTAGGGACCGAATGGCTCGGCAGCAGTTCTGCAGAAAAGGACCTAGGGGTTACAATGGACGAGAAGCTGGATATGAGTCAACAGTGTGCCCTTGTTGCCAAGAAGGCCAATGGCGTTTTGGGATGTATAAGTAGGAGCATTGCCAGCAGATCGAGGGACATGATCATTCCCCTCTATTTAAAATTGGTGAGGCCTCATCTGGAGTACTGTGTCCAATTTTGGGCCCCACACTACAAGGAGGATGTGGAAAAATTGCCAGCGGAGGGGAACAAAAATGATTAGGTGGCTGAAACACATGATTTATGAGGAGAGGCTGAGGGAACTGGGATTGTTTAGTCTGCGGAAGAGAAGAATGAGGGGTGATTTGATAGCTGCTTTCAACTACCTGAAAGGGGGTTCCAAAGAAGATGGATCTAGACTGTTCTCAGTGGTAGCAGATGACAGAACAAGGAGTAATAGTCTCAAGTTGCAGTGGGAGAGATTTAGGTTGGCTATTAGGAAGAAAGCTTTCACTAGGAGGGTGGTGAAACACTGGAATGCATTACCTAGGGGGGTGGTGGAATCTCCTTCCTTAGAAGTTTTTAAGGTCAGGCTTGACAAAGCCCTGGCTGGGATGATTTAGTAGGGGTTCGTCTTGCTTTGAGCAGGGGCTTGGACTAGATGATCTCCTGAGGTCCCTTCCGACCTTGATATTCTATGGGGTCTATTCTTTGGTCTGAACTGTTCCTCCCCACTGTTCAATCTAGGGAAGAAACCTTGGTGAGGGTTTCCAGCCTCCTGACTAGAATATCTGTCTCCACCCCTCTTATTTTCACAGGGCTCTGGCATTTGAGCCCCTGGCTTAAAGAGGCTCTTTCAACTGAGGGCAACCACTTTATTTGGGACAGGTTAAGCACAGTCCTGCTTTACTGTATTCTTACAGTAATTACAACATTTCACTGCCTCTGCCCCCAACACCAGCTAAAGTTGATCACTTTAACACTGCTCTATCTGCTGACTATGTAAGCAGAGCAGGAGCAAACTGTCCTTATATAAACACACCCAAAGTCTCTCTCCCCCTCCCAGCTAGCTGTCAGGGAAGCATTTATTCAGACCCTACTTACACATGCTTACTGGAATCCACCCAAGGGCTAGAGCCTAGTGAGAAGTAAGTGGGCTCTGATGTGCAGCTGGCAAAGTGTGTAAATGATACTAAACTGCTCAAGATAGTTAAGACCAAAGCGGGCTGTGAAGAACTTCAAAAAATCTCACAAAACTAAGTGATTGGGACACAATGTCAAATGAAATTTAATGTGGATAAATGTAAAATAATGCACATTGGAAAAAATAACTCCAACTATACATATAATATGATGGGGGGGGGGCTAATTTAGCTACAACTAATCAGGAGAAAGATCTTGGAGTCATCATGGATAGTTCTCTGAAGACATCCGTGCAGTGACGGACAAAAAAGCAAACGGGATGTTAGGAATAATTAAAGGATAGAGAATAAGATGGAGAATATCTTATTGCCCTTATATAAATCCATGGTACGCCCACATCTTGAATACTGCGTACAGATGTGATCCCCTCATCTTAAAATATATAATATAAGGTATTAGAAAAGGGCAACTTAAATGATTCGGGGTTTGAAATGGGTCCCATATGAGGAGAGATTAAAGAGGCTAGGACTTTTCAGCTTGGAAAAGAGGAGACTAAAGGGGGATATGGTAGAGGTATATAAAATCATGAGTGGTGTGGACAAAGTGAATAAGGAAAAGTTATTTACTTCTTTCCATAATAGAAGAAGTAGGAGCCACCAAATAAAATTAATGGGCAGCAGGTTTAAAACAAATAAAAGGAAGTTCTTCTTCACTCAGAGCACAGTCAACCTGTGGAACTCCTTGCCTGAAGAGGTTGTGAAGGCTAGGACTATAACAGGGTTTAAAAGAGAACAGGATAAATTCATGGAGATTAAGCCCATTAATGGCTATTAGCCAGGATGATAAGGAATGGTGTCCCTAGCCTCTGATTGTCAGAGGGTGGAGATGGATGGGAGGAGAGAGATCACTTGATCATTACCTGTTAGGTTCACTCCCTCTAGGGCACATGGCATTGGCCACTGTTGGTAGACAGGCTACTGGGCTGGATGGATCTTTGGTCTGACCCAGTATGGCCATTCTTATGATGTTAAGGCAGGTTTGCCAGACTTCAGATAATTTTCATAGCTCTTTTCCGAATTTTTTCTAATTTTACAGTATCCTTTTTGGAGTGTGGAGACCAGAAGTGGACATAGTAACCAGTAATGATGTCATGATTGCCATACACAGACCAAACACCATGCCTCTAATCCAACCACATATTCTCCTGCTCATACATCCAAGGATCATGTTCACCCTTTTATCTACTGTATCGCACTGGAAGTTCATTCCAGTTGGTTTCACCATGACCCCAAGTCCTTTTCAGAGTCGCAGCTTCCCCTGATACCAGCCCCTAGCTTGTAAAAGTGACCTAAATTATTTTTTCTACAGGTAGGGCTTGGCATTTGACTGTATTAAAAAAATGTATGATGTTTGAATGAGCCCAGCTTACCAAGTGACCCAGAGATGAAGTGCTAGCTGGGTAATACAATGGGACATGAGACAGCCAATGTGCAGAGTGCACAGGCCAAGTGAGAGATAGGGGGAGGGTATGTGTGTGTCCGTGCATGTATGATGAGATCCTCCGAGAGAACAGGAACCGGACAAGGCCAGACTTTCCCAGCAAAGACCAGGCCATATCAGGTCCTCAGAGAAGTCAGTTACAGGCTGAAAACATTTTGGGATCATGGTGAGAATGTGGCAGTTCCATGTGTGCCCTGGAAAGACATGTTGGGTCATGGCTGGAATCCATGGGAGTTCCACACATGCTCTAGGAAGATGTGTTGGGATGATGGCAGTTCCATATATGCCCTGGGAAGGAAAGTTTGGGTCATGGCAAGAATTTGTAGTGGTTCCATGCATCCCTTGGGAAAATAGGTTAGGGATCATGATCAGAATTTGTGATAGCTCAATGTGAGTCCTGGGAATTGCTGCTCAAAACTTGATGTTCCAAAATAGGAGGAGGGGATTGCACTGAAATTCCCTCATTTTGGAAATAAAACTTTTCTGTGGACATTTTTGTTCCTTTTAAAATGTTCCAGTTTTTTTTATAAAAAATTAAAAAAACCCTAAAAAATGAAAAGAAAAAATCAGTTTTCTTTTTGGTTGAAATAAGAATTTCCCCGCACAAAAAAATCAAACCTCTCCCTATCCCTTCGCCCCTCCCCCACAAAGAAATGCAGCATTCTTTTGAATTTTTCAGTGTAAAATAGCATTTTCTGGCCAGCACTTGCCCAGAGCTCCAGAAGCAGATGGAGAGAGAGTATCTAGCGCAGTGATTCTCAACCTATTTACTATTGTGGGCCACATCCAATAATATCTGTATGGCCCTGAGGATGTCACGTGCAGGCCACAGGTTGAGAATCACTGATCTAGCAGGTAGTACCAAGAAGCAGGGTTCCAGGCAGACAGCCAACATGGAAGCAGCACCTGAGGAGCAGCATCACAGGCAGGATGGCTCTCCTGAGTGAGGTACATTCCATAGAAAATTCCAAGCAGTTCCTTCTTTCATCTGTTTCAGAGTAGCAGCCATGTTAGTCTGTATTCGCAAAAAGAAAAGGGAGTATTTGTGGCACCTTAGAGACTAACAAATTTATTAGAGCATAAGCTTTCGTGAGCTACAGCTCACTTCATCGGATGCATTTGGTGGAAAAAACAGAGGAGAGAGATTTATATACACACACACAGAGAACACGAAACAATGGGTTTATCATACACACTGTAAGGAGAGTGATCACTTAAGATAAGCCATCACCAGCAGCGGGGTGGGGGGGAAGGAGGAAAACCTTTCATGGTGACAAGCAGGTAGGCTAATTCCAGCAGTTAACAAGAATATCAGAGGAACAGTGGGGGGTGGGGTGGGAGGGAGAAATACCATGGGGAAATAGTTTTACTTTGTGTAATGACTCATCCATTCCCAGTCTCTATTCAAGCCTAAGTTAATTGTATCCAGTTTGCAAATTAATTCCAATTCAGCAGTCTCTCGTTGGAGTCTGTTTTTGAAGCTTTTTTGTTGAAGTATAGCCACTCTTAGGTCTGTGATCGAGTGACCAGAGAGATTGAAGTGTTCTCCAACTGGTTTTTGAATGTTATAATTCTTGACGTCTGATTTGTGTCCATTCATTCTTTTACGTAGAGACTGTCCAGTTTGGCCAATGTACATGGCAGAGGGGCATTGCTGGCACATGATGGCATATATCACATTGGTAGATGCGCAGGTGAACGAGCCTCTGATAGTGTGGCTGATGTGATTAGGCCCTATGATGGTATCCCCTGAATCGATATGTGGACACAGTTGGCAACGGGCTTTGTTGCAAGGATAGGTTCCGGGTTAGTGGTTCTGTTGTGTGGTGTGTGGTTGCTGGTGAGTATTTGCTTCAGATTGGGGGGCTGTCTGTAAGCAAGGACTGGTCTGTCTCCCAAGATCTGTGAGAGTGATGGGTCATCCTTCAGGATAGGTTGTAGATCCTTGATGATGCGTTGGAGAGGTTTTAGTTGGGGGCTGAAGGTGATGGCTAGTGGCGTTCTGTTTTCTTTGTTGGGCCTGTCCTGTAGTAGGTGACTTCTGGGTACTCTTCTGGCTCTGTCAATCTGTTTCTTCACTTCAGCAGGTGGGTACTGTAGTTGTAGGAATGCATGATAGAGATCTTGTAGGTGTTTGTCTCTGTCTGAGGGGTTGGAGCAAATGCGGTTATATCGTAGCGCTTGGCTGTAGACAATGGATCGAGTGGTATGATCTGGATGAAAGCTAGAGGCATGTAGGTAGGAATAGCGGTCAGTAGGTTTCCGATATAGGGTGGTGTTTTTGTGACCATCGCTTATTAAAACCACTGGTAATTGCTGAAAGATATAGGTTCCACAAAAGAGAGCAAAAAAGACAAAACAGTTGTACAATTTCTAGCAACTTTAAAAAAGCTTGCAGAACACTGAATTTAAGGAGATGTTAAATGACACCCTACGTGACAGGTTACTGTGTGTCTTGCACAGTGAAGCTACACAGAAGCGCCTATTGACAGAGGCTCTGTTTACCTTACAGAAGGCCGTTGATATTGTGGTCTCCAGGGAACTGGCTACAAAGGAGGTGCAATACGTCGGTGCATCCCCCAGCGTGCATAAGGTGTCACAAAACTGGGGGAATCAGGAATGTTACTGCTGTGGTAAGCCAGGTCACCAGGCATCAGAATGCTGGTGTAAGGACCTGGTGTGCCAACACTGGCAAAAAGGGACATATTGAGTGTCTCTTTAAACAAAAGAAAGAGGCCTGTGGTCTGGCAGACCAAAAAGGGGAACCTGCATACCATAGAGCAGACCCAGGATAGTCAAGGTGACACCTTGTCAGAAGAAGTGCCACTCCACGTTTTGTCTTTGGCAGTGGGCTCACATGAATACTAGGTAATCCCGTTGTTGGACGGCAAACCTGTACGCATGGAGCTGGACATCGGTGCAGCCATCTCGCTGGTCTCAGACTATGTATAAAGAAAAGCTACAGCATTTTCTGCTTACGGCAACAAAAACTGTTCTGAAGATGTACATGGGAGAAGCTGTGCCCATGTTGGGCACTACTGATGTTAAAGTGGAGCTCAATGGACAGGCTGCTAAATTGCCACTGTTTGTGGTGGAAAAGCAATTATCCAGCTTTAATGGGTAGGTCTTGTCTGAGGAAGATTCAGCTGAACTCGGCAGAAGTGCATCAAATGACTAAAGATGAAACCGGTCTGACTGCTGTACTAAGGAAACATGCTGCTGTTTTTGGAGAGGATCTGGGAAGTGTGAAGGGAATCACCATGACATTGAACGTTAAACCTGGCAGTCAACCAAAATATCTGAAAGCTAGAACTGTGCCATATGCCCTCAGGCCAAAGGTTGAGCAGACCTGGAGTACCTGGTCACAAATGAAGTCCTAATATCAGTTACCCATAGCCTGTGGGCAACTCCAATCGTTTTCATAGTGAAGAAAGATGGATCCCTCTGGATTTGCAGAGATTTTTAAAGTCACAGTCAACCCAGTGTTGTGAGCAGAGCAATACCCACTTCCCTGCATCGATGACCTCTTCACAGGCCTAGTTGGGGGACAAAAGTTCAATAAGATTGATATGAGTCAAGCATGTATTTACAGGTGCACGTTGATGAAAAGTCCCAAGAGCTGTTGACTACTGTGACACATAAAGGCTTTATTGATACTGTCGCCTACCCTTTGGAATAACGTCTGCTCCTGCCTTGTTCCAGAGGACTATGAACCAGATTTTGTGTGGATTGTCAGGAGTCCAGTGCTCTCTGGATGATATCCTGGTCACTGGAAGGAATGAGGAGGATCACCTAAAGAATTTAGAAGCTACCCTACAAAGACTGGAAGAGTATGGCCTACAAGTCTGCAAAGACGAGTGTGAATTCTTCCAGCACTCTGTTGAATATTTTGGGATACATCTCTGATGGGTTTGGATCATAGAAAACCCCTTGGGAAGTGCCAACTGATGTGCTGAGATTACTTCTCACCCATTTTCCCTGCCAGCTTGGGATTCCAGAACCTTGCCAGTTTGAGCCAGACACGCTAGCCTGTTACAAACCCAGACCCAGGTCTGAACCACATCCCCCAACAGCTGCAGGCTTAACTGAAAACAGCTTAAGAAATGTCCCTATCTCTAACACTCAGATGCCCAGCTTCCAATGGGGTCTAAACCCCAAATAAAGCTGTTTTACAATTCATAAATTGTTCGCCCTTTATAACACTGATTAGAGAGACATGCAGAGCTGTTTGCCCCCACAGATATTAATTGGGTTAATTAGTTAATAAAATAACTTTTTACTTATTAACAAAAAGTAGGATTTAAGTGATTCCAAGTAATAGACAGAACAAAGTAAATTACCAAAACAAATAAAATAAAACACCCAAGTCTAAACCTAATACAGAAAGTGATTTAAGAAAGAAAGTGATTACAGATGAAAACTCACCCTCGGAGATGTTCCAGTAAACTACTTTTACAGACTAGCCTCCTTCTAATCTGGGTCCAGAAATCACTCACACCCCCGTGCAAGACTGGCCTTACCATGAGGCAAACTGAGGCAGCTGCCTCAGGTGCCAGACTGTGGAGGGGGGGGTGCCACTAGGTCTCAGAGTGTAGAAAATTGTGTCTGCTGCTGGTGCATATGTATTCTCTCTGCTCTAGATGCACAGAGATGGTGGAGTGCTGTGCTGGAGGAAGGAGGGCACAAGAGACATAACAGGCAGACAGGTGAAAAGGTGAGAGGGAATAACAGAAAGCAGCAGGAGCTGTAGGGAGAGAGAGGAGGATGAGCCTCTTATGTACCTCTCTAGCACCTCCAGGAGCCTGGATTGATTAACACCAGCTTCTCAGGGAGCTTCCTGTTGCCTGCTGCTTCCCTGAACCCACTTGAGGAGAACAGGCAGTCAATTGAATTAGTACGAGCCATTTAGGCCCTTAAGATGCTGATATCTTCCCTCACTCAGGCCCTACTACCAGCCTGCTTATTTGTCCCCTTCAACTGAGTGTTGAGAGCCACTGTAGCTGGCACAGAACAGCAGTCATGAGTGAAAGAAGAAAACACCTCTCTGGGCCAGCATTCAGAAAAAGAAAGTAAAGCTTCCTTTGCTTTCTATCTATGCAGGAAGAAGCTCTCCTGAGATACAGAGACAAATGTTCACAGTGAGCCTTCCAGCCCCAGTGCGTTAGATTCTGTTTGCTTAAATAGCTGAGAAAATAAGCTGTGCTGAATGGAATGGATATTCCTGTTTTTGTGTCTTTTTGTAACTTAAGGTTTTGCCTAGAGGGATTCTCTATGTTTTGAATCTAATTACCCTGTAAGGTATTTACCATCCTGATTTTACAGAGGTGATTAGTTTACTTTTTCTTCTATTAAAATTCTTCTTTTAAGAACCTGATTGCTTTTTCATTGTTCTTAAGATCCAAGGGTTTGGGTCTGTGTTCACCTACGCAAATTGGTAAGAATTTTTATCAAGCCTTCCCCAGGAAAGGGGGTGTAGGGTTTGGGGAGGATTTTGGGGAAAAATGTTTCCAAGCGGGCTCTTTCCCGGTTATATATCTGTTAGACGCTTGGTGGTGGCAGCGATAAAATCCAAGGGAAAAAGGAAAATAGTTTGTACCTTTGGGGAAGTTTTAACCTAAGCTGGTAAAAATAAGCTTAGGCGGCTTTCATGCAGGTCCCCACATCTGTACCTAGAGTTCAGAGTGGGGAAGGAACCCTGACAGGCTGTGAAAAACTTTACACCCTGTGGGATGTCATTAACAGACCTAAGCCCTGGTGCAGACACCTCTAGGTTGATGGAAGAATTCTTCTCTTGACCTCACTACCACCTCTCAGACTCCTTCCATCACTGTAGTGTCTACACTGCAACTGTGCTGCTGTAGTTTCTGCTGTAGACATTCCCCCAGAGGCTGAATTGCTGTGTTATGTGCAAAAATCAACTCAGCCTTAACTGATGTAATGTTGGGAGCCATGCCTGGTGTCTCCATAATAAGGGAAACAATATCATTCCTATTCTTGATTGTCTCTGTGTCTGCTGCTGCTCCTGAGGAAGTTCCTGAGCAACCTTTGGCAGCGGTGAAGAAACCTCTCCCATGTCCTTACATCCTCCCCCTTCTCCATAAACTTCTTTTAAAAGAATTCATCCTTAACAACAAGTGCTAGGTGCAGCTGAGTCCCCAGCTTCCTTGGCTGCTTATCCTGTGTGAGCAGGGCTTGCCCACAGGCACTGCAATTAAGAGAACGCATAGGAACCCTGGAGAAGAGAATGAATTTCATTTTCTGCACCCAATCGTCTGACTTTGGCCAAAGCTTCAAATGGCTAACATCTTGGTCACATGACAGAGTCAGGATCCACTCACTCTCATGGCCATCACCAAAATCTGTAGCCCTGTGAATAAACCACACAAAAGTATCCAGATGGGCTGAGGGTTGGGGATCGGAACAACCTTGAGAGCATGTCAGTAATGTCTAGACCTCAATGGCTTCCTGATCACATGGTCACTTGCTCTCAGACCTGTTTGCAGGGCAGAGGCTTGCTCAGCTAACATGTTTTAACACCTCAGCAGGCTGCATTTAATGTGTTTGCTGATCCAGGTGAGCCCTAGTGGGGAGCCTAGGCAGAAATGGGTCCAAATCCACTGGCACTAGAGCCAGTGACAATGCTCCTCTTATCCTCATCCCAACAAGCCTTTAAGGGATGAGCACCTGGCTCCTGCGTGTGCTCCCTGGTGGTGTTCATGGTCAGCGACTAGGAGGGGTTCATGTATCATCATGGGAGTACTGTGAGATGTTGCACACTAGGATTTTGTTCTTCTGTCCATGAGTCTCTGGGATGGTGATTCTAACCCAGCACGGGAGGGCACTGTGCCGTTCTAAGAGCTCTGAGGGACCCCTTGAATCTACTAAGGCCTTTCTTTGCTCCACTTCTTTGCTGTTTGTATGAACTTTCCTGCTGTCCCCCAGGGCCACATACAGTGAAAACTCCCAAGAGACTCTCAGACATGAATCACTTGGCACTTGGGAGCCATTAGGTTTATGAATGGATCTAGACTCCCATGATGACTCAGCAGAGCACAGTTGTGGATCTAGCCCTCTGCCATCGCTTCACAGTGGGTTAATCTGGAAACGCATTTGAGAATCTAGAGTTGAATTATAAATGTAACAACAGTTGTATGAGATGCCAGGTCAGCTGCATAAGCAAGCATGCTAGAGCCAGGGCCCAGATCTGCCCTGCCACTGCTTCATTAGTTATGAGTCACTTACACTGGGTACTTGCTTCCATTCTGGCTTGGGACAGTGTAACTCCTGCTTTTCACTCAAACCACACAGGTGAAATGACTTTACAGGTGTGGGGCAAGGCAGGCCCAGCTCCAAAAGGTTTTCCCCAAGGAGGGATCCCAGGTAGGGGTTTAAAGTCTGTCATAAATATAAAGAGAAGGGTAGCATAAAATCCCTCCTTGGCAGCTGTACTGAATCGCTTTACCTGTAAGAGGTACAGAAGCTAAAACAAAGATAACCTAACACCCTTCTCTTTATATTTATGACAGGGTCTGTCTCCAGGGATCAAAGGGGAGCAGAGCAGGGCAGAGACTCTGCCCCAGTATACTTGTTGAAATTGGTGTGAATGGAGTTTCTGGGGAGTGGCTCTGAACTGGGTTCTCTGGCCTGGAATAAACATTCTTGCTTCTGCAGGTGAATTCTCTTGAAAGTGCTGTGCTGGGTATAATTTCCCTTTGAACCCAGTGGATTTGCAGTCAGTAGACAGCAATTTGCCACTCAGCAACCATTATCAGACAGTGGGTCCCTGGATTAGATACTTAGAGCACTGTGGAAATGGAAAGCAGCAGGAAAGCAGACTGGGGACCTGCATACTGCACAGGCTGATGTGACCTGATAGGTGACACTGCTTACAAATGAAGACCAAGTAGGCTACAGGCTTGACCACCCGGGGAGTTTGCTGGGGGCTTGTGGGAAAACACTGGAGGTCTAGCTTGCATTGACTGTTACATCACAGTGCTGCCCAGCAATCATACTGGAGCTATTTCAACTGAGCAACAGTCGAGTCAGCATAGCTGGAGAGCTATCCTAGGATGCTGCCTGGGGAATTGACCCTGACTTCTGCAGTGAGCGACACACTGACCGTTGAGGGAGTTTTATGTTTGGGCTGAAGGTGAATTAGAGGAAACAATCCATCTCCTCCTGAGAGAAGGAGGAGTATAGTATAGACAGAACTTTAAACACTTACTCCAAACATGATGGTCAGGTAACAATGTTCAGACCCAGAGAATTTTAGGAAAGATCATTGAATGCAGCATGTCTGTGCACAGCAAAAGGAAAAGAGCAACAGCAGCT
This sequence comes from Dermochelys coriacea, assembly GCF_009764565.3. Taxonomy (NCBI): domain Eukaryota; kingdom Metazoa; phylum Chordata; order Testudines; family Dermochelyidae; genus Dermochelys; species Dermochelys coriacea. Next base: position 40,159,926 of record NC_050075.1, read on the forward strand.
GTCCCTGCAGTGTAGCTGGATTATGTGGCTCACCCGCTGATGAAGCTACAGACAGTTTCAGATTTTATGAGGAACAATTAAGGGAATTTCAAGACCAGGCTAATGCAGAATCAGGCAGGGAAAGAGCTGCTTGTCTCACAGTAATTGAACCGTACATATTTGCTCTGTTAAGAGACCTCATGGCCTCCATATAAACAGGTGAAACAGAGTTTAATGTTTTCACTAAAACATAAAGTGACTTATATTCTTCTAAGAAAAAGGTCTTTTCTGCTGAGGTTTGTGAGAGTGCAGCCAATGTGCAGGAACAAGCTATCTGAAGGGCTAGCCAGTCTAAAGGTGGGCTTTCACGTGTCAGCGTGGGGCCACATGGAGAATCAGTGCACTGCAGCAAGCAGGGAGCTGTGTGTCAAGTTAGTGAGTGCAGCCCCAGCGACCGATGGTCCTGGGTGAGAGCCCTGGGCTTTGGGATCCATCCTGAAAGGAGGGTAAAGGGCATGCAAAGACTTCTCTGCTGCCGCAGACCTACAGTACCAGCATGCAGCCTGTTTCAAGTTGTCACATGCCTTGGAATAGCCAGCCAGCCTCATCAATAGACAGAGCCACAGTTTGATCCTGCTGGGAAATCAGGCTTTCACTGCAGACATGCAGGTTGATGAAGTCCCAGTACCAGGGGGACCCATCTGGTGACTAGGCTGCTTCTTCCCCAGGCACCCTGCCTCAGTGGCTCTGACTTGCTAGCATCACTAGCAGCAGCAATACTGGAGACTATGCAGTGGTCCCCATCCTCCCAGCCCTCAAACAGGTATTGAGAAAGCGAGCAGGCTTCCTGCAGTGGCCCACTGTATGCACAGCCCTACTGGCCCATGATGTAGTGGGGTGGAAGAGAGGCTGAAATGTCCAGACTCAGCAGGGCTGCGAGCCTGTCATTTCGGGTACGCTGCACAACTGTACATTTGGAGCATGTGAGCTGGAGCCAGATGAACAGCTGGCAATGCCTGGTATGAAATGGTGGGATTGGATGATCCCTCTCACATCTACTGCATGAAAAGCTCCTGCTTTTAAGAGAGAAAGTTAATGCAGCCTACTCAAGGGTTAGAGTGATTACTGCCCCAGGGTGAAGTGTGCTAGGTCTGTCTCTGGGATCAAACCTGCAGCTTTGCTTAAGGGGACTCAGGCAAAACTGGATGTTCCAGAAGAAGTGATTCCAAGATTGTTTAAAGCCAACCCAGTGTCTTCTGAATGGAGCGAGGCTGTGAATCAAGGGCTCCAAGAGACAGGAACTGAAGGGCTGACAGGGAGCACATGGCAGTGACTTGGTAAGCTCAGATGTTGTGCACAGTATGACAGGGGGAGAGGGGAAGCGATTGACTGTTCCCAGCTGTGTGTGTGCAATGGGTACATGGGGTGTGTGGGGGTCTGTTTGTTCAGTGTGTGGTGGGCACAGAGGTAAAGAGGGCTCTGATTGTGTGTGCTGGGTGTATGGGAGTGTCTTGGGAGGGACACCATGTGGGGGATGGATGGTTGAATGGTGAGAGTGATGCTATGGGTGGGTGTATATGGGAGAGCACTATGTGAAGGGGGTGCAGGAGGTGTGGTGAGGAGGGGGCTACTGGAGACTTTCTGCCTAGGAGATAGCATGCACTGCTACATCTTTCAAGGGGTGCAGTCAGGGCACCCCCCTGCTCTTGGTGCCTCTCTGCCCCCTGTGGGGTACCTTGCACCTCTGGGGGAGGAATTAGGAGGGCGGAGACTGCAGTTCTGCCTTATCTTTATGTGAGCTGCTGGGCAGGGTTGGTGAGCCCCTCCTTCCTTGCCCTGTAGCTGTGTTATGCAAGGCTTGGCAGAGTCCTGCCTTGCCCACTGGGTGTGTGCATGGAGATCTGAAGAGATCAACCATTGCTCCCACTCCTTGTAAGAGGCACTCAGCGCCACACAGTGTCAAATCCTGGGAATCCATGGCCAGGCATTACCCTGGGGCATAAGGTACAGTTCTGGCCTCTTGTCTACCAACCGCCCAGGCCCAGACGGTGCGATTCAAGCACTCACATTAAAGGTTAATACGGTGATGAGGCATCAGCGCCACAAAGCAATAAGTAGGTGCCAGCCCTATTATGTAACAAAGCTCCTGGGGGGCATATTTCAGCACCTCCCAGGGGGAGATGGGGCAGTGGCATTGCTGTGGGGCAGAGCTAAGGCACTTGAGGGATTTTCCTGGGAATCTCTTTGTTACCGAAGGCCCAAGTTTATGAAGCAAGAACCTCAATTATGGTTCAGTAAACCCTAGTGCTCTGCCCTTTGCTCTACTCTTCCCGCTGGGCAGCGCTTGCATCCCATGAAGGTCAGCTTCTTGCCAGGCCTCTCATGCTCCTTGGCTGAATGGAGCCAGCCCAACCCACAATGAAGCCTGGCACAGAGCAGGAGACAGCCAGCACTTGCTGAGAGTCAGACCACCGGAAGAGAGCAGGATGCAGGGTATTACAGGCAGCCCTGGCCCCATGGATCACAGCCCCTGTCTATGATGGAATGCCATCATGGGCACCTGGGCCCAGAGCAGGAAATAAACGTCAGCACCCGTATGCATCACCCATATATTATAGGGGAGAGGACCCACTGCAATAGGGCAGGGGGCCACTCAGAGGCCGTGTGGAAGGCAGTCAAGGGGCAGCTGACAGGCGAGGAGTGCTCACACACAGTGGGGATCACTTAGAGGCATTTGGGGCTCTTGGGACCAAGGAGAGGAAGATGACTGTTCTATAACTGGTCAAGCAAAATGAAGCCAACACTCAACTCTGGCATTTCTCTGTGCGTCTGTCTGATTGTCCAGCTGTCTGTGTCTGTCAGATGATAACTGTTCTTTGTGTCAGTGGGCAGGACACTGTTAATTTCAGTGACAAATGGAAAAGACAATTTCCAATACAATTGAGAGGAAACTCTCTGGTGCCCTCTGCTGATGCCTACACTTAATACAGGCAGCTACTCATTAAAGGGCTGTTCCCTTCCTTGTTTCCAAGACTGTGCTGTACACCCATCCAGGCCCCCCAACTCTATACCCCCTGTACAAAGGGGACCCTGGAGTGTGGGAAGGAAGAGAGCTCAGAGCCCGGATCAGACTCAGCAGGATGAGGGGAGGAAATCCTTGGTTCAGAGCCTAACTCTGGGTGGTCAGAAAGGGGCCCTGGAGTAAGTGCTCTCTCTGGGGCATGGGGGAAAGATGTTGGTCCCTGAGCCCAGTCACATTTCAACCTATTCCAAGCTAACTGAACCAGGGCTCATAACCAATCCTATTGCTGTAGGCGAGCAGCTGCCTGCCCCTGTCCCCAGCATGACCGAGAGCCCTTCCACCCCCAGGAGCTGCTGTCTGTGCCCTGGGCAGGTCTAGTGGGAGCAAGCTGTCTCTTCTGCAGGCTGGAGTTCCACTGTAGTGAGTGGAGCAGATCTGCTGTAGCACTAGTGAAGCCAGTGGAGTTACACCAGGAATTAATTTGGTCCATTGTTCCCAGTCCATCTGGTCCAGTGTAAACAGAGCAGAGAGTGCCTGGCTGGGCTCAGGTTCGAACTGCTGAAACCACCAGGATTTGGTTTGACCTTTCAGTAAGGCTGGCCTGCATTGCCCCAGCACATGGCTCTGAAAGGCAAATCCTAGGTGTACAGTAAATCCTTTTTGTATATCGGGCTGATTCCTTCTCAAGAATTCATTTCAGAGGGATTAAATGGCATTGACAGAGATGGTACCTGGCAATTTCATTCCTCATCATCAGGATGTAGCACTTCATCTTTTGCCCAGAGAAGGTTTGACATCCAAGAACCGCTTTCTGCTGTGATCTGGAAAGCAGTGAACTTACACTGATGCGGGACACTGGCTGCCCACTAGGATCTAGCTGGTTTAGCAGTTATATCAGGGTTCCCCAGCCATACGCACAGGGTAATCGCTTCAAGGGTAGTTCAGTGCTACTGTGGGCTGCAAATAACCAAAGTCCTCGTAGGTCTTGATGATGCTGTTAGTGATGTTTGCCATAAAATTCAAAGAAGACAGAGGCTTCTTCCCCTGAGAGAGAGCCTAGTCATTTAGCAGGCTCCCAGTGTGTCATTCTGCCCACAGAAAACATCCAGAAAGGGGAAAAATAAAGAGAAAATACATCTTCAAAGACCAGTTGATGTAAATGTGCATTGCTCCCCCATGGCCTGGTGTACAGCTTGTGAACTGATTGTGCGTGTTCCACCATAGCTTGGTGAATAGCTCGTGTAATCCATCTATATGGAGTGCAGGGGGTGCACTGACTAAAGTTCTGCTTCCTTTCAGTCACGGTGTTCCAACAGGGCTCATCTATGTGCTCTCATGAAAGGCCAAATCTGTCCAGCTGCTCAGTGTATGTGGCCCAAGGGACAGACTTCATGAGACAGCCCCCAGGCCAGCGCAGGCTCTATGTTGGGCAGAATCTCTCTCTAAATTCACAAAACTTTATGTGGGACCCCAAAGGACCAGAACAAGGGTCATGGCAGGTAAGAAAACGAACTCCAGCCCGGGGCTTGGCTAAAGGGGTGCAGGAGCCTTCCTAGTGCTGAATAGCTGCCAACCCAAGTGCTTGGCAGAGATGGCAGCAACACCTGAGTGTAGTAGGAGGAGAGCCTGAGATATAAGCCCTTGTATCAGAGGTCTGGCATGAGGCCTGAGCTAAAGTAGTGGGCAGGATTTGCTGATATAAAGCAAAGTTAGCAAAAGTCACGCTGTGAGCAAACATTAGGCTCTGCCTGCTTGCAAGTTCACAGAACCTGGCAAGAACAGGGCTGATATTGCAGAAATACACATTCCTAAGAAGTGCTAGGCACCGAGTACTAAAGCAAACACATTCCAGAAGAGTGGTTCCAGAACACCCCAATATTAAGGATGGTACAAAAGCATTCCCCACGGATAACAGGAACACACTGACCCTTCCTAAAAGATAAGGTCAGGATGACAGTGTGATGATTAGAGATGTTTTGATTGAACCAACATGTACAAGGAGATAGGTGATAACTAGCCACATCAGGGGGCAGTGGCTAACTATGTCAGAGGGGCAGTACGTAAATTGTTTGTATCAGTGTATAAAGATGCATCTCTGAGAGAGTAGTCCAGCTGAGGGGGGAATGGAAACTCCCACCATTCACTAAGCTGTGTTCATTGTTACGGGCATACGTGTATTAGTGGTCTGGTAGAGTCTACGGGATACTAGTACCATGCTTTGTCGACAATAAACCTGGCCTGGTGCCTTTGTACCTTAATGGATCTTGTGGTCATTGGGTGATTCACTCGAGGTCTGCTGAGCTGGCTGTCTGCACAGAGCTGGGGCAGCACACAGGGAGAACACCAACATGCAGCCTAACATCTAACAACACTCAGGAGTGAATGTGTTCACTGCAGAGTAGATGGGCTCCCCGCACTGGAGAGGGGACCACCCCTCCTGCCACATAACTGTCACTATAATGCCTCCAGGTCTGGAAAAGGCTGGAAGCTGCTGTTCAGGGGTTCTGACCACAAAGTGAAACCCATGCCCCACCTAGAGAAGTCTCTGTATCTAGCATGGATGTGTTATTGTAAACATCCCCTTCCCAGAGAGTATGCAGCAGTGTAGGAGATGAACCAAGAACTACATGAAGCTGAGCAAGACTGGGCACTGTGGGAGCTTTGATCAGCTGCTGCCAACAGCAGAGCAGAGGGCACATCTTCCTGGACCCTTCTCTGCACCTTTTCCAATTCTAATGCATCTTTTTTGAGGTGGGGCGACCAGAACTGCACACAGTATTCAATATGTGAACATATCATGGATTTATATAGCGCTATTATGAGATTTACTGTCTGATTATCTATCCCTTTCCTAATGGTTCCTAATTTTCTGTTAGCTTTTTTGACTGCCACTGCACATTGAGTGAATGTTTTCAAAGAACTATCCACAAAGACTCCAAGATCTCTTTCTTGAGTGGTGACAGCTAATTCAGACCCCATCATTTTGGAGGTAAAGTTGGGATTATGTTTTCCAATGTGCATTACTTTGTATTTGTCAACACTGAATTTCATCTGCCATTTTTTTCCCCATCACCCAGTTTTGGGAGATCCTTTTGTAACTCTTCGTAATCTGCTTTGTACTTAACTATCTTCAGTAAAGTTGTGTCACCCACAAATTTTGCCACCTCACTGTTTATCCCCTTTTCCAGGTAATTTATGAACATTGAACAGCACAGGTCCCAGTACAGATCCTTGGGGGACGCCACTATCCACCTTTCAACACTGTGAAAACTGACCATTTATTCCTACTCTTTGTTTCCTGTCTTTTATCCAATTACTGATCCATGAAAGGACCTTCCCTCTTACCCCATGATTGCTTACTTTGCTTAAGAGCCTTTGGAGAGGGATTTTGTCAAAGGCTTTCTGAAAGCCCAAGTACAAAACTATATCCACTGGATCACCCTTGTCCACATGTTTGCTGATCCCCTCAAAGAATTCTAATAGATAAGTGAGACATGATTTCCCTTTACAAAAGCTTTGTTGTGTTCTGATAATCCCCAACAAATCGTGTTCTGATGATTTTGTTCTTTACTGTAGTTTCTACCAGTTTGCTCAGTACTAAAGTGAGGCTTACCGGCCTGTAATTGCCAGGATCGCCTCTGGAGCCTTTTTAAAAAAATGCATTTTACATTTGCTATCCTCAGTCATCTGGTAGAGAGATTGGTTTAGACCACAGGTTACATATTATAGTTAGTAGTTCTGCAATTTCATATCTAAGTCCCTTTGACACTCTTGGGTGAATACCATCTGGGCTTGGTGACTTATTATTGTTTAATTTATCAGTTTATTCCAAAACCTCCTCTATTGACACCTCAGTCTGAGACAGTTCCTCAGATTTGTCACCTAAAAAGAATGGCTTAGATGAGGAGATCTCCCCGCAGTCTCTGCAGTGAAGACCAATGCAAAGAATTCATTTAGGTTCTCTGCATTGGACCTGTCTTCCTTGAGTACTTAGCACCTTGATTGTATGGTGGCCTCACTGACTGTTTGGCAGGCTTCCAGGTTCTGATGTACTTCAAAAAAAATTGCTTTTAGTTTTTGTGTCTTTAGCTAGCTGCTCTTCAATTTTTTTCTTGGCATGACTTCTTATACTTTTACACTTGCCAGAATTATGCTTCTTTCTATATTTCTCAGTATGATTTGACTTCCAATTTTTAAAGGATACGTTTTTGCTTCTAATAACCACTTTTATTCTGCTTTTTAGCCATGGCAGAATTTTTTCTCCTCTTACTTTTTTTTTTATTTTGGGTATATATTTAGTTTGAGCTTCTATTCTGGTATTTTTAAAAAGTCTCCAAGCAGTTTGCAGGCATATCACCCTTGTGACTGATGCTTTTAATTTCTGTTTTATTAGCTTCCTCATTTTTGTGCAATTTGCCTTTTTGAAATTAAATGCTAGGGTGGTGGGTTTCTTTGGCGTTTCCCCCTCTACAAAGATATAAATTCAATTACATTACGCTCACTATAACTGAGTAAAAAAGAAAAGGAGTACTTGTAGCACCTTAGAGACTAACAAATTTATTTGAGCATAAGCTTTCGTGAGCTACAGCTCACGAATGCATCCGATGAAGTGACCTGTAGCTCATGAAAGCTTATGCTCAAATAAATTTGTTAGTCTCTAAGGTACCACAAGTACTCCTTTTCTTTTTTGCGAATACAGACTAACACGGCTGCTACTCTGAAACCTATAACTGAGTAGTTCAGCTATATTTACCTCCTGGACCAGATCTTGTGCTCCACTTACGACCAAATCAAGAATTGTTTCTCCCCTTGGGGGTTCCAGGACAAGGTGTTCCAAGAAACAGTCATTAATAGTGGCTTGAATTTTTATCTCTGCACCTCTTCCTGAGGTGACATGTTCCCAGTCAATATGAAGATAGCTTGTCAAGGTTCCTTCCCCACTATGAACTCTAGTGTACAGATGTGGGGACCTGCATGAACACCTCCTAAACTTACTTTTACCAGCTTAGGTTAAAACTTCCCCAAGGTACAAACTATTTTATCTTTTGCATTTGGACTTTCGTTGTCACCACCAAACGTCTAACCAGTATTATTATTATTAGGAAAGAGTCCGTTTGAAAACATCTTTCCCCCCCAAAATCCTCCCAAACGTTACCCCTCCTTTCTGGGAAAGGTTTGATAAAAATCCTCACCAATTTTGCATAGGGACCACAGACCCAAACCTTTGGATCTTAAGAACAATGAAAAAGCATTCAGTTTCCTTAAAAAAAGAATTTTAATAGAAGTAAAAGTAAAAAGAATCACCTCGGTAAAATCAGGATGGCAAATACCTTACAGGGTAATCAGATTCAAAACAGAGAATCCCTCTAGGCAAAACCTTAAGTTACAAAAAGACACAAAAACAGGAATATCCATTCCATTCAGCACAGCTTATTCTCTCAGCCATTTAAAGAAATCAGAATCTAACGCATATCTAGCTAGATTACTTACTAAGTTCTAAGACTCCATTCCTATTCTGTTCCTGGCAAAATGCATCACACACACAGACAGAGAGAGGCTTTGTTTCTCCCTCCCCCCAGCTTTTGAAAGTATCTTGTCTCCTCATTGGTCATTTTGGTCAGGTGCCAGTGAGGTTATCCTAGCTTCTTAACCCTTTACAGGTGCAAGGGTTTTCCTTCTGGCCAGGAGGGATTTAAAGGTGTTTACCCTTTCCTTTATATTTATGACACAGTTTTTACTGAGTTTTCTGCCTTTGTGGCCTCTGTAATCTCTCTGAGCATTTCATGATCACTAGCATCATCCTGGTCAGGTGATTGGTAGTATATTTCTACTGCTCTACTCTTATCATTCAAGAATGGAATTTCTATCCATAGAGATTCTATGGTACCATTTGATTTATTTAAGATTTTTATTTTTATTTAACTTAATGTTTTCTTCCATACATAGTGCCACTCCCCACCAGCACAACCCATTGTGTCACTGACATATTGTTCACTTTGGTAGTACTGTGTCCCATTGATTATCCACATTCCACCACGTTTCTGTGGTGCTTATTATATCAATATGTTCACTTAATGCTAGGCACTCTAATTCACCCATTTTACTATTTATACTTCTAGCATTTGTATATAAGCTCTTGTACATTTTGTTAATATTCAGTTGATTGCCTTCATGTGTTACATTTAAATAGGACTCTTTTCTGTATTGCTGTTCTCACTAGACTTTACCAACCTAGACTTTACCAACTTCTTTCCTATACTCTTTATTAGGATATAGAGTTCTCCTTTTAATAAATTCATCCCTAATGAATGTCTGCACCTGAACCATGTACTCCTCCACACCTGTCAGCTTTCCTCCAGCCTTTAGTTTAAAAACTCCTCTGACTTTTTAAATTTTACATGCCAACAATCTGGTGCCATTTCAGTTTACGTGGAACCCATCTTTCCTGTATAGGCTCTTCCTTTCCCAAAAGGTTCCTAATAAACTAAAACCCTCCTCTGAACACCATCATCTCATCCATGCACTGGGACCCTGCAGTTCTGCCTATCTAACTAGCCCTGTGTGTGGAACTAGAAGTATTTCAGAGAATGCTACCAAGGAGGTCCTGAACTTTAAACTCTGATTAGCAGCCTAAATTTGGCCTCCAGCACCTTTCCTAACTTTCCCTCTGTCCTTGATTCCTACATGTACCATGACCACTGGCTCCTCCCCAGCACTGCACATATAAGTCCACTTAGCAGTGTCATGAGATCTGCAATTGCACCCATAAGCAATTCTCCATGCAATTCTCCCAGTCATCACAAACCCAACTCTCTCTATTTCTAATAATTGAATCCCCCATTACTATCATCTGTCTCTTTTTAGTAACTGGGGTTTCTTTCCCCAGAGGGGTATCCTCAGTGTGAGAGGCTACCATTACCTCATCTGGAAGGATGGTCCCAGTTATGGGATTGTTTCCCTCCACTCCAGCTTGATATTCTTCCCTGAGACTTTCATCCTCCTCAACAGTCCAGAGATTGTCAGGCAGGGGTGGGACCATTCTACTGTGTCCCTAATACAACATTCAGGGTGATAGCTGTGACAGGTTCACCCCAGGGTGCAATCTGGAATTGGGGTACCACTGAGATCCATGATCCACCAGCCTGAACCCATTGTATACTGCTATCTCTGAGAGGTTTCTATTGCACACAGTTCCTGGGGTAATCCTTGTGCTTGTGTGCATTTCCTCAGTAAGCCATTACATTGTTTGGCCTTTTTACTGTTGTACCTGAAAGGCTACTTGTGGGTGTTTTCAACCTCACAACATGTTTCAGTAGAATCCTAGAATAGAATAATAAAATATTAGGGTTGGAAGAGACCTCAGGAGGTCATCTAGTCCAATTCCCTCCTTAAAAGCAGGACTAACAGCAACTAAATCATCCCAGCCAGGGCTTTCTCAAGCCAGGCTTTAAAAACCTCTAAGGATGGAGATTCCACCACCTCCCTAGGTAACCAGTTCCAGTCCTTCACCACCCTCCTAATGAAAAAGGCCAGGATTACTAGGCCAAGCCATGCCAGGCACCCCCCTGGAGGGGCCCTCAGAGAATCCCGAGCTAGACAAAGGAGGCTGGGCCCTGGCTGAGACCTGGGTGAGGGAGAGCCGGGGATGGCTGGATATCAGTGCTGATTTCCTAGAAGCACAAAGTGGGGACCACCTTCAGCCGGCCTGGGAGCAAGCAAAGGGTGCCCTGAGGGAGGAAGACCCACCCAGATGCCGGCAGCAAGGCCCCCGCTTTGAGATCCATAATGACCTACTCTATTGGGTGGTCCAGAAACCCCAGACGAAGGAAGAAATGTGCCAACTGTTGGTCCCAAGGTGGTTCCAACAGAACTTGCTCCACTTGGCCCACTCCGTACCTTGGGCTGGGCATCTGGGGAGGGAGAAAATGCTACAATAGGTGTCCCAGAGGTTCGTCTGGCCAGGCATTCACCAGGAGATGCGGAAGTACTGCGCTTCTTGTCCCGAGTGCCAGAAGGCCAGCCCAAAGGGGGTACTGAAAGCCCCCCTTGTGCCCCTGCCTGTGATGGGAACGCCTTTCGAGTGGATTGGCCTGGACTTGCTGGGGCCTTTGGAAAAGAGCAGCTCAGGCCACAAGTACATCCTGGTCGTGGTTGACTATGCAACATGGTACCCAGAGGTGGTACCATTACAGACCGCCACGACCCCGATCATTGCCAACAAGCTCCTACAGATCTTTGTTCAGGTTGGCCTGCCGCGAGAGATACTGACAGACCAAGGCACTAACGTAACTGCTAGGTTGATGGCAGAATTATGCTGTCTGCTGAATATCCATGCACTTAAGACCTCCGTCTACCACCCTCAGATGGATGGGTTGGTGGAGAGATTTAATGGCACTCTGAAAGCCATGCTAAGAAAGTTTGTGGACGACGACCCTTGGCACTGGGATAAGCTGCTCCCAGCGCTCCTCTTTGCCATGAGAGAGGTACCACAGGCATCCACAGGGTTCTCCTCTTTCGAACTCCTCTATGGGAGGAGACCCTGGGGAGACCCTAGATCTCCTGAAAGAAACATGGGAAGAGCAGGAGACCTGGGTCAGGGGATCCATTCAATATATCCTCGAACTATGGGATTGGCTACACGCATTGGGAGCCTTGGCGCGAGAGAACCTGGTGAAGGCCCAACGTAGCCAGGAGGCTCAGTATAATAAAGGGGCCAAGATGAGAAGTTTTGAGCCGGGGGACCACATCCTCTTGTTGCTACCTTTCTCTGAATCTAAGCTGTTGGCAAAGTGGCAGGGCCCTTTCGAGGTGACCAGACGAATAGGGCCTATCGACTACGAAGTTCGGCTGTCGGGACGAAGGAGGAATATGCAGGTCTACCATGTGAACCTCCTCAGGGCCTGGAGAGATCGCGAAGAACCCGAATTGGGGCCATTGGCCGGGGAACCCGTGGAACTAAGGGCGGCTGCCATAGGCCCAGAGCTCGACCTTCTACAACAGAAGCAGGTATGACAGTTGATATCAGCCTTTCCCACAGTCCTGTCAACCTAGCCAGGGAAGACCACGTTGACCCGTCATCATATTGCCACCATCCCCACCACAAAGTGAGGGAGAACCATCGCCCGCTCCCCAAGAAGATGTGGGAGACCGTGTGGAAGGAGCTCGAGATGATGTTGGCCCTAGGAGTGGTCAAAGAGTCAAGAAGCGAATGGCGGAGCCCAATAGTACTAGTCCCCAAGCTGGATGGGACAGTCAGGTTCTCCACAGAATTCTGCAAGGTAAACACAATCTCTCATTTTGATGCCTATCCCATGCCCCGGGTTGACGAGCTGCTGGAACGATTAAGTAAGACAGAATTCATCTCCACGCTAGACCTGACCAAGGGATATTGACAGATCCCTATGACCCCTACCTCCAGAGAAAAGACAGCTTTTCCCACATCATTCAGCTTCTACCAATTCATAACGATGCCTTTTGGGTTACATGGGGCCTTGGCCACTTTCCAGCTGCTCATGAATCAAGTGCTGAGCCTCCACAGTTCGTACACCATGATACACATTGACGACATCATCATTTACAGTGCTAGCTGGGAGGAACACCTCCAACACCTCGCGGACGTGCTATGAGCCCTGGGCAAGGCAGGTCTTACCGCAAACCCGGCTAAATGCCACTTGGGCCAACGAGAAGTAACCTACCTACGCTATACACTGGGCCAAGGGAGACTCCGCCCTTTGGTAGATAAGGTGGAAGCCTTGAGGAACTCCCTATGCCTATGACAAAAAGACAAGTACGGCAGTTCTTAGGGCTGGCCGCATACTACTGACAGTTTGTACCTAACTTTGCCATGCTCGCTGCCCCCCTCACAGACCTGACGAGAAGCTCCCAGCAGAGGAAGGTCCAGTGGTCAGAGGACTGTGAGAAGGCCTTCGGCGCCCTGTGGGAATGGCTGACCCGGGAGCCAATACTGATACAGCCCGACTTCTCAAGCCCTTTGTTCTCCAGACCGACACCTCAGAGGTAAGGCTGGGAGTCGTGCTGTCCCAAGAGAAGTGGAGAGAAGAGTAGCCCATCTTGTATTTAAGCCATAAGCTGTTACCCCGAGAAACCCGGTATTCCACCATAGAGTGGGAGGCCCTTGTGGTTAAATGGGCGGTTGACACATTGAGATACTACCTGCTGGGGAACACCTTCTCCTTGGTGACGGATCATGCACCCCTCAGATGGATCAATAACATGAAGGAAATGAACACCCAGATTATGCTGTAGTATCTGTCCCTCCAACCCTATTCCTTCCATGTGTCGCACCGGCTGGGGAAGGCCCATGGGAATGCGGACTTCTTTTCCTGGGTCGGGGAAGAGGAGGGGGAGGAAGCGTCCCAAGAGCAGCCGGCCCCAGCGGCTGTTTTAAGGGAGAGGGTGTGTGATGGGGCAGAGTGGACCCACACTGGTACCGCAGGGGTTAATCCTTCTCTCCTTGCAGAGGAAGCCACACCCTGGAAGCTCTGCTGGGCATACTCCAACTGGAGAACACGTATAAAAGTGCAGAGCTGCTCAGTCAGGGCTAACCACCGGAGGGGAAGGAGGTGTGCCACCAGCTCCAGAGAAGAGACTGCCTGTACTCCCAGATCCAGTGGCCAGCCAAGCCAGGATGCACCCTGAAGCCCAGACAGAGGACGCCATGGGAGGAGAGCAGACCGGAGGACCCCCTGAAGTGGAGAACCCAGCAGTTCTGGTAAGAAGTGCCCTATTTGAACTCTAGAGACAAATGGTGTTGGAGCTGCAAGGACACTCGGCGTGTAGCGGGCAGATCCACACCGAGCTGGGGCAAGGGAAATCCTGCTACTAGCAGGACCTGGTAGAGACGGTGGGCCTGGGTCCCCCTACTAGCCCCCCGACACGTGGGGCGAGTTATATGGATTCTGGCCATTGGGGCACACTGCCCTGAGACTCGGGGCGAGTTATATGGAGTCTGACCATTGGGCCACACTGCTCGGATACCCGGGCATATTATATGGACTCGGGGTGTTAGGGCCCACCACCCTGACCAAGGGATGAGTGCGGGGAGACCGGTCATTAGGCCACATCAGGATGCCCTTGAAGGGGCAGGCATGGGAACTTGAGAGTGGCACGGTACCGACACCCCTGCCACAAAGGGGCCCTGTGGTGCCAGACCCGTCACACAGTCATCTAATTCAACCACCTACTCAAAGCAGGACCAATCCCGAACTAAATCATCTGAGCAAGGGCTTTGTCAAGCCTGGCCTTAAAAACCTCTAAGGAAGGAGATTTCTTGAGGCCATTGCTTCTTGTTCTGTCATCTACCACCACTGAGAACAGCCTAGCTCCATCCTCTTTGGAACTCCCCCTTCAGGTAGTTGAAGGCTGCTATAAAATCCCCCCTCACTCTTCTTTTTGAAGACTAAATAACCTCAGTTTCCTCAGCCTCTTCTCATAAGTCATGTGCCCCAGCCACCTAACCATTTTTGTTGCTCTCTGCTGGATGCTCTCCAATTTTTCCACATCCCTTCTGTAGCGAGGGACCAAAACTGGACACAATACTCCAGGTGTGGCCTCACCAGTGCCAAATAGAGGGGAATAATCACTTCCCTCAATCTGCTAGCAATGCTCCTACTAATACAGCCCAATATGCCGTTGGCCTTCTTGGCAACCAGGGCACACTGCTGATTCATATCCAGCTTCTCATCCACTGTAATCCCCAGGTCCTTTTCTGCAGAATTGCTGCTTAGCCAGTCGGTCCCCAGCCTGTAGTGCATGGGATTCTTACTTCCTAAGTGCAGGACTGCACTTATCTTTGTTGAACCTCATCAGATTTCTTTTGCCCCAATCCTCCAATCAGTCTAAGTCACTCTGGACCCTGTCCCTACCCTCCAGCATATCTACCTCTCCCCACAGCTTAGTGTCATCTGAGAACTTGCTGAGGGTGCAATTCATCCCATCATCCAGATCATTAATAAAGATGTTGAACAAAACCAGCCCCAGGACCGACCCCTAGGGCACTCCACTTGATACCGGCTGCAAATTAGATATCGAGCCGTTGATCACTACCCATTGAACCTGACAATCTACCCAGCTTTATATCTATCTTATAGTCCATTCATCTAATCCTTACTTCTTTAACTTGCTGGCAAGTATACTGTGAGAGACCATATCAAAAGCTTTGCTAAAGTCAAGATATATCACATCCACCGCTTTCCCCATATGCACAGAGCCAGTTATCTCATCATAGAAGGCAATAAAGTTGTTCAGGCATGACTTGCCCTTGGTGAATCCATGTTGAATGTTCCTGATCACCTTCCTCTCCTCCAAGTATTTCAAAATGGATTCCTTGAGGACCTGCTCCATGATTTTTCTGGGGACTGAATTGAGGCTGTAGTTCCTCGGGTTCTCTTTCTTCCCTTTTTTAAATATGGGCACTATATTTCCCTTTTTCCAGTCATCCAGGACCTCCTCCGATAGCCACGAATTTTTGAAAGATAATGGCCAATGTAACATATACATACCCAAACTTCGTAACTGCACATACAATGAGAGCACATACAATCCAATGATGTATTACTGTCTAGCAGATCAAGACTTTTAGAATGATACCTCACAAGGCATACTTTGTACAAAACATATCCTAATTACATGACAGTGGTGAAGACTTGGGTGCCAGGATGTCACAATAACATTCAGCCAAGCTGGACTGGGTCTGGCTGAAAGTTTGAGCCACTTGGGAGACTGAAATTTGTCAGGATATATTTGAGGTGGGCCAGTTCTAGAGACCAGAGCCTCCCATCTTTCTGTAATAACACATGCTCTGCTGAGGGCTAGTTAGCTGCAGGTAGGCCTAGTATTGGCAGCAGGGAAACAGAGAACAATGGCTATTATCAAGAGAATGGTAGCCACAGCTTCTCAAGAGAAACCTGCAAGCCTAGCAAATAGTCTGCTTGGTGTGTCCAGCCCCTTGGCTTTTGCTCATGGGCAACAGCAAAATCAGAGGGCTCCTTGTGACACACTGTACCTCAGGGGAACACCCTGAACCCCCATGTTCATCCTTATAATATGATTGTGTGGTATCCAATGCAAAGTTTGTCATGTCGGGAGTCTTCAGATGGCTCATGATGCACTGAGCATTGTTGTTATTGAAATGTTATAGGTTGTAATTTCATGTATATAGTTATGAGGCTGAAAATGTGTCCTCATGGATTAAAACAAGCCCAGGCATAACTCTCCAAGAGCAGAGAGGCAGTTCACACCTCATCAGGGCATGTATGGGACAAACCCAGCCCAGCCCCACAGGAACAAAGGACATGGCAGCAACAAAGGATCTGTTGGACTCTCTACTGAGTCACCCCCCTTCCCTTGGTCAGTTTGGGACTGTGATGAGGTAATTCTCACCTGTCTCTGAATGGCGGGGGGGGGGGAGGGGCAAAGCCAAGAGGGAAGAAAGAACATAAAAGGGACAGATGTTTACCATGCTCTCTCTCTTCCACCTCCATCGACAGACACCACCACCAAGCAACTGAAGCGCTGATCAAAGGAGAGAGCCTGGCTGAACAGCAACCATCCAGCCTGTGGTGAGAAGCATCTACGTTTGTAAGGGCATTGAAAGTATTAATATCAGCTTAGTATGCGTTTTGCTTTTATTTCATTTGAGCAAATCTGACATGTTGTGCTTTGACTTATAATCACTTAAAATCTATCTTTTGTAGTTAATAAATTTGTTTGTTTATACTACCTGAAGCAGTGTGTTTGGTTAGAAGTGTGTCAGAGACTCCCCTTGGGATAACAAGCCTGGTACATATCCATTTCTTTGTTAAACTGACAAACTCATATAAGCTTGCAGCATCCAGTGGGCATAACTGGATACTGCAAAATGGAGGATCCTGGAGTTATGTCTGGGACTAGAGATATTGACTAGTGTCATTCAGTTGCACAATCCAAGCAGCAGCTGGCCAAAAGTTGTCACTCATGTAGCTGGGAACAGCTAACATACTAGAGGCTGTGCGTGAACAGCCTGGGAGTGGGGGTTCTCACAGCAGAGCAGGGTAAGGCTGGCTCCCAGAGGCAAGGATTGGAGTGACCTAGCAGATCACCAGTCCAGATAACACCAGGGGAACATCACAAACATGTCTGAGACTGGGCTGAGATGGGTCAAACTCACGGCCCAGGTATCAGTCAGTCATAGAATCATAGAATATCAGGGTTGGAAGGGACCTCAGGAGGTCATATAGTCCAACCCCCTGCTCAAAGCAGGACCAACACCAACTAAATCATCCCAGCCAGGGCTTTGTGAAGCCTGACCTTAGAAGTTTTTAAGGAAGGAGATTCCACCACCTACCTAGGTAACTCATTCCAGTGTTTCACCACCCTCCTAGTGAAAAAATTTTTCATAATATCCAACATAAATCTCCCCCACTGCAACTTGAGACCATTACTCCTTATTCTGTCATCTACCACTGAGAACAGTCTAGATCCATCCTCTTTGGAACCCCCTTTCAGGTAGTTTGAAAGCAGCTATCAAATCGCCCCTCATTCTTCTCTTCCGCAGACTAAACAATCCCTGTTCCCTCAGCCTCTCCTCATAAATCATTTGTTCCAGTCCCCTAATCATTTTTGTTGCCCTGCGCTGGATTCTTTCCAATTTTTCCACATCCTTCTTGTAGTGTGGGGCCCAAAACTGGACACAGTACTCCAGATGAGGCCTCACCAATGTCGAATAGAGGGGAACAATCACATCCCTTGATCTGCTGGCAATACCCCTACTTATACATCCCAAAATGCCATTGGCCTTCTTGGCAGTCCTAAACTCAAGTTGTTTTGCTCCATAATGGGAGGAATGAAAGTGGTTGCTTCTGAATTTCTCAGACTGGGTCCCCAGCTCAAGAGAAAATCTGTCAGGATGGAAGGGTTGCTGTTCAAGATAAATGCCAGGGGTCAGATGCACTGAAGGGTGGTACCAGCACAGCTGAGCAGTGGTGAGGGCCATTTCTGCAGGGAAACTAACAGGAACTTTTTGGTCATAATCTTTTGGGTGATTTTTTTTACCCGCACCCAGTTTTTCTTTTCATGCCACTTTAGGAGCCTGGGTCCTGCTCTGGGCAACAAAGTCTGTGAAAAGGCAAGAAGCCCTTTCCCTCAGAATTTCCCCCGCGGCCCCTCAATGTAGAATTGACCACTCCTGAGAACTCAGGATGTCTGGTGTGGGTTACACGCACATACCCATCGTTACATGTGAAATGCCCCACATTTCCCTGGCCCACCTCCAGATGGAGCCCACCTCCATCATGTCCCTCATCTTGTATAATGAATGGCACCACATCCCACTAGGTTGTTCTCTGCCCCCAGGGAAGGCAATAGAGCAATAGCTGAGGATCCTGGCCCAGATGTCCCCAAGGGGAGTAAAGCGGTGCACCCCACCTCCCTAACCTTTGGCATATGGAGCAGGAAGGAGGTGTGGCTGAGGTACTGCTGCAAGCTTCAGCCAGTCATGTCCAGCACATTGAGAGTGGGAGAGCAAGGGGAGAAGGTCGGGGGGGAAGAGAAAGTCCAGGGCCTGCACATATCAGCCCAGGGAAGCAGGGAGATATGACACCCTCCCTGTTCCCCTCAACCCCTACCTCATGTGGATCTTGCAGCAGGAGAGTCCGGCCAGTATGTGATCTTTGGCAACTACATATTCTGAGTGTACCAGGCTATGGGTGCAGTACTGCTGGCCCTGCTGCAGCCTGGCCTGCTTCTCCCCACACAGTTCCCTATTCACACTGGGTGCTCATAGAATCATAGAATATCAGGGTTGGAAGGGACCTCAGGAGATCATCTAGTCCAATCCCCTGCTCAAAGCAGGACCAATCCCCAATTTTTGCCCCAAATCCCTAAATGGCCCCCTCAAGGATTGAACTCACAATCCTGGATTTAGCAAGCTAATGCTCAAACCACTGAGCTATCCCTCCCCCCCATGCATGCAGCAGAATCAGACGTCCCTGTTGTGAGGGGGCTGGCATTCCCACCATCCTTCCTGAGCCAACAAAGGGAAGTGCCAGTGACACAGATGCCAGCTCTACTGTCAGCATGGCAGGGTGCCCTGGGCCACGGGGTGGCTGACATGGACTTGGGCAAGATAGGGAGGGCAGCATGTGCCCCAGCAAACACCAGCAGTCAAGAGTAGGCAGGATATTTCCTTGACTACATGTGCTGCCCAGCAGTGCCAGCAGCAGCTGAGGCCTGCCCCCTGTCTTGTACCCCAGCAGGATCCCACTGCTGTTCCTGTGAGCACTGAGCCAATGGCCTAAGGATGAGTTTTGATTTAGTTGCGGATTGGTCCTGCTTTGAGCAGGGGGTTGGACTAGATGACCTCCTGCGGTTTCTTCCAACCCTGATATTCTATGATTCTATGATCCAGGCTACTGCTGCTTCCAAGGGGGGAACAAGAGATGCACAAACAACAGCTGCAGCCCGTCAGTCCATACAGGGGCTGCCACTTGCACCCCCAGGTGCATTACATATTACCCAAGCCGCCTCTGGGTCCTGGCACTAGGTCCCCTCTCCTCACTGATGTAATCCCACCCACCCCATCCTGTACTATCCTGGCACCGACATACACTCTGCCTCCATGGCCTGCAGCTTGCTGGCTGCATTTGGTGTCAGAGATCTGTAGTTCGGGGCAGACACACCAAGAGCTTCAGACCAAGGCATCTGGGTCTCCTTATGGCACTTGTCAGCATGGTGTTGGTGCACCACAGTGCACCTGTGGGTCTGCCCCAGCAGCATCCGGCAGGCAGGGCCTCAGTGGGACTGTTTTGCCCGTTTGCAGGTGGGGAGCTGAGGCCTGGAGGGGCTGCCTGTCCCTGGGCCAGCCCCTGGTTAGGTTGCTTACCCCTGGGCCAAACTAGCTGTATAACTAAGTAACAAGCCTCACACCCCTACTCCCCCTGGGGTATTAGGATCTAATCCATTAGGTGCCAAGGCATGTCATTATTAGACCTTAATGCATTCCCCAGAGTAACACAGGAGAAATAAAATGGTAATTCCTAAAGCAAAGAAAAAATACCCCAAATAGCCTCTCCTTAGGTGTAAGCAGTTTGGGACAGGGACCGTCCTTTTAGAATGTGTGTGTGTGTGTCTGCATATGAGTGCATGCATCTGTGTGTGTACAATAGAATCATAGAATAGAATCATAGAATATCAGGGTTGGAAGGGACCCCAGAAGGTCATCTAGTCCAACCCCCTGCTCAAAGCAGGACCAAGTCCCAGTTAAATCATCCCAGCCAATGCCTTTCACAACATGAAACAACCTTCACCAAGATGTTTCACACACTAGAAGAGAGTGATTAAATATTGGGATAAATAAAATAACTGAAATACATCTGCCCATGTCCATTGTGCAAACATCTTCTCCTCCTTTTTTTCCCCCTTCTGTCTCTCTTAGTTGTTCCCCAAACTCTAACTTGCTGTTTGCTTTTAACCAGCTCTATCATTTTCATCTAACCCCCTTGCGCTGAGCACAATGCAAAGCCACAGTCAATGACAGACCTGCTCTCACACCTGCCCATCCTTCTCATCTCTCTGCTAGGCCCACAGCATCAGCCCTGCCATTTAATCATTGCAATTGCTCTTCTCTCAGCTCCCTCCAGCTGCTCGACATCTTTCTGGTATTCTGGTGCTCAAAACTGACTGCAGTATTCCAAGTGCACTCTCTACTCCTCTGGGAATTATGGGACATTGCACATGCACAGAATTTATATCCTCCACAGGTTTCTTTTCTTCCCTGCAGAAAAATGACTTTCTGATGAGGAAGCAAAGGAAAGCCACAATAGTAGTCATGCAACCCTACCTAACAGTATGTTTCAGGTGCTCATGGCAACTGGCAGAGAGGTAAATCACTGCAGGGCAGGGAGCAGGACTGGGGAAGACCCAGCTGGTGGCTCCTACACTGCACCAGGCTCAGCTGCTAGTCCCAGCTGGGCTGGACAGGATTTCATTTTCCCTGCATGGCATCTGGGGCTGGATCAGACCCACCCTCAGATTTCTCCCCCAGCTGCAGGAATCTCTAAAAATTCCACCCCCCTCCTCTCACTGCTTGCTGCACCCATCGCTCCTCAGCTGCAGGGAGAGGGATCACTGTACAGGGAACTGCACTCCATTCCATCCAACCACCATGCATCCAGACCTTCTCATACCCATACCCTCCTGCTGAGCCTCACACCTGCTGCACCAAACCCCCCCCCCCCCCCGCGAGGAGCCCCAGTCCCCCTGCACCTAGACTACTTCAGTCAGCCACCCGCACCCAGATCCTACCCCACCAAGCTCCAAAAAGCTGCACCTGGATTTCCACCCCACTGAGCTCCACTCCCCCAGCATCTGGACCCCTCCATTGAGACCCCCCACACCCAGACCTCCCGTCTGAGCATCCCATACCCAGACCCCCCTGCTGAACTCTATTCCCCCCAGGCTCCTTCCTGCTGAGCCTCAACCACCTTCACCTAGACCCCCCTGCAGCATCCCATTACCGTTGCAGCCAGAACCCCTCAAAAAGCCCCTGTGCATCCAGGTCCCCTGCACACCTGTATCCCCCACTGAGCCACCTACACCGAGATAGCCCACACAGAACCCTCTCAATCCACACCTGGATCCCCCCCACACTAAGCCCCTGCACACTTGGATCCTGCTGAGCTGAGCCTACTTGCCCACACCTGGATGCACCTGGCACAGAGGGGCAGGGCACTGGGGTGTTTCTGGGGCAGGCCCGGTCCTTGGGTGCAGCCTCATGGCTGAGTCTGTCCCGCAGGGAGAGCTGCAAAGTAATCTACCACTTCTGTGCCCTGTGCGCTCCACTACCATGCTGGAGACTCCACATTTATTTGACAAAAAAAAATTGCAGAATTTTGCAGAATTTTAAAATATTGTGCTCAGAATTTTTAATTTTTTGGCACAGAATGCCCTCAGGAGTAAATCTCAACAGAGTCATATAACAGGGCCTGTTACCTTCCTGTTCTGTAAAGCGAAGTCTCTGTATATGCAGCCCACTGCAGCACTGACTGCAAACTCAGAGCTCCTGTGCTGAGCTCCATCACCCCGAGGATATTGCTCCCCAGGTGTCTCAGTCCTGTTGAATTCTGGGCTATGGATTCTTTTTCCAAGATGTAGGAACACATCCCTCCAGGTTGACTTTTGTTCTATTATTTTCTATCCAGAGTTCTAACCCACCTAGGTATCTTTTCATTTGAATCCTCTGTCCGCACTGGAGTTAACCTCTCCCAGTTTGGTATCAACTACAAATGTAATGGAGATGCTGTTCACCCTCCTTTTCCAGATCATTACAGTTCTATCAGGCCAGATCGAGCACCAGTCATATACTCCGGAGGGTTGCTGGATCTGTCCAGGAATACCAATCCGCCTGAGACCTTTCTATGAATGAAATGGGTGGGCCCTCAGTCCAAACCACAAACCCACTTCTTTCCATTCTTGCTGTTTGGGAAACTTCCTTTATCAAAAAGTGTCTCTTGGTTGCTAGGCTGCAGCAATTGGGCAATGTAACTGAAGCTTGTGTAGATACACCTCCGTGTTAGTCACACCCTGAACGCTCTGAGTCACCACTCACCAGCCAACCTCAAAGCCAGCAAATTCAGCTAAGTGGCCTTGCATGAGTACCATGCTCAGTTATAGCCCATCGTTTTTGGGTACCCTCCTCCTGCTACAACCCAGCATTCCTCGGCACCCACCTCCTCCAGCAGCTCAACATTCCTGGGCACACTCCTCTCCCTACAGCCCAGCGTTCCTGGGCTCCCTCCTCCACTTACAGCCCAGTGTTCCCGGGCACCCTCCTCCCGCTACACACCATCATTCCCAGGCACCCTCCTCCCCCTACAGCTCAGCATTTCTAGCCTCCCTCCTACCCCTAGAGCTCAGCATTCCTGGGCATCCTCCCAACTTACAGCCCAGGGTTCCTGAGCAATCCCTCCCCCTACAGCTCAGCATTCCTGGGCACTCTCCTCCCTCTACAGCCCAGAGTTCCTGGGGTCCCTCCTCACCCTACAGCCCAGTGTCACTAGGCACCCTTCTTGCAATACAGCCTAGCATTCCTGGGCACCCTCCTCCCTCTACAGCCCAGCATTCCTGGGCACATCCCAGCATTCCCGAGCACCCCCTCCGCCTACAGCACAGCAAACCTGGGCATGTCCCCATTCCCCTACAGCCCAGAGTTCCTAGGCACCCTCCTCACCCTACAGAACTTCACACAGTAGTCTAGGTGAGGTCTCACCAGTGCCTGTGTAATGGTACTAACACTTCCCTGTCTCTACTGAAAATACCTCGCCTGATGCATCCTAGGACTGCAATAGCCTTTTTCATGGCCACATCACATCGGCAACTCATAGTGATCCAGATATATAGCCAATACACACTCCTGGGGGCTGTGAGTCTATGTGGGCTTGTACCTCTCCGAGGAAGAGATGGGCATTGGAAAATGGAAGTGCTGATGATTAAGCATGCGACTTTGTCCTGAAGGTCACAGAAGTCACGAGGCTTTCCAGGACCTCTGGGACTTCTGCAGCAGCTCAGGCAGCCCCTGGGCCAGCCACACTGGCTGCTGCTGGGACAGTCTCAGGCCACCACATCCCTCTCTCTCAGCAGCAGGAGGAGTTTGGGCATGGGAGGGGGCTCTGGGCTGAGGCAGGGGGTTGGGGCATGGGAGGGGGTGAGGGCTCTGGGTGGTGCTTACCTCAGGGATGCTCCCTGGAAGTGCTGACATCCCTCAGCTCCAAGGCAGAGGTGTGGCAAGGAGACTCTGCATGTTGCCTCCGTCTGCAGGCACCGCCCCAACAGCAGTTGGGGGAAGCTGTAGAGTTGGCACTCAGGGTGGAGGCAGCATGCAGAGCTCCCTGGCCGTGCCTCCTCCTAGGAGCTGAGGGAGGGGGATGTTGCCGCTTCCAGGGAGGTGCAGAGTCAGGTAGGGAGCTTGCCAGACCTGCCGACCCCCGTCCCCAGGACCAGCGGGGGTCCCAGGCCACAAATTTTTATTTACTACCTATGCCCTGTCCATGACTTTTACTAAAAATACCCGTGACTAAAAAGGAGCCTTACTGATGATGCATGAATCGGACCACAGTCCAGCTGCCCCTCCTGGAGCTATGCTTCTCTGCAGGGCCACAGGAGTAACAGGGAGTATAGTCTGACATAGAGCCTTCACCACTGTGAGCCTGGTACCCGGCACAGGGAGCAGTCACTCTTTTTACCATGGTCCCTCTGATGCTGACTGCATTTGCAAGCATACTGACATTTGCTTCCTGAGCTGTTTTCCCTTCCCAGAGGCACCAGCTGGATGTGCTGCTGACACTCTGCCATAGCCAGAGCCAGAGCCACAGGCTGGCTGGGGAAGTGTGCAGGCCCCTCCTCCCCACATGAAATTCCCTGTCTGCTTGAGAGGTGTTTGGAGAAGGAACGGGCCGCAAAAGGTGAAACGCTGCAGTGAGGAGATTAGAGCTTATGTTTGTTTCTGTCCTTCAAAGGAACGATTTCATGTTTTTAGAAATCATAGTTCCTTGTAAAATCCCTGGTACAAACTCTTCCAAGGCTCCAGCCTCCCTTATCAGACTCTGCATTACAGTGTCTGCCAGGAATGCAGGTGTTAACTCTTTGCTGTCTGACCACTTTGGTTATGTCTACACTGCAATTAACAACCTGCGGAGCGCCCATGCCAGGTGACTCAGGCTCATGGGTTTTGGGCTAAGGGGATGTTTAACTGCAGTGATTCATGTTCAGGCTGGTGCCTGAGCTCTAGGATCCTGCAATGTGGGAGGGTCCTAGAATTTGGGCTGCATCTACACAGCAATTACAGAGCCCCTTAGCCCGAGCCCTGCGAGTCAGAATCAGCTGGCACGAGCCAGCCATGGGTTTTTATAACTGTAGTGTAGGAATATCCTTTAACACCATTTGTGCTTCCTCTGCTGGTGCAGACTCCTGTGCTCGGAGAAGCCAGGATTGAAGGCTGCGACTAACATCTGGGCCCCCAGAAGTTGTCAGAGGGTAGCTACAAATGCAGAGCTTTAGCAGGGTGACTGAGAGGGTGCCTGGGAATGCTGGGTGAGGAGCATGCCCAGAAATGCTAGACTGCAGTGTGAGGAGAGTGCCTGGGAATGCTGGGCTCTAGGGAGAGGACAGTGCCCAAGAATTCTGTGCTGTAGAGGGAGGAAGATGCCTGGTAATGCTTGGCTGTAGTGTGAGGAGGGTGCCTGGAAACTCTGGGCTGTAGGGTGAGGAAGGTGTCCAGGATTGTTGGGCTGTGGAGTTTGGAGGCTGCCTGGGAATGCTGGATTGTTGGGCATTGAGGGTGGCAAGGAATGCTGAACTATAGGGCGAGGAGGGTACTCGAGAACACTGGGCTGTAAGGTGAAGAAAGTGCCCAGGAACATTGGGCTTTAGGGTGAGGAGGGTGCCCAGAAATGTTGGTCTATAAAGTTCAGAGGGTGCCTGGGAATGCTGGCCTGTAGGGTGAGGAGTGTGCCCGGTAATGCTGGGCTGTAGGGCAAGGAGGGTGCCCGGTAATGCTGGGCTGTAGGGCAAGGAGGGTACCCAGGAAAGCTGGGCAGTACTGTCAGGAAGTTACCTGGTAATGCTAGGTGTTAGGGCAAGGAGGGTGCCTGGTAATGCTGGGCTGTATTGCAAGGAAGTTGCCCGGTAATGCTGGTCTGTAGGGTGAGGAGAGTGCCTGGTAATGCTGGGCTGTAGGGCAAGTAGGTTGCCTGGTAACGCTGGGCTGTAGGGTGAGGAGGGTGCCCGGTAATGCTGGGCTGTAGGGCGAGGAGGGTGCCCGGTAACACTAGGCTGTGGAGCGAGGAGTGTGCCTGGCAACGCTGGCTGTAGGATGAGGAGAGTGCCCTGGACTGCTGGGCTGTATTGCAAGGAGTTTGCCTGGTAACACTGGGCTGTAGGGGGAGGACGGTGCCTCGGAACACTGAGCTGTAGGGGGAGAAGGGTGCCCAAGAACGCTGGGCTATACAGTGATGAATTCAAAGCGGGACAGATGTAGAGAAGGGCTAATAGGATGATCCGAGGAATGGAAAACCTACTTTATGTGAGGAGATTCAAAGAGCTTGGCTTGTTTAGCCTAATCAAACAAAGGCTGAGGGGAGATATGTAAATACATCAGATGGATAAACACCAGGGAGGAAGAGGAGTTATTTAAGTTAAGGGCCAATATGGATACATGAACAAATGGATATAAACTGGCCAGCAACAAATTTAGGCTTGAAATTAGACAAAGGTTTCCAACCATCAGAAGAATGAAATTCTGGAACAGTCTTCCAAGGGGATCAATGGGGGCAAAATATTGCCTACAATGGCATGTAGCCGACCTGTGATTTCTAGAAGCAAATATCTCTAATGGCTGTTGATGGGACACTAGATGTGGAAGGCTCTGAGTTACTACAGAGAATTCCTTCCCAGGTGTCTGGCTGGTGGGTCTTGCCCACATGCTCAGGGTCTAACTGATCACCATATCTGGGGTCAGGAAGGAATTTCCCCCCGGGTCAAATTGGCAGAAACACTGGAGGGGAGAAGTATTCGCCTCTGTCTGCAGCATAAGGCATGGGTCACTTGCAGGTTTTAACGAGAGTAAATGGTGGATTCCCTGGATCTTAAAGTCTTTAAATCATGATTTGAGGATTTCAATAACTCAGCCGGAGGTTAGGGGTCTATTACAGGAGTGGGTCAGTGAGGTTCTGTGGCTTGTGATGTGCTTCAGGTTAGACTGGTGCTCATGATGATACACATGATGGTCTTTTCTGCCCTTAAAGTCTGCATGGCTGGCAGTGAGCAGAACCCACCTCTTTACTGAGCACATTTGATATGGCCTCAGACAGGGAAGATAACCGTGGAATCCAACAATGCATTTTCTACTGCATTTTCTAGCAGACCAGCATTTGACATGAGTATTGGTGGAGAGCAACAGAAATACAGAATCTATCCCGTGTGGGACTGCTTACCTCCTCCAGTCTTCAACACAGTTCTCCCAAGCCCAGCTAGAAACTGACATATGACCACACAGCTCCACAGTTTCTTTATCCCTGGAATTCATAACCTCTAACAGGGATTGAATCAGTCACAGGACTAAAACATAGGAAGACCAGTTGGGTGAGGAAATGAAAGGATTCCCTCCCCCAACTTGTCTCTCTTATATCCTGAGACCAACATAAATGCATAAAACAATGTGTTCTAGGACCATCTACCTAACCCTAGAGGTAACTGCCTTCTTCTCTCCCCCCACCCCCCACCCCCCCACAGCTTTTCCAGCCCCTCTGCCATGCTATGGAATCACAGCCCTAAATAAACAAGAAGCATTTTCTAAAGAAAATGTCTGTAAATTGCAGACAGAAATTCAGGTTTCTGCACAACTTGAGTCCCAGCTTTGCCTCCCTTGGTTACCAGGGCAAGTACTCCATCTGGAACCCTAGTTTTACAGAAACATCTGGTGGCTGAATAATATATTGCAAATATATATTACAGTTCCCACATGGCTTTCCCCTTCAGCCCCTCTTGTTCTGTGACCCTAACCTCCTGAGGTCTTCCCTGCTTCTTCTTTCAACACAACTTCTCCTCCTCCCGTGGCCTCTGACATTGCCATTCCTACCACCACCACCACCACCGTGCTATGGGGGGACAGAGCTGAAATGGGTAGAAGTGGTGGGTCAGCAAGCCTAGTTCAGCACTGCTTGGTGAGTTAGGCCATGACATGTTAAAAAAGGGGGCCACCTTCCCAAACAAGAAGCACTGAATGGGATGCCTAGCTGCTGCTGAAGGTTAGAAGGCTCTGTGATGTGGGGCTGTTGGAGGGTCCCTTACTGCATGCAGATCAGGAAGGCTGTGTGTGAAAATACACTCATGCTGGCTTTTGTTGTGGAAGAAAGGTACTGAGAGAAACCAGGGTGAACTGAAGGAGATAGCTAATGGAATGACTGGGGCACAGCACAGGGGACTGAGACCAGGGTGGGAAGATCAGGGTAACTAGTGAGCGAAGAGAAACACATGTAGAGCTATTCAACCTAGGCATCCACAGTAGACAGCCTTGACAAGATAGCCAGTGATTGGATGCAGATGAGGCTGTGGCAGGAACTGAAAGGGCCAGCAGAGAGCAAGATGAGGTAAACAATCTGGTTTTGTGACTCAGTAATTATGGCTTGAGTCACTGCTGAGTCACAGGAAGAGCTAATTGCTAGGAGCTACGACAAGAGAGGTGACCAGGGTGATGAAGAGTTCCCTGAAGGTATTACTCCTGCTTGGGCCTTCATGCCACCTTTATAACTGCTTGAACGAAATATCAATCAGAAGTCATCTCCTTCCTGTGTGACAATGGTATGTGATTTTGCCATTAGTGTGGCTAGATAGCAAGAGTGAAAAAGGTGCCTATATAAGATAAAGCCCCAAATCTCAGGACTGTCCATATAAAATCAGGATATCTGGTCATCCTAGTTGCCGTGTTTCACCCTAGAGATAGCTGCAGTTCAGTGATTTCTGCAGAACATTTAGCTATTAATCAGTTTGTAAAGTTGTTGGGGCTGAAACGTGCTGTATAAATGTACACAATGGCTGTACAATTGGAACATCTTATCCTGACTAAATGGCTGTTCTGGAGAAGGAAAGAGGCAATCATTTAACAACAACAAAATCTAATCTGAAAAGATTTAAAGTGGAAAAAACACACTGCTGGATAACTATACAAATAACATCTGCTGCATGTGTAGATGTGAGTAAGTGAGGTCCTGTGGGAAGTAGTCTTTATCTGCTCATTAATATTTACACAAGAATACAGGAATTATTAGGCTGGATTAGAGCAGTGCCCCATCTAGTCCAGTCTGCTGTCACTGAGAGTGGCCAGTACCACCAGAGGAAGGGGCAAGAAATACTTTAGTAGAATACTCTGCCCATAGGTGCAGCTGATTAAAACATGCATCTCATCTTTCAGAAGAAATGTTTATTGACAATACAGTTGGTTTAGTTACTCCATAATAGTTTAGAACACAAGCCTGGGGATCAGTGGTTTGACAGCTCCAGTGTCTATTTCTGTCTATCCCCAGTGCTATTTTCACTTCAGAGCTTATTGACCATTGACATATTTGGACTAAATTTGGTGAAATCTCTGAATTAGGGGCTGGGCAAAATATTTTTAGTGAATAATCAGTTCACCAAAACATGCAGTTGGGGGGGCATCAAAACTGTTCACAAATTTTATTCTAATTTGGCACATAATTTTTGCCAAGAAAAATAAAGGAAGTTTTTTTGGAAAAAGTTGATAATGTTCATTTCAATAATTTCAAAATAAAACATTTCCACTTCTTTTTCAAAATGGTGTTCTGATTAGAAATTTAGTTATTTTAAAAAAATAAACAAAAAGGATGAAAACCACCTGAAAATGACCCCAAACAAAACAATAACTGGAGAAAAGTTTGTTTTCAGTCGAAGGTAACATTTTTTTTGATCCAAAATAAATTTGTTTTTTGGGAGGGAGGTGTCAGTTTTGGTTCAAACCAAACTCATTATTTTTTCTGTTTGGCCATTGAAATGAAAAATTGATGATTCACTCAGCCCTGCTCTGAAGCTCATTTACATTGTGGAGAGGTTACCTCAGCTGCTGCTTTCATTTGACCAGAATTGTCAAGTTAAAGTCTTTCCCAACTTGTGCTAGTACAGATAACTTTTGGTAGATGTGTTTTAAGTCATCCCTAACTCAAGATCCTTTATCCCCCAATGACCTGTGAATTTACTCTCTCTCTAAGGCTCAGGAGCAGAACTTGCACCAGATGGCATTAACTTACATTTTTAGTGTCTATGGTATAATAAACTTCACTAGCTTAGAGCTTGCCTCATCTACCTTTACTTGCCCAAATGCATGTCCTGCATCTTATATCAAGCTAGTTTTCCTTCCGAGAGTTTAGCTTTCATTTCTTTAACAATGTTAATTGGCTAATGTTCCCATTTAAAGGTGTTATGTGAATCATGTGGATGAATGCATTTCTGGATGTTATTTGGCTTTTAATTTACAACCACAGAATTACCCTAGTCTGCAAGTAACTTTGCCTTTTCAATGACTCCCAGTATTTGCATATTATTGGTTTGTTTTTTAATTTATCTTGAAGGGAAAATGGATCTTTTTTCTTGGTCACGGGAGAGACTGATCTGTGCTCATGTGGAGTTCTGTTGTATTAATTTAAATGGAATATATGGGCCCAAAGAGTCAAAGGTGTTAACATGACCTAGTTACTGTCCATCACTAAACAATTTTAAACAAGGTTCAGAATTTGGTGTCCACAGACCTCAGCCTGATTCATACCATGGGGGAAACAGGATTAAACATCCTTTTAACCTATTATTAAAGAGGCAGAAAAGAAGAAAAATCAGTTCAAGCATTTGAAATGTAAAATATTAAGCAAGACTTTCATTTTAACAAAATCCCTTGTTCCCTTTCCCTTTAGCTATGGAGAGTTTTAAAAGGAACCCCCCCTTGTTTGACAGTCTCTTAGATGTTACTAACTGTACTTTTGGGGGAAAGATGAGTTGAGATGCACTGGAGCTGCCGTTGTTGCTGCTGTTGCTGTTAAAGTTCAATTACAATGCCTAGAAGACAAAACAACAAAACACATATCTAAACCAGCATTGGGCTGTTTAGGCCCACTGTGACAGGCTGTTCTCACACTGTGACACCCTCTTTCTGGTCATAGGCTTACAGTGGTGCTGTGAAATGTGCAGTCTTGGCTACCTAAGCCAAACTCTTATTAAACAGAAAGCAAAAGGAGAGGGATAGGAAACAGAAGAAACAAGGTGGGGAAGAAAAAGGACACTTAGGTGGGGTGGTGGGGTTGGGGGAGAAAGGAGTGACAAAGTCTCACATCCCAGGTGGTGGTTGGGATTTAGCGGAAGTCAGAGGAAGTGGCGATATCATCTGGCTCCCTCCCTCTGTGGTGTGGCCTGGTGAGGACATGTCTCTGGATTAGGACAAAGAAGGTCGAAGATTCCAGGAAATGGTGGGGGCATCAGCCACGATGGTGAAGCTCACTCCGTCCCCTTCTCTCATCTTTCAGTCAGCCAGCAGCACAGTAGCCAGCTACCCCACCTCGCCCCAAGTCTTTTTGAGGACCCCAAAAGAGCAGTGATGGGTGGAATAGCCTGTCTCCCATTATTTTGTCCTTGAATTAGGCCTAATTTCTGACACACCAATTTTGGTTCATTAATGTCCAGTCACACACTTCTCTTGTTCACCAAGCCTAGGGTTGCCCATTTTGGTTGGATGTATTCCTGGAGGTTGGATCACATGACATAGTCCTTAATTAAAGATTAATCTTTAATTCTGGAGACTCCAGGGCAATCCTGAAGGGCTGGCATCCCTAACCAGCCATGATCCTGGCACAGTCCTTGAGTTATAGCAGGAGGCCGTTTTGTTTGTACTTACTCTGTCTCACTTTTGCACCTTCTCTCATCAACCTTTGTTGTTTATAGGTTATTGTGACATTTTATTAGCTTTCACTCACTTTTTACATTTGAACTCCCAAGTAGGCTAAATTGGTAGGCCCAATTCTCACAATTGTTCTCCTTCCATGGAAGTTGTTGGAGAATTCTCCTGATGCTCTGTCTGTGCTCCTTGTGCAGTTCTGTAGGATTTCAGCACACATCATCATCGGTGGCTAGGCAGGGGATTCTTTTAACAAAGGGCCTGTACCTTTCAAATACCATGCATTTCGAGGGATGTCACTCATTCTAACCCCCAGCTTCACTACATTGCACACAAATTTTGTGTCCTTTACTTCTAGTGTGGAAGAGTATTTACCGTAGAAATTTTTAAAAAATCATGAGTCTGAGGAGAGATGGGTGAAATTTTTCATTCAAAACCTTTTATTCGACAAAAAGTGAGCTAATTTCACAACAAAAATGTCCATGTTTCTTTCTAAATGTTCCAGTTTTTCAGTGAAAAATTGAAAGTGTTTTGATGAACAGCTTCTACCACAGCCAGCTCCTTTGGTAGCCATTTCCTACAGAGAAGGGTCAAGATGAAAGAAAGGGTGCTTAATAGGGAAGGCCTTCATCCATCAGGGATCTGAGAATGACTGATCAGAGAAGAAAATGACAGTTACCAAAGCAATCATTGGATTTCACTGGGTTATTTCAGGAGCTGATGTTTGGGCTGGAGCAGGATGCTGAGTGGGGTAGAGACAGCCCCTTCATCCTGGACTGAGCACTGCTTTTTGGGGTGTGAGGCTGGGCTAGGAAGGACCAGTCCTGAGGGGCTTCCCTTGGAGGCTGATGGAACTGGCATATTGGCAGGCAGCTCTGAGGGATAATGTTACCCAGCTCTATGCATGGCCAGTCTGCTGTTCTAGTGCCTAGTCTACCGATTCATAGGGCCAGATTCTCCACTCCCTTTGTCCTGCTCAGGTGACACAAAGGAATTGAACCCTCCTACAAGTGCCCCCTGGGGATAACCCAGCCAGAGGGAATTCCCAGGAGGAGTAGAGCCATCTGAACCAGATCCTTTGTCTTCCTACCAATCACCTCAGCACAGAGGGTGTATTGAGCATTGGCAGGGTAAGTGGCTGGAGCTCAATCCCTGGCTGGCATATGGGATCCAGGAGACCATAGCCAGGCAATTCCATTTTGTGCAAATTACAGTGATTACTGGAATGGAGGGAATTATTTGTCATGAACGCTGTTGGCCCCAGTAGCTTGTGGTTGCTGTTGCCTGATATTTAGATTATGTATTAATTATATTGATTACTTAATAAATCCCCAGTTATAACTTTGAGGGTTGGCAGGTTCTTGCCCCAAGATCAGGCCCAGTATTATTCAAATTATTATATAGTTGGGAACCCCGATGTGCACAGTTGCAACACTCACACTATAGGAACTTTTTTATATTTACAAATATAGTTTATTAATACATTTAGCATGGTCACAAGCACCCCAGCTTAGTAAGGTAGATAGAGATACTACAGAATGTACATCTGCACACCCATATACTCATACCATCCCTTGCAGAACAACTTGAAATCTTCGCCATCATCTTCATTATCACCATCACCTTCCCCATCATCATCAGTGGCCATCATTCTGGCACCTTCTAAGGACTACATCTCTCTCTCCTACCGCCCCTAGGCTGGGATGCCACTTTTATAATACGTTATGCTGATGCCGTTATGTTCAATGCATATTCAGTAGGGGATTTTTCCCCTTCTCCTTATTTGTATTTCCTCACCTGACCTTACTAATGTTGGAGTGTCTTTTTCCTATAGGTTCGTATATCAATGATCTCAACTTATTATCATATATGTCCATTTGTTACCATGGCCCTTTTGTGGTTAGGTATCCCATTTGTTATTTCTGTTCTAACTGGTCATTTTGGTTCTTTCCAAGTTCCAAATTTTGGTGTACCTGTTAAGTTTAAAAGGGTATTAATTTAGGAAAGCCCATATGCCAACCTGCATCCTCTGTGTTAAAGGTCGCAGCCACATATGGACCTTATGCTTTAGCTCATCACTATCTATCTAGGTGAAAGGTCCCAAACATATGTATGCTAATTTTGCCTTAGCTCAATATACAGGTTGTGGCCTGAAAGTCCCTTGCGTTACAGCCAAAATATACTCTAATATAAACCTATTATAATAAAACAAATAATCAAACCCAAAGAAAACACGAAACTTATAAGAAAAGATATATAGACAAGCAAGCAGGCTAGCCTTAGATGTATCTCAGGTACCTGTTATGTATGTCAGTTCGTTGCCAGGACACTTCTGTGGTTGACTCGTGTACCTGTGGTCTGAATTTCCCCTTAAACCAGTAGTGGACAACCTACGGCCCACAGGCCGCACGCGGTTCGTCAGGGTTATCTGCTGGCAGATCACGAGACAGTTTGTTTACATTGACCATCCGCAGGCACAGCCGCCCACAGCTCCCAGATCGTGGTTTGCTGTTCCTGGCCAATGGGAGATGCAGGAAGCGGCGGCCAGCATGTGCCTGAAGCCCAAGCCACTTCCCGCAGCTCCCATTGGCTAGGAACAGCGAAATGTGGCCACTGGGAGCTCCAGGAGGCTGTGCCTGCGGACGGTCAATGTAAACTAACTGTCTTGAGGCCCACCAGAGGATTACCCTGACAGGCTGCAGGTTGCCCACCACTGCCTTAAAAGCTATTTTCAGCTCCCCAAATACTTGGGGGTTTCCATTGTGCTGTTTATCTGTACAAGGTTTATCTGTTCAAAGTTCATAGGCCTCAAGCCTCATGCTAACCTGCTGAAGCTAATGTCTTACAAAATACTGGCCTGTAGATTTCTTGCTTTACTGATGAATATAATGTAAAGCAGAATATAATACAAAGCAGTAAATATAATAAAGTCAAGCTAGCCCACTGGGCTACAGTAGCAGTGAATATAACAAAGGCAAACTAGCCCATTGGGCTACATTGCCAAGAATGGATCTCTCCAATTATCATTAAAGATGAATTTACCACAGTCCTAGGTGAGCTTCTCCAGTGGTTAATTACCCTGAATTAAATATTTGAGGCATATTTCCAATTTGAATTTTTCTTACTTCAACTCCTACTTCCAGCCATTGGATTTCATACTGCCTTTGTCTAGTAGATTAAAAGGGCCATCTGCTATCAGAAATCTTCTCACCATGTGAGTATTTATAGACCGTGATCAAGTCACCTCTTAACCTTCTCTTTGATAAGCTAAATAGATTGAATTCCTTAAGCCTATCGCTGTAAGGCAAGTTTTGTATATGTTTTATCATTTCTGTGACTCTTCTCTGAACTCTCTCCAGTTTTTCAACTTCCTTTTTATACTCCCTCATCCTGTATCCTACATGTCTGACCTAGCATTTGGCTGTATTAAAATGCATGTGTTTGTTTGTGCCCACATTACCAAGCAATCCAGATCACTTTGTACCAGGGATCTGTCCCCATCAATTTTTGTACTCCACAAATCTCTCTGCCATCTGAAAACTTATCAGCAATTATTTCAGTTCCAGGCTCAGTACATGATCTCAGTATGTGTGTTCTGTGGCATGCAGAACTTTAAGAACTGCGGTGACACTTTCTGGATCTTTAAAGTTTGGAACATTCTATATGGCAGAGTTAAAAAGTCTTGTCATTTGCCAGGAGTTGCAGCTGGAGTTTGTTGGAAAATTAACCTGGATGCAACTTTCAAAATGAGCACCCTCTAACTGTGTTAACTTTGTTATTTTGTTGTTGTATATTTTGCTCTTTACACAACAAACAAGATGAAGGAAGCACATGAGCACAGTCCAAATAACTGTGTGTTCTGACTATAGACAAACATGCCAGGCCTACCTACGCACACACTGCTGCTCTGAGTCACATCTGCCAGCTTCTAAAACATAGATTCATAGATTCATAGATACTAAGGTCAGAAGGGACCATTCTGATCATCTAGTCTGACCTCCTGCACAGCGCAGGCCACAGAATCTCACCCACCCACTCCTATGAAAAACCTCACCCATGTCTGAGCTATTGAAGAAAACATAGAACACTGAGCACTGTAGAGAGGTCACAAACTATTTAAAGAGATACTATCTTATTCCTATACACTGCAGGTGTTAATTTATTTTCCTTATTATTATTCTGATCCATTATTAAAGTCCATGCATTTAAAGTAAAAGGGATTATTGGCTGATTGGATTTTGGGAATTATGACAATTTGAGATGTGGTTTCCATGGTCTTAGCATGTGGTCTCGGTACATTGCTTAGTACATTCCTTTCCATGGTCCCTGCAGGAGATCTATGAGGTCTCATTCTGCACCTCTTTCACTTACAAAAATGTAAATTAAAATGAACAAACTACCAGAATTTTTGCCTTGATCTCTAAGCAGCTCTCTCTCCCTTTCTACACTTAAGTGTCTACACTTATCTCTGGAGTGATCGATCCAGCGGGGTCGGTTTATTGCATCTAGTGAAGACTCGATAAATCGACCACCAAGTGCTCTCCCGTCGATTCAGGTACTCCACCAGAGCAAGAAGTGTAGGTGGAATCGATGGGGGAGCATCAGCAGTTGACCTACCGCAAGCTCTAAGTATGTCAACTTCAGCTACGCTATTTTTGTAGCTGAAGTTGCGTAACTTAGACTGACTGAGCTTGTCTTTCCCCCCCCGCCCCCCACACACACAGTGTAGACCAGGCCTCTTTCACTCTCTCTTTCTCAGTTCTCAGGGAATCACTGCCTGGGCACTCAGTTGCCCAATGTGTGTAACCATTTCTGTATTTCCCTTCAAAAGCCACTCAGATACTTGTCTCCTCTTGCTCACCCAACTCAATCAAAAGGAGACATCAGCTTTTCTGAAGGTAATTTTTTGGGGGGAGGGATAGCTTGGTGGTTTGAGCATTGGCCTGCTAAACCCAGGCTTGTGAGTTCAATCCTTGAGGGGGCCATTCAGGGATCTGGGGCAAAAATTGGGGATTGGTCCTACTTTGAGCAGGGGGTTGGACTAGATGACCTCCTGAGGTCCCTTCTAACCCTGAGATTCTATGATTCTAATTAGCAGTACTGCCTTGGCCCTGTCATACCACACATGTGTGCTGCTGTTCCAAATGTACTGGGGGATTGGTGAGTGAGAAACAGCTGTGACAGGCCCATCTGGGCTGCAGTGCCTGAGGATGAACCAGTCTGTGAAAATCCAAGAAGTAATAGGAATATGTCATTAGACAGATCCCAACAGATATGCTAGGTTGTTTGTTTGGTTAGTGTATCTCAGTGACCTACTTTCAAACCTACTCAGTCCCAGACATGATCACCTTCATATTAGAACCACTATGACTTTGCTACCCACTTGCAACCCTTTTGACTGGAG
Source organism: Dermochelys coriacea (assembly GCF_009764565.3). Lineage (NCBI taxonomy): Eukaryota > Metazoa > Chordata > Testudines > Dermochelyidae > Dermochelys > Dermochelys coriacea. The sequence goes on from NC_050075.1 coordinate 40,196,772, forward strand.
TCCACTATGCCCCTGCCTCATCGCCAACCCTCTTGGCTACTCCCAAATTCCACTTACCATTATCCCTCAATTTTGTAGCATGGGGGTGGTTTTTGTTTTAAACAAATAGCCTTTGCAACATATAAGATCTTTACACATAAAATGAGGAAAACTACTGTCTAAAATTCCATGGGTCACCAATAAATCCTGAACAAGAACCAACTCCATAGGTTTGGGAAGTCAGGAGTTTTGTTAAATCCTCTGCAGAATTTCTGCATTTTAGGTGCTCAGATGCACTCGTTCTCCTGTGACTTTTCTTAAACTTTTCACAATACATAAGAATGCTCTCCTCTGATCCTGATGTCTTGCACTCCTAATGTGCTCTTGAGCTGCTCATGCATACCTGGCGGAATTGCTCCAAGCACTGCAATAATCACTGGGATTGTCTTTGTTCTAGTTTTCCATAATTGTTCTACTTCGTGGCACAGTTCTTCATCATATGTCACCATCTTCTCTTCTTGTATCTTCTTTGTTTCTGTCTGTTGGTCTGGCAATACTCATTAACACGGGCTTGTTTGTCTTCTTTTCTCCAACCACTATGTCTGGCCTGTTCAGGCTAGACCAATTGCCACATCCTACCAAATCTTAGGCCTTGTCTACACTGGCAAGTTTCTGCGCAGTAAAGCAGCTTTCTGTGCTGTAACTCCCGAGGTGTACACACTGCCAAACCACTTAGTGCGCAGAAACTGTGCAGTTGTAGTGCTCTAAAAAACCCACCTCAACGAGAGGCATACAGCTTTCTGCAGTGGGGCTACAGCGCTGCAGTGCCAGTGTAGATACCATGGCGATTACAGAGCTGCGATTCGCCTCCGGGAAGTGTCCCACAATGCCTGTTCTCACCTCTCTGGCCATCGGTGTGAACTCTACTGTCCTGCCTTCAGGTGACCAACCATCATTCCCACCCCATAAATTCCTTTGCAAATTTGAAAATCCCCTTCCTGTTTGCTCAGTGATGCATGTAATGGTCTCAGCATATCTTTACAGGTGGCCATGCCTGCTCCATGCACCAGGCAATCCCTCGCTTGCAGCAATGCCCAGCTACTGGACCTCATCAGCATTTGGGGAGAGGAGGCTGTGCAGACCCAGCTGTGCTCCAGCTGTAGAATTATGATATCTACGGACAGATTTCACAATGCATGATAGAAAGCGGCCAGGACCTGGACACACTGTAGTGTAGGAGTGAAGGAGCTGCGGAACGCCTACCACAAGGTGCAGGAAGCAAACTGCCGCTCCAGTGCTGTGCCCATGAGCTGCCGGCTCTACAAAGAGCTGGACATGATACTTGGTGGCATCCCCACCTCTATTGCGAATACCCCTGTGGATACTTTGTTGGCTTGTGTGCCAGTGGAGAGTGGACCAAGCCTGGAGGAGGACATCTTGGACAAAGAGGGGGAGAGCGACCCAGAGGTAAAGGATGGCCAGAGATGCATGCAGCCAGGAGCTCTTTTCTACCCCGGCAGAGCCTAGCCAGTTACAGCACTCGGATCTTGGTGAAGCGCAAACAGGAGAGGAGACCCCTGTAAGTGGATCTGATTTTGAAAATTGCTGAAGCGAGTTGTTGGGGGCAGGAGGGTTGCAGAAAGCAGGCTTGTCTCCCACCGCATGCCTAGTCTAAGCAGCGGAACAGGCTGTTGATAGACTCCCTCACTTTACGGGAATCTCCCTCAGAGATGTCCAGGAAACTCTTGTAGAGATACTGGGCAATCAGCTGCCACAGGTTTCTCGGAAGAGCTGCTTTGTTTCTTGACACATTAACGGTAACTTTCCCATACCACTGTGCCATCATGGAGGGCGGGGGAAACCATTGCTGCACACAGGCAAGCCACACAAGGGCCAGGGTGGAAGCCGCAGGCTTGGAGAAGACCCTCCCTTGATTCCTTGCTCACACTCAGCAGTGAGATATCTTCCATAATGATCACATCCTGTGGAAAGTGTGGGGACAGGAATGATTATCAGGCTCCCCCCTACAGTGCTGGCTCTCCCTAAGAGCCACATGACCAATGTACAGCAGAGTCCAGGAAGAGTGATTTACCCTGCCCCTGTGGCTACTCACCATTTTGGGGGTCTTGTGGCTCATGTGTGCTTGCCTAGGGTCAGCCAGTTAGTGATAGGTGTGTGAGTACTGGCTGTGTTTTAAAGCACCAAATCAATGTTGTCTGTGTTGCAAACTATACTGCTTCTGTAAAATGTTGCATTTAAACTTCGCAGAGATGACCTTGGGAGCCCAGCCTCCCCCTTTGTTATCGGCAGCAGAACGGCTGTGCAGAATTAGAAAGCGGCCAAGAAGAACTAAGGAGGACTTTCTCTGTGAGGTTATGATGCACTCTGCTGCCGAGAAATAGGAATTGAAGGAGTGGCAGGACAGCAAGAAGTGGGACCAAAAGGAGAACGTGGCCCACCAGAAAAAAGCCATGGAGCAGCTCTTAAACGTTATAGAGCACCAAGTGGACAAGCTCCAGGCGATACTTGCTCTTCAAACTGAGCAGCTCTGTGCTTGCCCTCCCCTGCAGCTGCTGTCGCAAAACTCTTTCCCATGCACTCACCCCCCCCTCGCCACACACACCCCGCCAACACATTGTTATCAACCTCCTGGCTCCACCCACTACCCACTGCACTCAACACCCATCTCTCTGCAGTTTGGCACTGCTGAAGTACAGCACCCGCTGCATTGTACTCAGAAGAAGAAGGCTGGATATGATCCCTGGACGTATACAAAACTGTAGCTGTCCCAGGACCCCTCCTCCTCTTGAGACTTTCCCTTCCCCTCATCCCCCTCCCTCCTGATGAATTTTTCCATTGAACTCTCTCCTCTGGTTATTGTCTTTTAATAGAAGAATTGTGTTGGTTTGAAAGCAATCTTTATTCTATTTAGTGTAAGCAAAAAGATCACTGCAAAGCAACATACAATTATGTTAGGGCCCCTTCTTGCATCATGTATACCAATCACCTCCTAGCATTACAAGCACTGCAATTCCGAGCATAGCAACAAATTCATGCATATTAATGTTTGTGGTCCCAGATTATATGAAACTACATTAGTCTCTAAAATATTTTTCCTCATGGTGTGATACTTCACCCTGGAGCAATACAAAGCAGCCAGAGACCAGTTACTGAGCATACTAGATTTGCAGGTGTTTTGCATCACCAGAGCCGTACAAACACCCAGCATGGACACCCCTGTTCCACCTACATCCTGTCCTCCACTTTCCCCTTCATAAACACACACCCTAGTTTGCTCCTGCCTCCTGGATCTCCTCTCTCCTCTGCATCCCTAACCAGTTTCCCCATTTCTGCCCTCACTCATGGGGGTTAGACATGGTACAATAGGTAGTTTTCTTAATTAAATCTTTAGGATTATTGACAGTTTTTGTCATTTTTCATAATTAACAATTTATTCAATAGCAGAGGCTGACACATAAAATCTCTTCCGAAACTCATACCGAATTGCCCACATTAAAAATGGCTGTCATCTCCTAGGGAATAGGACTTAGGCCATACATGGCCCTCAGTTAACATGCCTTCTTTCAAAATCGTGAGCATCTGTCAAGGTTCCTTTCCCACTCTGAACTCTAGGGTACAGATGTGGGGACCTGCATGAAAATCTCCTAAGATTACTTTTACCAGCTTAGGTTAAAAATTCCCCAAGGTACAAACTATTTTACCTTTTGCCCTTGGACTTCCACTGCCACCATTAAACATCTAACCGGGTTTATTTTTGAGAAAGCATTGTTTGGAAACGTTTTTTCCCCCCAAGATGCTCACCAAAACTTAGTACCCCCCTTCCTGGGGAAGGTTTGATAAAAATCCTCACCAATTTGCATAAGTGACCACAGACCCAAACCCTTGGATCTTAAGAACAATGAAAAAAGTATTCAGTTTCTTACCAGAAGAATTTTAATAGAAGAAAAAGTAAAAAGAATCACCTCTGTAAAATCAGGATGGTAAATACCTTACAGGGTAATTAGATTCAACACATAGAGAATCCCTCTAGGCAAAACCTTAAGTTACAAAAAGACACAAAGACAGGAATATCCATTCTATTCAGCACATCTTATTTTCTCAGCCATTTAAAGAAATCATAATCTAACGCATATCTAGCTAGATTACTTACTAAGTTCTAAGACTCCATTCCTGTTCTGTCCCCGGCAAAAGCATCACACAGACAAACACAGACCCTTTGTTCCCCCCCCCCCGCCTTGAAAATATCTTGTCTCCTCATTGGTCATTGTGGTCAGGTGCCAGCGAGGTTATCCTAGCTTCTTAACCCTTTACAGGTGCAAGGGTTTTTCCTCTGGCCAGGAGGGATTTTAAAGGTGTTTACCCTTCCCTTTATATTTATTACACCATCACCTTTTGTACTCTAAGGAGCTGAGACCATGGGCAGCTGGTGACCTCTCATTGTTTGTAACAGGAAGGAAGCCAAGCTTCCCTTAGTGGAGAGGGTGGCTTTCTAGGCTGTCAGAAGGCTGAGGGCAGCAGAGCAAGAAGACAATGAATGGGTACAATGGCCATCTTTGCTAAAGACAGCCTGTGGCCTCAGTCTCATTGAGAACAATAATAGCAGCCATTCAGAAAAATGGCAGTTCTTTGTGGAATTCTTTGAAGAAGACACTTTCAGTTATGAAGAAGAAGAAGAAGAAGAAATGCCCATTAATGTTTTTACAAACTCTTCAGATGCAACCAAGCACAATATTTCAGTAGGATAACTACATGGGAAGTTTGAAGACTGTGTTATTCTATTACTGAGGTCATTCAAAAGAAATAAAAGATCTGACACCTAATGCTATAAAAGGACCTATTTTAATTCATTTTAATGCATTAACAAATTAACTAATTTACTTGTTCATTTTTAGAAAATTCATTCTATATTAAAAAGGTGAGTCCTATAAGTTTGGGACAGATGAACTGTAGCCTTCATATATGAAACAGCGGTTGAATCCCTGTATTAAGTACAAAACTCATTTCAGTGTCAACTGTGGACCTGTGACTGGTACAATGATACTAAAAAAGGGTGCAAGGCATGTTAAAGAACAAATAATAGACCCAGTCCATGCACTCGGGAGCTTACAGGTTAATTACATAACAAATAGCAACAATAAGGATAGAGTAGAGCAGTAGGAAGTTTAGTCTTGTGGTGGAGGCACTGCTTAGGAGATCTGGGTTGAATTACTGGCTCTGTCATCTACTCTGTGTGTGACCTGGGGTAGGTTGCTGCATCTCTCTATGCCTCAGTTTTCTCCATCTGTAAATGAAGGAAAATCATACTTCTCTGTCTCCTGAGAGTGTGGTGAAAGATCCATTTATACATTCTTTGGAGACGCTCAAAATTTCAATGGCATGTAAAAGCATAGCTAGAGTGAAAGTGTGGTGAGGGTTGCAATAGTAAGATGATGGGGTGTAGTAGGTTTCAGAGTAGCAGCCGTGTTAGTCTGTATTCGCAAAAAGAAAAGGAGTACCGGTGGCACCTTAGAGACTAACAAATTTATTAGAGCATAAGCTTTCGTGAGCTACAGCTCACTTCATCGGATGCATTTGGTGGAAAAAACAGAGGAGAGCCTCTCCTCTGTTTTTTCCACCAAATGCATCCGATGAAGTGAGCTGTAGCTCACGAAAGCTTATGCTCTAATAAATTTGTTAGTCTCTAAGGTGCCACCGGTACTCCTTTTCTTTTTGGGGTGTAGTAGGTTAGTGATCATCCCTCCTGCTCTGGCTCAGTGGGAGGCCACTCCACCTCACTATGACACTGGGGCACCACTCAGTATCAGGGAATTGGTGAATCAAGTTCCAGGGACCGAGTCCACTTTGGTGGGTTAGGATAGAACAGCAAAGTAGTCTAGGTAGCTCTGACCCTGAGGCAGGGTGGAGCAGTAATCGGTCTAGCTCTGGCCATCAGGCAGAACAGAGCACCAAACAGTCTAGGGGTTCAGGCCCTCAGGTGGGGCAGAGCACCAACATTCTAGGGCTCAGGCCCTCAGACAGAAAGGAGAACCAAACAGTCTAAAGGCTCAGGCCCTCAGGCAGAACAGAGCAACAAATAGTCTAGGGGGCTCTCGCTCTCAGGTGGGGAAGAGCACCACATAGCCTATCATCCTAGCTCTGACAGATGGTAAACGAATGGAGGCCTCTTGGCCTAACATTGGGAGGCAGCCACTCCAAGGGTGGGGTTGGCAGCAGAGGGTTGAGGGACCTGGGCCCACCCTACTCCACTGTGTCCCAGCCCAGGGCCCTAACAAAGGCAGAGGGCTCCACCACTGCGTCAGCAGAGATCCCACTGCAACATGCTGTCTCGGGTTCTGATAGCAAAACCAGACCAAAGTCTGCTTTCCCTGGACTACTTCCTACCAGCGTCCAGGTGATGGGTTCTGTAGTCCATAGGTCCCCTGTTTCATCAGGGTATTCAACCATCGGCAATCCTGGTTGGTCTTTTCTGATCTCAGCTTCCTCTGAGGTCAGGATGCTCCTCCTCCTCTGAGCCTGCACCCCAAGATGGATTCCTCAGCCCCCTCACTTCCTGGCACCCCAACCCCCTGCCCCATTCCAGAGCCTCTTCATAGAATCATAGAATATCAGGGTTGGAAGGGACCTCAGGAGGTCATCTAGTCCAACCCCCTGCTCAAAGCAGGACCAATCCCCAATTTTTGCCCCAGATCCCTAAATGGCCCCCTCAAGGATTGAACTCACAACCCTGGGTTTAGCAGGCCAATGCTCAAAAAAATGAGCTATCCCTCCCCCCCACTTCCCACAACCTGAACCCCTCTGTCCCATCCCACCACCTGGAGCCCCCTCTTGCATCCCCAACCCCTCATCTTTGGCCCCACCCCAAAGCCTGCACCCCCACCTGGAGCCCTCACCCCCTCCCACATCCCAAACCCCTGTCCCAGCCCAGAGCCCCCTCCCATACCTGAACCCCTCATTTCTGGCCCCAGCCCGAAGCCCCACACCCCCACCCCCTGTTCAGCCCAGTGAAAGTGAGTGAGGGTGGGGGACAGTGAGCCACCAAGGGAGGGGGAATGTAGTGAGCGGGGGACAGGGCCTCAGGGAAGGAGTGGGGGCAGGGGGCGTGGCCTCGGGAAAGGGCTTAGGGTGTTCGGGTTTGTGCAATTAGAAAGTTGGCAACCCTACCTCCAGAACCATTTTTTCCATGACTGCAGGATAACTCCCTTGAATCCCTAAAACTCTTGACTTGATGCTGGACTGCCAATGACTGAGGGCAGAGGCTCAAAACCCATTTCCACTCCCAAGATAGCTTCCTTAATGTCTGATTGTCTATGACGAAGGATCAGTCTCCCAGAAATCTCCTGTTGTGCTCGCTCCTGCTGCTGATGTCATCATAGGGATGTCTGGGTGGTATCTAAAGCTGCAAAGGGTTTCCCCATCGATTGGTGGCAGCTCCTGGTCTCTAGGAATATCTGCCCAGTGCTGATACCTAGAAAAAGTTTGTGTTTTATTATTCACATGATTTAATTTTCTCTTGATATCAAGAGTTCCCAAGAGCCCAGCTGTACAATCATGAGGAACGAACACTGCCATGAGTCCAGGAAGGAGGCTAACGTGCCTGTAGGTGAGGATGGGAGTTCAGCCGGGTTTGAGGGTGCACACATGTTTTCCAGATGGCAAGGAAGAGAGAGCCCAGCTTGCACGCTCCTGGGCCTTTGCAAAGGTTCTCTCCCCTCAGTGCCACTCCCAGATATGTGACTGACAGATTTTTTATTTTCAGTTTTGAAGGCTAAATGCAACAGTGATTTTGTTTTAGGTTCACTAAAATCTAAAACCTCAGTGGAAATAGCCCAAAATCATACTGCATCCAGAGTGTGACTTGTTGCAATCACCTTCCAAATACTATGCATTCCAGCTGTCAGCACAGAACAAACAGAGAGTGCCGTGCTCGACCCATCACATTGATAAAGCCTCTCCATTCTCTCGCACAGAGGCAGAATCACAAATGAGAAGAATAAATGAACAAAAGGCTCCAGCAAGCTGGCTTCCATGCAGTAGCCAGAGTGTGTGAAAGAAGCAGAGCTTGTGGGAGACTGATCTGTGTACCAGTGCTTAACATAGACAAAAGAGCCACTTAAAGACCTTCCTGATGGGAGACCATTGACAAACGAGACAGGTCTCCTAGCACTACACGTGAGCGTGTTCCGAGCCCTGCGCTGCAGGTTGAGACAGGGCTGGGCCTCCTGAGTGTGAAGGTGAGCCAGGCACTGAATGAATGCACAGGATGATGAGATGTGGAAGAGAGCTGGGCCCTGCCTGGCTGAGTATGTGGGGAGCTGTGCCTACCGGGCTGTGGGTGGTGGATCTGGGCCCTACCTGGCTCTGTATGTGGGGGGAGCTGGGCCCTGCCTGGCTCTGTATGTGGGGGAGCTGGGCAGTGCTTGGCAGGGGGAGGGAGCAGGTCTCTTTCTGGTGTTGGTGTGGGGGACCTGGGTCCTCTCTGGCTGTGGGTGGTGAGAGCTGAGCCCTGCCTGGCTTAGTGTGGTAGAGATGGGTCCTGCCTGGCTCTATGTGGTGGATCTAGGCCATACCTAGAAGTGGTTGTGGGGTGCTGGGCCCTGGGCTCTGCCTGGCTGTGTCGGGGGGAGCTGGGCACTGCTTGGCTGTGTGTGGAGGGGGAGCAGGGCTTTATCTGGCCACGGGGAACTGGCTCTGCCTGGCTGTGCATGGAGGGGACTGGGCCCTGTCTGGCTGTGTGTGTGGGGAGCTGGGCCCTTCTGGCAGTATGGGGGGGGGGTGGCAGCTGGGCTGTGCCTGGCTGTTGTTATGGGGAAGCTGGGTCCTATCTGGCTTGATGTGGTGAGCTGGGCCCTGCCTGGCTGTGTGTGCAGGGACCTGGACCCTTCCTTGCTGTCTGTGGGGGAGCTCGGTCCTGCCTGGCTGTGTGTGTGAGTGGGGGGGGGGGGGATTGGGCCCTGTCTGGTGGTGTGTGAGGGAGGTGAACCCTGTCTGGCTGTGGGGGGGGTAACTGTGCCCTACCAGGCTGCGTATGGGGGAGCTGGGCCATGCCTGGCTGTATGTGGGGGAGCCGGGTCCTGCATGGCTGTGAGTGGGGAAACTGAGCCCTGTCTGGCTTGGTGTGAGGAGCTGGACCCTGCCTGGCTGTGTGTGGGGGGAGCAGGGCTCTTCCTGGCTGTTGATATGGGAGAGCTGGGTCCTGTCTGGCTTGTGTGGGAAAGCTGAGCCCTGCCTGGCTGTGGCAGGTGAGCTGGGTCCTGCCTGGCTGTGGGTGGAGGGAACAGGCTTTACCTGGCTTTCTGTGGGGGAACTGGCCCTACCTGGCTGTGGGGGGGAGAGCTGGGTCCTACCAGGCTGTGTGTAGGGGACCTGGGCCATGCCTGGCTGTGGGTGGGGGACGGGGCCATGCTTGGCTGTGTGGGGCGGGGGGGGAGAGCAGAGCTCTTCCTGCCTGTGGGGGGGAGCTGGGCACTGCCTGGCTCTGTGTAGGGGACCTGGGCCCTGCCTGGCTGTGGGTGGGGAGAGCTGAGCCCTGCCTGGCTTAGTGTGGTAGAGGTGGGTCCTGCCTGGCTCTATTTGGTGGATCTGGGCCACACCTGGATGTGGTTGGGGGGAGCTGGGCCCTGCCTGGCTGTGTGTGTGGGAGCTGGGCAGTGCTTGGCTCTGGGTGGTGGATCTGGCCCCTATCTGGCAGTCGGTGGGTGCAGCTGGGCCCTGCCTGGCTGTATCGGGGGGAGCTGGGCACTGCTTGTCTGTGTGTGGAGGGGGAGCAGGGCTTTACGTGGCCGTGGGGAACTGGCTCTGCCTGGCTGTGTATGGGGGAGCTAGGCCCTGTCTGGCTTGGTGTGGGGGAGCTGGGCCCTGCCTGTGGGTGGGAGGGACTGGGCCCTCTCTGGCTTTGGGTTGGGTGGCCTGTGCCCTGGCTGGCTGAGTGTGGGGTAGCTGAGCCCTGCCTGGCTTGGTGTGAGGGAGCTGGGCCCTTCCAGATTGCATATAGGTGACCTGGGCCCTTCCTGGATGTGTGTGGGGGGAGCTGGGCACTGCCTTGCTGGGTATGGGGCGGGGGTGGGCGGGAGCAGGATCCTGCCTGGCTGTGGGTGGTGGGGAGCTGGGTCTTACTAGGCTTGGTGTAGGGGAGCTGGGCCCTGCCTGGCTTTTGGTGGGGGAACTATTCTGTGCCTGGTTGTGTGTGGAGGGAGCTGGGCACTGCTTGGCGGGGCGGAGCAGAGCTCTTCCCTTCTGTGTGTGTGTGTGTGAGCTGGGCCCTGCCTGGCTGTGGGTGGGGGACCTGGGCCCTGTCTGTTTGTGTGTGTGAGGAGCTGGGCCCTTCATGGCTTTCTGTGGGGGAGCTGTGTCCTGCCTGGTTGTGGGGAGCTGGGCACTGCTTAGCTGTGGAGGGGGGGAGGAGTAAGCAGGGCTTTACCTGGCTGTGCATGGAGGGGACTGGGCTATACCTGGCCATGTGTGGTGGAGCTGGGCCCTGTCTGGCTTGGTGTGGGGGAGCTGGGACCTCTCTGACTGTGTATGTGCAGTTGGTGGGGGGAACCCCTGGCTCTGTGTACGTGGGGAGCTCTGCCACCTCTGACTATGCATGCGGTGGGGTTGGGGCATGTAGCTGGGCCCTCCCAGACTATGTGAGTGGGAGGTGTAGCTGGTCCTTCTCTGGCTTTATGTGCGGGGGGAGCTAGGCACTGCCTGGCTGTGGGTGGTGAATCTGGCTCCTATCTGGCAATCAGGTGGGGGCAGCTGGGCCCTGCCTGGCTGTGTGTGGGGTAGATGGGCCCTACCTGGCTGTGTATGGGGGAGCTAGGCCATGCCTGGCTGTGTGTAGGGGACCTGGGCCATGCCTGGCTGGGGGTGGGGAGCTGGGCCATGCTTGGCTTGGGGAGGGGGGGGAGAGCAGAGCTCTTCCAGCCTGTGGGTGGAGGGGAGCTGGGCCCTGCCTGGCTGTGGGTGGGGAGAGCTGAGCCCTGCCTGGCTTTGTGTGGTAGAGATGGGTTCTGCCTGGCTCTGTGTGGTGGATCTGGGCCATACCTGGATGTAGTTGGGGGGAGCTGGGCCCTGCCTGGCTGTTGGTGGGTGGCACTGGGTCCTACCAGGCTATCTGTAGGGGTTTTACCTGGCTATGGGGAACTGGCTCTGCCTGGCTGTGCGTGGAGGGAACTGGGCCCTGTCTGGCTTGGTGTGAGGGAGCTGAGTCCTGCCTGGCTTGGTGTGGGGTAGCTGGGCCCTCTCTGACTATGTATGTGCAGTTGGTGGGGGGAAACCTGTGCCCTGCCTGGCTCTGTGTGGGGGGAGCTCTGCCTTCTCTGATTGTGCATGTTGTGGGATTGGGGCATGTAGCTGGGTCCTACCAGGCTATGTGAGTGGGAGATGTAGCTGGGCCTTCTCTGGCTTTATATACGGGGGGGGTGGGGGGGGGGGAACTAGGCACTGCCTTGCTGTGTGGGGAGAGCTGGGCCCTGCCTGGCTGGGTATGGCTCCATTTCAGGGTTGTTGGGTTTTGTTTTTTTTGGAGGGGGGGCACAACTTTAACCGTTATTCCAGAGGCTACTTGGGCACCTGAAAACTTTTGTGGTTTTTTTTTTTCAGATAATAACTTGGATAATATCCTGTCAGATAATAATTTCTAATTCCTATATAAAGAAAGAAAATGTAATAAATATTAGACCCACTCAGCTCTAATACAAACATGTTTTGATATTTGTGTCAAACACTTTAGGGACGCTGGTGAAGTTTTAAATTCTAATGTATATTCTTACTTTGTTACTAACTCTTGAAAACAGCAAGTGAAACAATTGTAGAAAAATCTAGATTACTTTCTATCACTTTTTTGCAGTTCAAGTTTGGAATAGATCATTTAAGTTTTGGAAACAAATAATAGGCTAGAAAATGACTTTAAACAGTAGTGAAACTGACACTGTCAAGTCACTTTCATAATATTACCATCCCCAAAGGTTCAAAAATCAAGAATCAGTCTCACCAAAAATCATTAGATTGGCTTTAAAATAATGAGATTATGTAAAAAATAATAGAGTATGTGTTTTTTAAAAAATGTACATTCTGCTTTTTGAGCCTTTAAGGTGTACTGGAGTCATATTTTGGAGTTCTCTCCACAACCACAAGAGCTAGAAACTTCATTTTTCTTTAAGAATGAAGGCTGAAATAATCACATATCACTTGACTCCAGGAGCTGGGGCTTTAAGAAAAACAATAATTATCATGAGATTCATGACAAAATCATGAGAGTTTGCAACACTGCTTTCACTTCTGTTTAGAGGCTGTTTACTTTCCAGAAGGGTCTTAAACACAACACTACAGTGATTGAGTTGCAGTTTTCACAGGAGAATACTTTAAATCAAACACTAAGAAAAAATTGAGATTCCTGAGGTATATCAGGGCCACTGTGGACAGGAAAGGAAAATAAACAGGCACAGGAGCTCTGGGCAGCTCTTCAACTTGAAAGAAAGTTGGAGGGTCAAATCTTCTAGTCCTTAATCAAGTAAAACTTCTCTTGCCATCAGTGCCTCCACTCATAGGTATAATGTGTGTGGTCAATAACTATACATTTCATACTTAAATATTTGAGCCATCTTATCCAGAGTTACACATGTTATATGCATTGGCTCAGGGACTATATTTTCTGGCATATTCTGAATAGTGCTGAGCACACAGATGGTGCCCAGTGAAAAACACAAATCATGACAATAATCGTTGACTTTATGGACTCTGGATGCAATTTCTGTTCTTTGTTCTGGAATTGGCCTGAATACAGCTGAAACCCTAAGAATTTGATGTATCGTCACATCTGATATTCATACAACACCTTCTCATTCCTTCCTTTTCTCAAACTCAGAACAAAAAATGACAAAACAAAATGGTTTTCAGTTAAAATTTAAAATCACACAGCAGGCTTTGCTGTACAACTTGCCACCCATGGGTGGTTAAGTGCTCTCCGCTCATCTGACTCTCGTTCTCTTTTTTCCTGACCTCTGTGCTGCTTTCATATTGTCAACCATGACATACTTCTCAATCACCTGGAACCAATTGCTGGAGTCTCAGAGAACTAGCCTTCTTGGTTTTGCTCCTGTAACCCTTCTGCCAGGCCAACCTGATAACAGCAAGGGCCGGGTTCAGTACATAGGGGTTCCCTTTCAACAACGCAATGCAAAACCGGCTCAAGCCCCCACCCAGTGACCTGGGAAAATCTTACACACACCCCTGGGCACCTCAAAGACGCAATATTTCCCCTCTCGCAAGCACAGAGTCTTGGTGTAGCAGAAAATCTTTAATAACATGAGGTAAACGACATCAACATTAAATTGGGAAAACACCACAACTAGGGTTCATAAACAAAACCATGAGCAAAGACCCACTCCAGCAAATTGGGCCGTGTCCTTTCCCTTTGGTTCTTGAGTCCAGCAACCCAAAAATCACCCAAAGTCCCAAAAGTTCAACAACCCAAAAGTCTCTGTCCCTGGTCAGTGCAGCCCCAGAGTTCAAAAGTTTATCTGCAGAGTTTTACCTCCCAGCCTGGGTGGAAATGGCGGGGGGGGGGGGGGGTTAAGGGGCATCATATGTGATCCAAGGCCAACTGCCCTGCCACTCTGTGGGGTTCTGCTGCAGGCTTCACCACGAGCCGCTCCACTCTGTGAGCCATCCCACAAGCCACTCCAGTCCACCAGCCATCCCACAAACTGTTCTGCTCCATTCACCATCCCATGAAGCCACTCTACAATATATCTTCAGCTCCTCCCCACTACTTAACACAGCAATCTTAACTTGTAGTAGGGGAGCCTCAGTGTTGATGCACCATTAGCTCAAAGTGAATTCAGCTCAGCAGCCTGTAAGTATTCTAATGGGATCAGAATTAACTGATATCCCACTGGGGGATTCAGGCCCACACCACTTAGTACAAATGCCTATCCCTAACCTCTTTCAATTCACTGGGTTTTGGAACTCATGTTCCTTGTCTAGCGAATGCTACTTAGTTGATGGCGAGTCCCTCCGTCATAAAACAGTTCCACTGTCCTTGATTCACATAATCAGGGTAACAACACTTTATTCTTCCTGCCCCAATAATAGATAAACTGGGGATCCCACAGCAGCCAAAGTGACCATTTGGTCTGCCGAGGGCTCATGATAGATGGGGTGGGTGTACCTATGCAAACAAGATCAGTCTTTAAAGTTCTTTTCCACAACTTGCCACAATTCACCACCAGGTGTCAGGGTAGAGCTCATCCTGACTCTGCTTACACTCCCATACCTCAGAGGCCTCTTTTTTGCAGCATGCAGCAGAGAGAAAGGCTGGTCCAGTGGTCAGCTAGCCCTGAGAGACCTGCATTCTACTCCACCCCTCCCCATGGACTTCCTGTATGACCTCAGGCTGGTGCCTTAGGAACAGAGTTTCAAAAGTTTTTAGGCATCCAAAGATGCAGCTAAGCATTTAGTGGGGTTTACAAAGTACCTAACCTTCTAGGCGCTTTTGAAAATCCCACTAGATGCCTAAATACCTTTGAAAATCTGGCTATTAGTCTTTCTGTGCCTCAGTGTCCCATCTGTACAATGGGGATAACAGCACAGCTCTACCTCACCGAGGGGCTGTGATGTGAGGTGCTCAGATACTACTACAGTGATAGGGCTACATAAGTACCGCAGGTAGAGTGGGAACTTCTCTATACCACTGCTATCCCTTCCTGGGTTTTGGCCCCTTCTTTTCACTTATGCCCCTCATATGTTCCTCTTTTCTGAATGTAACCTTGGCTCAGAGGGCTTGGCTATATTTCTTCTGAATCCCCTATGTTCTCTCTTCAAAGCCCCTGCCCCCCCCCCCCCCGCAGAGGGATTCCTGTTTTACAGGTTCATCTAACGACTTCCAGATCCTTAATTTAATTATCAGCCTTTTCTACTGACTCCCTGCCCCAGGGACACAAGCTGGGAGAAGCACAATCTCTGTAGAACTCACATTCCACACTAATGTGGTGCAGTTAACAGCTCTGCCTGGGCACACACCTCCTGTATGAAACTGTGTGTATCTAATTGACACCCTTGGTATGGGATGAAGCTGGGCCCTGCCTGGCTGAATATGGGGGCACTGGTCCCAGTCTGGCTGTGCGAGGGGAAACGCACCCTGCCACCCTATGCTAGTTTCTCTATTTTCATGTTGGTGTGTGTGAGAATGAGCAAGTGCCAAGGACCAGATGGTTGCAGCCTCAGCATTACCACAGCAGAAGAGAGCAGTAATCTCCCATCTCGGTAAGATATAGGCATCTCCTGAGTCCCAGTCCACTGAGCATGAGGTGTTAACAGGACCATTACTATGGACTCTGTTAGGAAGTGGCTGGACAGATGAGTTATTGCAAGGGTTGGCCTGTGGCAGGGGCTGGCAATGCAGAATAGTAAAAAGGTCACAGAGAATCAATAAAGTAGCGTTGGCCTATCCTCTGTGTGTGAAGTGTGTAAGCAAGGGGCATGTTGCACTTTGTGTCATAAATTGACTCTGAGACATTAACGCCCAGAAGGGATCATTTTGATCATCCTGGTTGATTGACTACAGAACCAAGGCCAATGAATGTCTTCCAGGGGTTCCTAATTCCAACTTGAAATACCTCTGGTTATATCAGGTAGGAGCAGGGGTCAGCAATGTGTCTGTACACGGACAGGGAAAATTTTGAGGACCTTGGTAATTTTTCAAAAAAATTGAATGGCTGAATGACATAATTGCCTACCCCCAATGTCTGTCACTAATTACGGCAATTTTGTCAAGTGTGCGTCGCACAACATGGTGCTGACCACTGATTAGGAGGAGGGAGGTTATATTACTTCTGTATAGTTTATTGACATAGCTTAATTGCTCAAAGAAGGTGCCTGGGACAACATTAGGGTTGCCAACTGTCCAGGTTTTCCCCAGATAGTGCTTTTTTGAGGTAGATGTCCTAAGAAATCTGTCAGTATACTCAGTACTCACTGACAGATGGCCAGTTTAATGGACTCAAGATCATTCCAAATGTTCCAGTTTTTGTACCTCGAGTTGGCAACCTTCGATGGAGTAGCAAAGATACATTGGTGCCCCAAAAATGAGCCATTAATGGTTGCACTAGTACCTATATGTCACACAACTCACCAGTCCCTCTTTTCAGCCCATGATCATTTTTGCATCTCCATCTTCAAGTCTCTCTTTTCCCAGTATTTCTGAGTATCAAGGTGCTCAGACCCGAACATAATGTACAGTCTGGAGCCTCATCATTACTACAAGTCCATTATTCCTGGTTCCTTAATGTGCAGTGTTAATTAAACTCCAGTTTATTGCTGTACTGAAGATAAAGGTCCCCTAGAGCATGGGCAGTTGGATCCCCTGACCTGGTGAACTGGAATGCACAGAATCTAGGCCTGTGGCATCAGGAATATCCATTCATCATCCTATTCAAAACACAGCTGCACATTCACTTTGCTCAGGTCTCATTTTTAATGTGGTAAACTGATGGTTTCAACTTCATGATTCCTGGGTGTTTTATGAGGCTCTCTGAGATGTCTGGGATGTAATATAAGCTCGTGTACACAATACAGTCACACTTCAGTGTGTCAGGAAAATAAATCTAAAAGCAGACACAGAATCAAAGAGCCTCTGGCTACCCTACAATGCCCATGGCTACACAAGAGATCAATCAAGGCTATGAAACACCAAATATTTCAAATCAATGAGCTCAGCTAAAAGGTTCCTATTCATTATTTGAACTCAAGTTTAGCCTCATTGCACTGGTGGAACAAAAAGTTGTCAGATAATGAGAAGCACTGGACAGTAACAGGAGAAGAGAATTATCCACACAGCACAAAGTATTATCTTGGACTCATTGGGAGTGCATCAGGGAACGGGAGTTTGGGAATGACAGAACACAAAAACCTTCTTGAAATAAGGAAAGAGAGCAACAACATAAAGAAAGAAAAAAGGCTATTTACAAGGGAGACTAGGAATATAGGCCACACTTACAGAATGAGGGACTCTATCCTGGGAAGCAGTGACTCTGAAAAAGGTTTGGCAGTTGTGATGGATAATCAGCTGAACATGAGTTCCCAGTGTGACGCTGTGGCCAAAGGGGTTAATGTGATCACAGGATGCGTAAAGAGGTAGCTTGAGTAGGAGTAGAAAGGTTATTTTACTTCTATATTTGGCACTGTTGCAACCACTGCTAGACTTCTGTGTCTAGTAATGGTGTCCACAATTCAAGAAGGATGTTGATAAATTGGAGAGGATTCAGAGAAAAGCAATGAGCATGATTAAAGGATTAGAAAATATGCCTTATAGTGATAGACTGAAAGAGCTCAATCAATTTAGCTTAACAAAGAGAAGGTTCAGGGGTGACTTGATTAAAGTCTGTAAGTACCTACACGGGGAACAAATATTTAATAATGGGCTCTTCAGTCAATCAGAGAAAGGTGTAACATGATCCAATGGCTTGTGGTTGAAGCTAGAGAAATTCAGACTGGAAATAAGGCATACATTTTTATCAGCATAACCAACCACTGGAACAATTTACCAAGAGTTGTAGTGGATTCTCCATCACTGACAATTTGTAAATCCAGATCAGATGTTTTTCTAAAACATATGCTCTAGGAATTAGTTTGGGGACGATCTCTGGCCTGTGTTATACAGGAGATCAGACCAGATAATCACAATGGTCCCTTCTGGACTTGGAATCCATGAATTTATGCTGAAATTTCCCATACTCTCGCTGCCTCAGGTCGAAGATTTCTCAAAATTTCAGTGAAAACAGTTCTGCTATTTCCTGGCTAGGAAAAATAGGTAATTTTGCCAACGTTAACACCTAAAAATTAAGCTCTCTAGTGCTTCCATGCTTTGAAGAAGGTACCTGATGTTTGGCAAGAGGGATAGCACTGGAATCCATGTGAAAATCCACCCAGATTTGTCTGCATCATAAACCTCTGGAAATTGCCATTGTCACATGCTCAGCAGAGCTTCTTAGAGGCTGGCTGGGCAAACATTTCATTTAAACTCTGAGTATATTTGAACAGAGATTTCTAAATGGCAACTACACTGAACATGTTTCTAGTCTCCAGTGGGCCTCCTACAGGGAAGGCACACAGGTATGTTCCAGACAGTGGAATGTTGCAACTACCACTCTCCTTGGTCTTAGGAAGGATATTCTGGGTTGGGAGCCTGGAACATAGGAATTGCCAGACTGGATCAGATCCTGTGTCCATTTAGTCAAGGAGGCTGATCCGTGAGTTATCTGACAGCAGAACTGAAACGCTACAAAACAGCATGAGCTGATCTGCTGTATGGGTCGGCAGCCATTTTCAGCAGTTTAAGTAGAGGGAAGCTACTATAGGAACCTGGGAGTGGGGGGGACCCTGCCTACCTGAACGGACAGCACCCGAGGACTGGGGAGTCCAGTAAGGCATTTGATACAGTTCCACATGGGAAATTATTAGTGGAATTGAAGAAGATGGAGATTAATCCAAGAATTGAAAGATGGGTAAGGAACTGGTTAATGGGCAGACTACAATGGGTCATGCTGAAAGGTGAACTGTCAGGCTGGAGAGAGGTTCTTAGTGGAGTTCCTCAGGAATTGATCTTTGGACCAATCTTATTTAACATTTTCATTAATGTTAATGAAACAAAAAGTGTGAGTGCTAATAAAAATTTGCAGATGAAACAAAGTTGGGAGGTATTGCCAATACAGAGGAGGACCAGAATATTATATAAGAAGATTTGGATGACCTTAAAAACTGGAACAATAGAAATGGGATGAAAATTAATAGTGCAAAGTGCAAGGTCATGCATTTAGAGACAAACAATAATAATTTTGCTATATGCTCAAGATGTATCAGTAAGAAGCAACAGAAGAGGAGAAAGACCTGGATGTATTGGTCGATCATAGGATGACTATAAGCCACCAATAAGATGTGGCCATGAAAAAGGCTAATGCAATCCTAGGATGCATCAGGCAAGGAATTTCCAATAGAGAAAGGGAAATGTTAATACCATTATACAAGGCACTGGTGAGACCTCATTTGGAATACTGTATGCAGTTCTGGTCTCCCATGTTTAAGAAATATGAGTTCAAACTGGGACAGGTGCAGAGAAGGGCTACTAGAATGATCAGAAGAATGGAAAATCTACCTTATGAGAGGAGACACAAAGAGCTTGGCTTGTTTAGCCTATCCAAACGAAGGCTGAGAGGAGATATGACTGTCCTCTATAAATACATCAGAGGGATAAACACCAGGATGGGAGAGGAGTTATTTAAGTTAAGTGCCAATGTTGGCACAAGAACAAATGGATATAAACTGGCCCCCAACAAGTTTAGGCTTGAAATTAGACAAAGATTTCAAACCATCAGAGGCGTGAAGTTCTGGAACAGCCTTCCAAGGGGAGCAGCGGGGGCAAAATCCTAACTGGTTTCCAGACTGATCGCATTAAGTTTATGGAAGGGTTGGTATGATGAGATTGCCTAGAATGGCATATGGCCCACCCACCACTGCTATTAGCAAATACCTCCCATGGACAGAGACAGGACACTAGATGGAGAGGGCTCTGAGTTACTACAAACAATTCTTTCCCTGGTGTCTGGCTGGTGGGTATCACCCATATGCTCAGGGTCTTACTTATAACCGTATGTGGAGTCAAGAAGGAATTTCCCCCAGGTCAGATTGGCAGAGACCCTGTTTTCTTTGGGGGGGGTTGCCTTCCTCTTTATCATGGGGCACAGGTCACTTGCTGGTTTAAACTAGTGTAAATGGTGGATTCTCTATAACTTGAAATCTTTAAAACATGATTTGAGTATTCAGCAACTAAGCCAGACATTAGGTGTCTATTACAGGAGTGGGTGGATGAGGTTTGTGGTCTGTGATGTGCAGGAGGTCAGATTAGATGATCAAGATGCTTCTTTATGGCCTTAAAGTCCACGAGCCTACGACTCCCCAGGGAAGAATGAGTTAGAGTGAGGGGCATTGCGTTCAGGGCATTTTTTGTTTTCTATATGTTCTGTACTCTCTATATTTCTCATTGCTATTAAGTAAAGAGTAATGGCATTAGAATTCTGTGCAAAGTGTTTGTGCGTTTCATGTGTTACACCTACTGAATCCTAGCAGGTTTACTCCTTAAGTGGGATTCTGGGAGGGGTTTTTTAAGCTATAGGTGAGTCTGAGGGGTCGTACTTATTCCAGGGCTTGGGCTCTGTGCATGTGTTGCTACTTTCAGGAAGGGGTGCTAAACAGAGGGTCTACACCTGAGATTGTGCCGAGGGCCCCTAAGACATGGGCAGTGTCTGGGCTCTATTCAGACTCTGGAGGCTGAAAGCACCCAGGGATTGAGCAGCTGAATTCTCTCACAGCAGTGTGGTGAGTGGCCCCGAGGGGATGCTAGGCTGCATTTCCTCGCCCAACACCTCCTACTGCAGCCCAGTCAGCTGGCCGGGTGAGATAGCGAGCATATGCATAGCTTAGTGAGCATATTGATGGGCAAATCATTGAGCCAGCATCCTGAAGAGATCAATAGGCACATGTATGGGTGAGTATGCACAATTTGCGACACACACAAAGGCCATGTCTACACTACAAAGTTAAGTCGACTTTATGTAAATCAACATTGAGCCTCTGATTTAAGCAAGTTGATCTTCCGTGTCCATGCTATGCTCATTGTGTCAGTGGAGTGAATCCTCACTAGCAGGGCTTGCATCAACACACGGAACACTGCACTATGGGTAGCTATCCCACAGTGAATGTAGCCGAGTGGAATTTTTGGTTAGGCTTGCAATGCCTTATAGGACCAAAACATTTGCGTGGGTGATTATGGGAACATGGCGTTAGCCTCCCATGATGCACTTACCTCCCTCCCTAAATCAACAGCAAAAGAAACCTTTCCTTTTTTGCTCCTTTTTTTGTAAGCCTGGGTTACCCACGCACACACCATAGCACGATAAGCATGAACCCCTGTCAGCTGTACACTGTTGTTGTGAGTATTACAAACACCTCATGCCTTATCCTGCGGTATTTATACAGCCGATTCAGGAGCTGCTGTGTGGAACAATGTGATTCCACACAAACAGCCCTGCAGGAAGACATAGAGTGGAGCAATTTGCAGTTGCTGGCAACAGTCATGCACCACCTTGACACAGCTGAGTGCCACTTCTGGGCCCGGTAAACAATCACTGACTGATGGGACTGTATCATTATGCAGCTATGGGATGACAAGCAGTGGCTGCAGAACTCTCAAATGCATAAGGCCATTTTCCAGGAACTGTGTGAAGAGCTTTCCCTTGCCCTGAAGTGCAGCAATATTAAAATGAGAGCTGCTCTGACAGTGGAGAAGCGAGTGGCGATAGCTCTGTGGAAGCTTGCAATGCCAGACTGCTTCTGGTCAGTGGAGAATCAATTCAGAGTGAGTAAATCTACAGTGGGATCTGTTGTGATCTAAGTTTGCAGGGCCATCAACAGACTTTTGCTAAGAAGGGTAGTGACTGTGCAACCTGCAGGACATAGTAGATGGTTTTGCCATGATGGGGTTTCCTGATGGGTGTGGGGCTATAGATGGAATGCATACCCCTATCTTGGCACCTGACCACCTTGCCAAAGAGTAACATAAACCAAAAAGAGTACTTCTCAATGATGTTGCAAGCGCTGGTGCATCACCGGTGCCATTTCACCAATATCAATGTGGGATGGTCAGGAAAGGTCCATGACGCGTGCATCTTTAGGAACTCCAAGCAGGGACTTTCTTTCCAGACTGCAAAATAACCACTGGTGATATTGAAATGCCAATCATAATCCTGGAAGACCCAGCCTACCTCTACCTTCATGGCTCATGAAGCAGTACACAGGCAGCCTGGTCAGCAATAAGGAGCAGTTCAACCACAGACTGAGCAAGTGCAGAATGGTGGTAGAATATGCCTTTGGATGTTTAAAAAGTCGCTGTTTGCTTACTAGGTTGGACCTCAGTGAAAGCAATATCCCCATTGTTATTGCTGCCTGCTGTGTGCTCCATAATATCTATGAAACAAAGGGAGAAAAGTTTACAGTGGGGTGTGGGGTTGAGGGGAGATCACCTGGCAGCCAATTCTGAGAAGCCAGACACCAGGGCAATGAGAAGAGCATCTCTGTGAGGCTTTGAAAACCAGTTTCAGCAATGAGCCCGAGTAATGTGACACTTATCCATGTTGTTCCTTAACAAGCTGTCCCCATTGTATTTTCTCCCCTGCAAACTCCACCCCCCCACACACACCTGCTGTGTGTTGAATGAATAAAGAGCCTTTTCTTCTCAATCTGTTCAGTTTTATTATGCATACAATCACACAGAGACAGCAAAGAATAGTAACATAACCAGGGGCAAAAGGTCTGATAACACTGTGCAGGGAGAAACAAGGACAGCTTGTTTACAGATGCACTGCAATAACAATCAAAGGTGGGCACCTTCTGGTCCTTGTACCCTCCCCTGGTGTTGAGTGCAAGGAATACCAAACTTTCCCCACCTCTGCCCCACTTCATGGGATGTTTGCGGGAGGAGGATGTGGAACTAGGCATTGATGGTAGAAAGTTCAGCATAGGCTACAGAGGGACTCTAGCATCCAACTGCCTTTCTTGAACCTCAACCGGATGCCTCAACATGTCTGATTGCTCTTTCATAATCAGCAGCATTTCTTTCTGCATGGCACGCTCTTGTTCCTTGCATGCTCTCCTGTCTTCCCTGTCCATGTTCAGGTTCTCAGACAGTGTAATCCTCCATGCTCTGAGCTCCGTCTTGTCACGCTTGGAGGCATGCATTAACTTATTGAACATGTCCTCCCGAGGCTTCTTTTTCTGCCTTCTAATCTGGGAAAGTCTCTGTCCCAGTGTGGAGGATGCCCGATGGACAAGGTTTCAGCTGCAAGGAATACAAAGCAGAAGGGTAGCATTGACTGTGCATACATTGTTTCTGGTGCAAGGTTAATTCTTTTTATAAAAAAAAAACCCATCCCTCAATGCACTTCCCTACAAGCCACAATGTAATCACAGCCGCTGGCTACTGCAAGAGTCAGTTTGCTGCTCCAGCCATGATGAGTAAGGCCACGAGGCATGAGCGAGAGGTCTTGTGCTGCAGCTTTTGTGAAGACATCCTTGGGATCACTGGTTGGAACTTCAGAAAAGCCCCCTTTACCATAGAAACCTGGATGGTGCTTGAGGACAGACACCAGTGTAAAGCTCCCCAGATAGCTTGCTTTTTATAAAAACAGACCTGGTCCTTATGCTGCAGTGCAATGCGCTGCAATGATGCCAGCACAGTTAATACTGGACTGGCACAGAAAAAAGTGTCCTACCGTGGTGGATGAAATAAGGCAGCCCTTCCCAGAAATTTTCTTCAAAGGATTGCAGAGTACCTCCATGAAAGCTTCCTAGAGGTCTTCAGGGAGGATTCCCGAGCCTTCGCCATGCATATAAACAGTCTTTTTTGGAGAGCACCCTCTGCATAGCTGGAGTGGCCTCCGATACACACTACACCTACTTTTTTGTTCAGATTAAAATAAAAAATAATAGCACATAACCCCTACAGTCTGATTGGAAATGTGTATTCACCAGAGATGCCTTCCCCGGCATCATGCTGCACTACTAACTGGTCCTATAAAGGGATAGGCTCCAGGATTAAAAACAGTTCTTGGCTGTCAGGGAGAATGGATCCTACACTTGCCTGTCTCACATTCTTCTCCTCCTCTTTCTTGTCAACAATGTCCTCCTCATTGTTGCTGGAGGTCTCCCGGGGCTCCTGGGAGATATCCATAGAGCATTTTGGGGGTAATGGTGGGGTCGCCACCCAGAATCACATGCAGCTCCTCATAAAAGTGACATGTCTGTGGGGCAGAACCAAAATGATTGTTTGCCTCCCTTGTCTTCCGGTACACTTGCCGAAGCTCCTATTTTCTCATGGCACTGCTGTGTGTCCCTGGTGTAGCCCTTCTTCCCCATGCCCCAACAATTTTGGCATAGATGTCAGTGTTTCTTCTTCTCGATCAGAGCTCTGCCTGCACAGACTCTTCTCCCCACACAGCAATAAGATCCACCATCTCATGTGTACTCCATGCTGGAGCACGTTTGCAGCCTTGAGCTGTGCTGGTGAGCTCTCCACGCTGATCAAACAGGAAATGAAAGTTCAAAAGTTCCCAGGGCTTTAACAGGGGAGCAGCTGTTTCCTGTATACCTGACTGACATGTAGTGGAGTTGAAAGTGCTCTCCAGAATGGTTACAGCAGAGCACTGTGGGAAACCTCTTGGAGGCCAATTCATTCAAATTAAACAATGCAGCATCTATACTATCCCCATGTCGACCCGTGGATGTAGAATCAAGTGCTACACCTCTTGTGGAGGTGGAGTATGGAAGTTAAGTTTACAGGCCACTTAGGTCAGCGGAAGGGACTCAGTAGTGTAGACACATGCATTATTAAATAGACCTAACATGGCTTATGTTGACCTAACTTTGTAGTGTAGACCAGGGGTAAGACAACTGGACACAGTGCTCAGGTCCACAGCCTGTGTGCAGGGGGTGGCATCTAGAAGCTTGATTGGGTGTTGACTTGCATTATAAGTACAGCACCATGTACTATGATTAATATGCCTTGCAGCCTAGACCACATTGGGAGTAATGTCCTGTTTTTGTTAATTTATTTGAAGAAAGATTTTTTTGCACTGGTGGATGGCATGACCCAGCCACCCTTAAGTGAGGGGTGATAAGGTCCATGCTAAAGGAGACATCACTGCACATTGAGAACCTTGCAGTGACTGTCCGCATTAGTCCTGGACTCCCCTGGCTTCCTGAATCCTGGATGTGGGTTCCAGCCTTGGACACAGTGTGTCATTGGTGGTGATCTCCTCTAGAGATAGGCCAGTGGGAGAGTTAAGAACAAGAGCCAGGTGGGCATAAGAGCTAGATAGGTATTCAAAATGCTCAGTTAATAATGTTAATGGATATTATGAGAGATGCTTGGTCAGAACAATGGCCTTCAGTATTAAATTGGGAGGCTAGCCCATATTTATCCAAAATTGCAAAAACATACCCATCTATCTGGAAAATAACATCCCCGATCTGTGGGGACAGTTCTTGTATAATTGTTACTATGATACCATGGGAAGGAAATGCAAATATGGTGGTCACCTTCAACCCTATGGGATTAAATAGGGAAGGGGGAGTGCATTAGTAGCCACTAGGAAATAGGTGGAGGGCGGGGGGATGGCATCAGGTAAATTGGACTGTCATCACATTAAGCAGTTGTATATCCAGAGGAGGAATATGGATGTGCCCCTCTGCTATGACTATGGAGGAGCAGGACCAATGGTCTATTGCAAAGGGGGGGGGACATTTAGGGGTAATGTATATCGGGTATGGTGTATTCTGTTGGGAATGTATGCAATCCTGCAATATAACATTAGGAGGCAAAATCCTTTCAGTATATGACCAAATTATGAACGTCCATACGCTGCCACCTGGACTATGGATCAGTGGACTTAATCGTTGTAAACAATCGAACCAGCACCTATTACCCCATGCCTTACCAAGTAGTTGAATTGGTTTGGACAATACCATATTTCACTGTGGATATTCAATGGACACACAATATGGACAAGAGTACACAAAGATTACAAGAGCAACTTGCTGCAAGTGCCAACAGTTGGACACACAATACACACTACAGGATGGCACTGACAAAATTTTAACCCTATCAAAGGAGGAGAAGCAGTGTTTTTGGTGATGGCCAAGATGTTGGACCATAGTGCAGTGGTCAGGACTCTCGGTGTTGCTGTGGATTATCATAGCAGCTGGAATATTGTTAAATGTATTTGTGTTATGTTGCATATGTAACGATCAAGGGGGGCACAGCTCCCTAGAGAACAGCCACTAATTATAACCTATAAGTAATGTAGTAAGCCCTCCCCCCAGTGTACTAGACAACTTGGACCCAACCTGCTTGGACCCACTATAATTGGAAGTCTGGAATACTAGTTGGAATAGGTATGGTATGCCTGTACGAGAGAAGGTGCAGGTCACCGTGCTACGCAAGGGGCAGTGGGACAGATGGAATATTGACACCTTCCACCTTGATGCCTGGCCCTTTCAGGAAGTGTGTCACCATATGTCCTGTGCTTTTCCAGGGTTACCTGGGCAGGAGGATCCCAAAACAAAAAAAAAAAGGGGGTGGAGTGTTAGGATATAGATATGCAGGCCTGCCTGTAATGGCCTATACTTTAAGAACTTAGGTGTATTTTTATCACTTAGCTAGTTATAGAGGTATAAAACAAACAATCAAAATCACTGTCTGCCTGTGTAAGGGCCTTCTCTCAGTGTAACAGTCTGAGGCCCTGTACTTAAGCTAAGGCCTTTTGGCTAAGCAATGGGAGCAGCAATAAGTCCTCATACATTTTAAACCAGTCATATTGAAATAAGGCAATCTGGGACTGTTAGGAAGGTGATCCAATCTATCACCTCCAGATAAAGGGAGGAGCCTAGAAGATGTAAAAGGAAATTTAGTTTGATAGTTTTCTGTTTGATAAGAACTCTCTTATCAATAAACACAGCTGGGAAACCCTTATGTCTTTATAGGTGTAGGTGTGAAATACTCACTTCTGTATTGTTTTGTCATTATAGTTCCCACTTTTCTATTGTTTATTTGCATGGTCTCTGTCTGCTTCTGTGATTGTTCCTGTCTGCTGTATAATTAATTTTGCTGGGTGTAAACTAATTAAGGTGATGGGATATAATTGGTTAGCTAATCATGTTCCAATATGTTAGGATTGGTTAGGTAAATTTCAGTAAAATGATTGGTTAAGGTATAGCTAAGAATATTACTATATAAATTAGGGGCAAACAGGAGGTAAGTTGGGATTCAAAAATAAGGAAAAGGAACTTGGATTTAAGCTTGCTGGAAGTTCACCCCAATAAACATTGAATTGTTTGCACCTTTGGACTTCGGATATTGTTGCTCTCTGGAAGACATTGGGGGGAATGCTGTGCTGTCCAGAAAATGATGGGCCAATTTCCGCTGGATGCAATTCTTCTGGAACTCCTGCAGTTCTGACTGGGATGACTTTGCTCCATTATTTACACATAAAATCAAACTCATTTATTTGTTTCTGTTATAACAACATCTTAAACTGCATTAAAACTGCATCAAATGGTCTTTGAAATCACCCACTTCGTGCTCCCCGCACTGTGCTCTCCTTCTTCTCCCTCCCCCTGCCACAATATCTCCTGCCCACTGCTCTCCCTCATGCTACAAGTTTGGAGAATATTTCCTCTCCATTTTTAGTGTTTGTTTCCTTTTGCTTTAGTTTCTCCTCCTCAGGCTTCCCCCAAAACTGCCTTCTCTCCCAGACTTCTCCCCACCACCTATTCCCCCCACTGTGCTGCTTTCTCTTCTCTCAGTTCTACTATTCAGCTTCTGATTCCACCCTCATCACCATACTATACGAGTGCTTTCCAATGACTGTCACCTGCCCTGTGTCATTCATTCTCTCTCCTCCTGTCCCCCGGAGGAGAATTCGGTGGGCAATGACATGATTTGTTTTATTTTGTTTTTAAACGTCCATGGTGCTCTGTGTTTATATTGGAAAAGTCCAGTTGGAGAAGTGCACCTGGCACTGAGAGTGGAAGGTGCTGAGATGTGGGATAATCTTTAGCTCATGGGGAAGTTCATTCCAATGTCTAGGAATGGCCCCCCGGAAAACTTTGTGTCCTGCACAGTTGAGCTTTTGCCTTGCAGTGGACAGCTCTTTGTGCCCAAGGGGCAGAGCTGTCGAGAGGTCCCCATCCTGGAGCTTGAGGCTCTTTTTGATATCCTGGGCACAGGCCATTGAGAGTCTTGAAGATAAGAACCGATACTCTGACTGTAAGTCACTGTTCTACAGGAAGCCACAGAAGCCAGTGGCCAGGTCTGATGTACTTGCAGAAATTGGTGTTACTGAGGAGATGGGTTGCAGTGTTCTGTACCAGCTAGAGTTTCCTAAGCGCTTATGGTTTCGTGTCCCGGTCTACCGCATTGCTGCAGACCAGTTGATGGAGATAGGGATAACTGAGGACACATCATCGTCCACCATGAGTCTCCTCACTGGTCAAAGGTGGTAGAGAGTGTTACTTTCAAAAGCTGCTGTGTGAGAGTTCAGCATCAGTGAGGAATCCAGGAGCCTCTGAAGCTATGGACTGAACTGACCAATTTTGGGTGTGAATCTTTGAGCAAAGGAGACAGTACCGATGACGGAAACTCCTCCAAGGGCTTTCCTTTGCCCACCAGCTTCACCTGCAGCCAGCCATTCTTCATCCAGGAGATGATCATGTCCAGGCACCAGGCCACCTTGGTGGTGGTGGGGTGTAGTTGTATGTGGTGAAGGATAGATAGAGCTGTGTGCAATGTTCTCTCTAATTTTTTATATCCATATGCGGAATGAATGTTATTATATGCACCAATATGGAGATAATGTGTGGCAGGGGTGGGGCTGAGGGGTTCAGAGTGTGGGAAGGGGCTCAGGGCTAGGGCAGAGGGTTGGGGGGGGTGGTCAGCCAGGATGAGGTTTAGGGTCCAGGAGGGGGCTCAGGGTTGGGGCAGAGGGTTGGGGGTGCAAGGGTGAGGGCTCTGGGGTAGGGCTGGGGATGAGGGGTTTGCAGTGCTGGCAGGCTTCCCCAGGGCTAGGGCCAGAGGACTCTCCCCAGCCCTCTCCTCACTGGCAGCATGGAGCTCCAGGGGAGGGGCCTGCAGCAGCCCTGCACACCCCAATTTGCTCTCCTCCCCAGTCCACGCCCACCCTCTACCTCTCTCCTCTCCAGGTCCCAGTGGCTGCGTGGCCCTTTATAGCTTGTTGTGCAACCATGCAGCTTAGAGGGTACTTAGGCTGTGTGTCATCTTCATATTGTTGGCAAGGTGTCCTCCCCTGTGATGGGCTGGCCCCCTTCCTTCCCACATCCCCTTGTCCCCCTCCCATGCCATTTTCTTTCCCTCCCCCATCACCATCCCACACTATCTCACTCAGTGCCATCACAACACACACCCATACACTCACTACAACACAGCCAGTGCCTCCCAAAAGACACATTCCTTCCCTGCACAAAGCACCCATTCACCCAGCCACACACCCTGCTACAGCCTTGCACTGGCCTTTCTGGACTGCCCATACCCAGAGACCACCACATATTCACTGCCCCATTCCCAAACACAGACATCATGCACCCACCATGCCATGTCCACCAGCACACCTATAGCCCCACACATGATACCTCACATCCTCCTCATGTACCGCTGGACAGGAAAATATTTCTTCATCCTCATGTGAGACGAGTATGTCATCTTCTCCTTTGAGGATACAGAACAGATACATTCATTGAACATTTCTGCCTTATCTCAGCATTATTAACAATTTTGTAATTGGGCCTATACCATTGCTAGAATTTCTTTTGTTCCTAATATACTTAGTGTCCTTAGCTCTTCGAACCATGGATTCTCCCCTGGCTTCCCTTATCAATTTTCTGCACTTCATAACTTCTAATTTATACTGATTCCCTATTTCCCCCTTTTGCCATTAGTTATATATTGCTTTTTTATTTCTAATTGCTCCTTTCATTTTGCCACTGAACCAGGATGGGTTAGGCAAAGTTGTCATCTTTCTTGGTTGTGCAATCATGGCTTTTTAGCCATTTAGTAAGCTCTTCTAAAAGAGCTCCCAATTAGCACTTTTGAAGCACCATGCTTATATTTTACTGGTCAGGACTGCCCTCTGTTTGCCCAGATTGAATGTCCTGAGGCCATGGTCCTCAGGCAACCACCAGTACCCAGGCTGGGCTGGGCTAGGCTCCTTTGCTGGGAGCTACAAGGACCAGTGGCTCCCTTTGTCTCCAGAGCAGGCCAGCGTTCTCTCTAATTTTTTACATCCAGTGGAATGAATTTGGTTATGTGCACTGTGGTGGGTTTTGTACCTTGTCAACCCCTTGAGTTGGGGGGGTGAGTGGTAACTCCGCCTCTCTACACCTATGTCTGTGTTCCTCCTCCCCCCAGTAGTCACCATAGTGTGGCCCAATGGCCAGGGTCCGTATACTGCCTCTCCCTGAGTGGGGTAATGCGGCCTACCGTCTGGAGTCCATGCAATGTGCCCCTAGGGCAGTGCGGCCCAATGGCCAGAGTCCGTCTAATTTCTCTTCCCCTAATGGGATAGCGTGGCCTGGAGTCCATGCTGCCCCCTTTGGAGGCAAAACAGAGGTCAGGTAACTGGGGTCGTCACAAGGGGGCAGTGACCCCTGGTAGGGGGGCCTGGACCCACCTGAATCCACCAGGCCCCGACCCAGGGCCCTGCCAGTGGTAGAGCAGTCCACCACGGGGTCAGCGGGGAATCTTACCAAAACATGCTGACCTCATAATGGTGGGAGGTACCACTCCCTTATCTTCCTGGGTCACTTCTTACCAGTTCTCCGGCAGCAGTAGCTCATATGGCATCAGGGTCTCCAGGTTCCCTAGCACCAGACACTTCTTGGGATTCTGGTCCAAGTTTTTGGTTCTTCGGCTCTCATAGGTAAGAGCTGTAGCGGCTCCTGGGCTGGAGCCTCTGCCAAGTGTCCTTCTTCCTCAGCAGCCAGCCCTGACTGAGCAGCTCTGCAGGCTTTTATACCTGACTTCCAGTTGGAGCATGCCCAGCAGAGGCTCAGGGATGGTGCTTCCTCTGCTAGGACGGAAGGGTTAACCCTCTCAGTACCAGTGTGGGGCTGATCCGCCCCATCACACACCCTCCCCCTTAAAATGGTGGCTGGAGCTTCCACAGAAGCACCCTCCTCCCTCTCTTCCTCTTCCCCCACCTGGGAGAAAAAGTCCGCATTTCCGTGGGCCTTATCTGGCCTATGCAGCACTTGAAAGGAATTGGGCTGGAGACACATGTAGCATGATTTGGTCATTTGTCTCTTTCATGTTTATCCAGCAAAGGGGGGCGTGATCAGTCACTAAGAAAAAAGTGGTTCCCCAATAAGTAGTACTGCAACTTCTCGACTGCCTATTTAACTGTGGGGGCCCTCTTTTCTATGGTAGAGTAGTGCATCTTGCGTGGGAACAGCTTCTGGCTGAGGTACAAAATGGGGTGTTCTTCTGCCCCATCTCTTGTGACAATACAGCTCTGTCATAAATATAAAGGGAAGGGTAACCACCTTTCTGTGTACAGTGCTATAAAATCCCTCCTGGCCAGAGGCAAAATCCTTTCACTTGTAAAGGGTTAAGAAGCTACGGTAACCTTGCTGGCACCTGACCAAAAATGACCAATGAGGGGACAAGATACTTTCAAATCTGGAGGGGGAAAAAGGCTTTGGTCTGTCTGTGTGATACCTTTGCCAGGAACAAATCAAGGATGCAAGCCCTCCAACTCCTGTAAAGTTAGTAAGTAATCTAGCTAGAAAATGCATTAGGTTTTCTTTGTTTTGACTTGTAAATTCGCTGTGCTGGAGGGAATGTGTATCCCTGTTTTTGTGTCTTTTTGTAACTTAAGGTTTTACCTAGAGAGATTCTCTATGTTTTTAATCTGATTACCCTGTAAAGTATTTACCATCCTGATTTTACAGAGGTGATTCTTTTACCTTTTCTTTAAATAAAATTCTTCTAAGAACCTGATTGATTTTTCATTGTTCTTAAGATCCAAGGGTTTGGGTCTGTGTTCATCTGTACCAGTTGGTGAGGATATTATTATCAAGCCTTCTCCAGGAAAGGGGATGTAGGGCTTGGGCGGATATTTTAGGGGAAGACATCTCCAAGTGGGCTCTTTCCCTGTTCTTTGTTTAAAACGCTTGTTGGTGGCAGCATACAGTTCAAGGACAAGGCAAAGTCTGTACCTTGGGAAAGTTTTAATCTAAGCTGCTAAGAATAAGCTTAGAGGGTCTTGCATGCAGGTCCCCACATCTGTACCTTACAGTTCAGAGTGGGGAGGGAACCTTGACAATGCCTGTCTGGTCTAGAATGGCAGCCTTAACCTTCTCATATTTCAGCGCCTCTTGCGGGTCAAGATTGCGATAAGTAGCCTGAACTGGCCGCGTTAAATATGGGGCTAGAATAGTGGCCCAGTGTTCAGGGGGCCACTGAGTAGCAGTAGCTACTGATCAAAACTCACTAAGAAGTCCCCAGGCCCCATCTTTGTAAAACGCACTGGTAGTCCCCCAAAGCCATCCTCGGGTCCCCCTCCAGTTGGGGTGTGAGAAGGACTTGATGCCGTCTTCAACAAGGCTGTTGGAAGAGCTGGTCTTCATTTACTTGCTGCTGGGCGGTCAACTTGCTGCTGTTGCTGTGATTCTTGTTGCTGGGCCTGCTGAAGTTGCTATTGGGTAGCCAGTAGCTGTAGCAGCTGCGACTGCTGTTGCTGTTGTGCAACTTGTTGCTGCTGGTTTTCCAGCAGCCATTTCAGGAGCTTCTCAGTCTCCATCCTGTATCAGGCCATGGTCAGTGCCCATATTCTCCACCACGTGTGGCTGGTTTTGTACCTCGTCAATCCCTTGAGTCGGGCGGGGCAAGTGGTAACCCCGCCTCTCTATGCCTGTCTGTTTTTACCGTCCCCTACCCCCCCGCCACGTTAGTCAGCACAGTCAGCACCACTCTCCCCGAGTGGGGTAATGCAGCCTAGTGGCCAGAGTCCATGCAATGTGCCCCTAGGGCAGTGTGGCCCAATGGCCAGAGTCCCTCTAATTTCCTTTCCCGAAGTGGGATAGCGCAATGTGCCCCTAGGGCAGTGCGGCCCAATGAATCATAGAATCGTAGAATATCAGGGGTTGGAAGGGACCTCAGGAGGTCATCTAGTCCCAACCCCCTGCTCAAAGCAGGACCAATCCTCAACTAAATCACCCCAGCCAGGGCTTTGTCAAGCCTGACCTTAAAAACCTCTAAGGAAGGAGATTCCACCACTTCCCTAGGTAACGCATTCCAGTGCTTTACCACCCTCCTAGTGAAAAAGTTTTTCCTAATATCCAACCTAAACCTCCGCCACTGCAACTTGAGACCATTAATCCTTGTTCTATCATCTGGTACCACTGAGAACAGTCTAGATCCATTCTCTTTGGAACCCCCTTTCAGGTAGTTGAAAGCAGCTATCAAATCCCCCCTCATCCTTCTCTTCTGCAGACTAAATAATCCCAGTTCCCTTAACCTCTCCTCATAAATCATGTGCTCCAGCCCCCTAATCATTTTTGTTGCCCTCCACTGGACTCCTTCCAATTTTTCCACATCCTTCTTGTAGTGTGGGGCCCAAAACTGGACACAGTACTCAGTACACAGATGAGGCCTCACCAATGCCGAATAGAGGGGAATGATCATGTCCATTGATCTGCTGGCAAAGCTCCTACTTATACAGCCCAAAATGCCTTTAGCCTTCTTGGCAACAAAGGCACACTGTTGACTCATATCCAACTTCTCATCCACCGTAACCCCTAGGTCCTTTTCTGCAGAACTGCTGCCTAACCACTCAGTCCCTAGTCTGTAGCAGTGCATAGGATTCTTCCTGTCTAAGTGCAGGACTCCGCACTTGTCCTTGTTGAACCTCATCAGATTTCTTTTGGCCCAATCCTCTAATTTGTCTTGGTCATTCTGTATCCTATCCCTACCCTCCAGCATATCTACCACTCCTCCCAGTTTAGTGTCATCTGCAGACTTGCTGAGGGTGCAATCCATGCCATCCTCCAGATCATTAATGAAGATATTGAATAAAACCAGCGCCAGGACCGACCCTTGGGGCACTCCGCTTGATACCGGCTGCCAACTAGACATGGAGCCATTGATCACTACCCATTGAGCCCGACGAACTGTGGGGCTGGGATGTGTGGGGCTGGTACTGTGCTGAGAACACTGCTCTCCATGACTCCTTTCCATGTTGCCAAGCGCTCTCTGTCCTAGCAAACGTTCCCTAACTGTGAGGTCAGCTGTGAAAAGTGAGTGTTATCATAACCTAGAACAACAGGTGGTGATGAGAAAAGTTCTGAAAGTGAGACAGATAGAGAGACACGACAGACAGACTGAATTAGTCCAAACAAAACAGCCTCCGAAATAATGCAAGGACTGTGCTAGGATCATGCTGGGTGAACAAGCAAAGTGTGGAACCAGAAATCAGTGAACCAAAATTGGTGTGTTGGAAACTGATTGGTTAACAAAATAGTGAGGGGACACAATGTGCCAGCCACCATTCCCTTTGCAAGTCTCTCCCTTAGGTGAGAAAAGCTGGCTACTGGAGCAAGCTTCACCACCATATCAGTTTTTTCCCTAGGACTTGAAATTAGGAGGGTGTTCAAATTTACAGGAGGGAGGGGGAGGGCTGATGAGGGGTGAGACCATGAGGGCAAAGGTGGCTGTATGGCACCACAGTAAAAACTGAAAAATGTTTTACGATCATTTTATTAGATTTAACTCATGTTTTAAAATCATCACACATTAAAGTTGACTACACAAGCCTTCTATGAAGCACTACATCTACATCCCTCTTGGTTTCTTGTAATTTTGCACAACTCTGTTAATGAACTTCTTGAATACAGGGCACTTATCTTTGGTGGCTTCTCATGTGTCCAGTACATTCAGTCCTTCATAATATACTCATGATCAAGCAAAAGGCAACTTCTCAGAATACAAAATTCTATTCAATGAGGAAAAAGAATACTCAACTATTGCTGTTGTGACTGGGAGTAGCAAGAGATGAATTCCTACTTCTTTCATCCCAGGAAAGATAGCACAAAGATTGTGTCGAACCACTAGTGATGATAAAGAAGAAGTTGAAGTCAAATCTTCATTCACTGTATGACATTCCACTCTGTGTTCAAATTCTCTAGTCTGTCCTGATCACATGGCAGCCCCATTGCTGGTAGTACCTCACTCCACTCAATGGTCAATGTTTTATAAGACAGGCATCTGTAAAAAGCTATGTAGAGGTTGAGTAGAATCCAGAAGTCGCTACTGTAGATTTGTAAGAATCAAGCCTGTGTACTTTTTCAGATGGCTTAACACTTCTTCTCTTCACTTAAGGATTCAGTGTAAGTGCCTTCATTAGTCAACTTTTGGACCGGAGTCTTTGCTTCTTCCAGTATGTTTTCAGTGGATCTCTCTCTAATTGATCCACGTGTAGCTTCTATTGCTGGACAATTATCTACTACTGTTGTAGCAGATGCCAGGATGCATAGTTTAATGACCCAAGTGGTTTTATCAGTTGACTTACAAGAGGGAGAATGGCAATCGTCTTCTTTGAACAAAAAAACTTCAGAAACAGACGTCAAAGAGAAACAGCAGAACTAAAATTCATTTGCAAATTTAACACCATTAATTTGGGCATGAATGGGGACTGGGAGTGGCTGGCTCATTACAAAAGCAGCTTTGCCTCTCCTAGAATTGATACCTTCTCATGTATTATTGGGAGTGGACTAAATGCACCCTGATCGAAATGGCCCTGTCAACACTGGTTCTCCACTTGTGAGGTAACTCCCTTCTCTTCATGTGTCAGTATATTTATGTCTGCATCTGTAATTTTCACTCCATGCATCTGAAGAAGTGGGGTTTTTACCCATGAAAGCTTATGCTCAAATAAATCTGTTAGTTTTTAAGATGCCACCAGACTCCTTGTTGTTTTTGTGGATACAGACTAACATGGCTACCTCCTGATATTAGACTTCTTTGAACTTAGTAGCAAAAGTAGTTCACCAGCCTCACTAAGATCTGTCCCATCTCGATAGATATTTTCCAAAGCCAGTACTAACAGTTGCAGTAATTTTAAGACAACAGCCAAGGATCGCTCATGAGAAAGCCAGCACGTTTTCCCAGCCTGGCCTTCAGTCCCAGAGTATCTTCTGTTTTTTCCCCAAGACATTCAGTCCTTTTGGACTTTTGCTGAAAAAAAGACTGTAATGAAACCATTAAATTTAAGTTTTATTAATGCCTTGTGATGATTCTGCAGCTTACACTAGTGCTAGTTGGAGTAGATTGTCTCTGCAATGTGAATAGGAGAGATTAGCATTACACTTTTCTCTGAGCAAAGCTTGTACTCCATTATGTCTTCCAGAGAATATTGCAGCTCCATCAAATGCACAAGCAGCCATCTATTCAATTTACAAGCATTTAACTCTAAGGTGTGGGTTGTCACAGATGTCGCCAATTTGTCTTCTATAACATGAACATCTAGAAATGCATCTACTGGCTTACCACTGACATGAAGATAACAGCAATGACCTAACATTTGATGCTCATTTGCATAAGTGCATTCATCAGCCATGTATGCACATTTTTTGAATGTGGTGAGAAAGTTCTTCATTTTTTTAACTGCTGAGTCTTTCACTGTTGCACTGCATCCTTCTAGCCAGTCAGCTGAGTTCCTTTCAGAAAGATAGTGAGCATTTGCTGGTCTTTTTCAGAGCCAATGTCCAGCTTCAGGATTAACAAGTGAGAATGGACACTCTCTCTACCTTTTTCCTTTTGTCTGATAAGAGCCAGAAGACTGCATATTTTGCAACACTGCTGTGAGCCTGTGATCCCCCAGAGAGACAGCTCAAAGCACTGCCCTAAATAGCCCTATGCTGGTCCAAGTTTGCCAGGTATCGGAGGAGCTGTTTGCAAACTCCCCTGGGGCTCAGATTGGCATCTCCCACTAGAGACAAACCTTGTGCCAGTGACCATGTCACCTCTCCATTACACAGGGGGTCTTGGCCAGAACATGTGCAGCTGTCCACAGCCTGAGAGCCACAGGAAGCCCATGACAGGTGGGTTCTTCTGCCCTCTCCCCCAGATCTGCCTTCCTGCCCTCTGAGACACCAATGCCAGCCCTTCCATTCCTTGGGCTCACTTCTCCAACAGGAGACCCAGGATGCATTTCAGAGAGCAGGAAGGCAGGTCTGTGGGAGAGGGCAGCAGAATCTACCTGTCTCCTGCTTCCTCATAGGTGGTGACACAGGCAGTTGCTGAGCCCACAGCACTCTCCCCCCGCCCATCACACCTGCACTGGGCACAAGCAGAGCTTGACGAGCTGCCATCCCACACACCGCACATGCTCAGTGAAGCAGCTCAGCTCCCTGGCACCTGTGACATGAGGGCACTGGCTCAGAGGGGCACATTTTCAGCCAGGCAATGGCTGAATATATTAATGCCATTAGCTGTGTGTAGCCCCCTCCCCTGCAGCCTACAATGGCTCTCAGTGCAGGCAGCAGCCAGGGTCAGGCTAGCAGCTCCTAATGGATGTGCTCGGGAACCCTCTTAATGAAGGCCACTGATAACTCGCCATTAGAGCCCCCCTGTGACTTACCGCACTGTCACTGAAGTGCGCGCAAGGAGCCAGCCAGATCTGAGTTCTGGCCTGTCTGTGCACTATGGGACACAAGTGAACAGGCTGCCGGGGTGGGCAGAGAAGCTGGCACAAGCCTGTCAGCGGAGCCATAGGAGCTGTGGGGAGCTCTGCTAACAGACATGATGCAAACCTGTCTGCACCTCGGCAGGCCTGAGCTGACAGATGGGGCGGGATGCTGACTGACAGACAGCATGTGGGTGGGCTCTGCTGACAGATGGACGGAGAGCATGAGTGTCCTGATTATGGACAGACAGCATAGGGGCATGGTGCTGACAGACAGAGATGGCAGGGTTTGCTTACAGACGGTGTGGGGATGGGGTGTGTTGACACATGGACAAAGGGGCCTGGGTGCTGACAGGAGATGGTGTGGGGGTGGGGTATGCTGACAGATGGGGCAGGGTATGCTGACAAACAGATAACGTGGGGGTGGGATGTGCTGACAGATAGACAGGGGGGCGAGGTGTGCTGACGGACAGACAGAGAGGGTGGAGTGTGCTGATGTAACACTGACAGACCCCGGCTGTCAGCTGGGATTGAACCTGGGACCTCTGGAGCTTAGTGCATGAGCCTCTACTGCATGAGCTAAAAGCCATGTGGCTCTTACCTAAGGCTGTAGAGCAGACTCATTAATCTCTCTCTCTCTAAGTGGTCTCGGTGTCACTAGAGGGGACAGAACACCACACCCAGGAGGTGCATGGGTTACACTGACAGCCGGACCGAGGGGCGGGGTGTACTGACAGATGTACAGCGGGGGCGGGGTGATAGATAGATGAACAGAGTGGCGGGATGTGCTGACAGATGGACAGTGGGGGCAGGGTGTGCTGATGGACGGACAGAGGGGGTGAGGTCTGAGAAACAGATGCATGGGAGGTGCTGACAGGCAGTATGGGAGCAGATGCTGATGACACTGCGGAGGGGGACGCAGAGAAGCATGGTTGGTCTAGGACCCTCCCATGGGGTCTGCACCAGTGATGCAGAAGTAGCCCTAGTGGCTGTGAGACCTGAGCCAGGGCTGGGCTCCAGGTCAGCCTGGCATAGCCTGCTAGACCAGGCTCCTGGGCTGCAGGGCCCATGGCCTGCTCTTAGCCCTGTGTCTGCCAGGGCCGGTGGATAAAGGAGCAGACATGTGAGTAGGCAGGTAGACTGTGCCCCCCTGTGCATCTCAATCCCATCCACCCCAC
Organism: Dermochelys coriacea; assembly: GCF_009764565.3. Lineage (NCBI taxonomy): Eukaryota > Metazoa > Chordata > Testudines > Dermochelyidae > Dermochelys > Dermochelys coriacea. Next base: position 40,235,236 of record NC_050075.1, read on the forward strand.
TCCGGCCCCACACCAGCCCGGGGCCAGCTCCCCAAGCCCACGCTCAGCTGCAGCCTGCTATCGCCTGGGCAAGAAAATCCCTGGCTCCATCCTGGGGAGTGGAGAATCCTGCTATTCGGGAGCTGCCATCTCTGGGTTCTGGGGGCCCCTCCTCACCAGTTTGCCCTCTGTGCCTGCTGACAGGTGCCACAGTGGCCACCAAACTCCCTCCCCTAGGAATTCAAGACTGAACCTTTTGGGAAGTCATTGACTTCCAATGTCTCCAAGTGTGTTCCCCATACCACTGCAAAGAGCAGAGTAGCCCTGATGCTCTGAAACCCTGCCCACCTCCCTGTCCCCATGCCTGCCTCCCTGACCCTGCCCACTCCCTGCCTACCTGCCATCCTGACCCCTGCTCCACTGGTATTTTATTTGCTCATACTCTGCTGTTGTGATCCTGCAGAGTGAACTGATCTTCCCCCATTGACCTCCACTGAGATTTTGCATTCTGCCCACGTCACACCTAGCCTGTGCTGAGGTCACTGCTGTCTGGCCCAGTTCCCCTATAGCTTAGTGTCATTTGGGCCATTCTGTTCCTAGGCAAATAAATAATATTTCCCTCCATTCTTCTGGCAGGGTGTCCCAACAGGGTGAGAAGAAGGGTGTCTGGGAGGCTGGGGGGCCCATTCATGCAGCACAGCCCGGCCGTTGGCCAGTGCCATGGAGGGCAATTTTGTGTATCTCTTGAGATGGCGATGGTGAGCAACACTCAGAGCACAGTGCACATGTCTACTGCTGACATCCATGCCACAGGGAGCCGTCTTCACAGACACAGGGCAGCAGGGATGACCTTGAAGACCCAGGAGACAAGGAATGGGGTGTGGAGCTGGCATAGACAGCCCTGAGCCCCAGCTATCCCAGGCTGCAAGACAGCAGAGCAGCCTGCTCACTGGCACTGGGGGCTTCCAGCACAGAGCAGGCACAGGGTGTGGGGCTGAAAGCCAACTCTAAGGCAATGAAGTCCCCTCTCTTATAGTGAGAGTAACTGCACAGCCAAAAGGGACAAAGCCTTTAATATAGGTACTTCCCACCTCATCCACTGAGTCACACTGCCTATTAGAAATAATAAGCCAGATCTATATGCTTGGCGATACTGTCTGCCAAGTGGGGCTCCCCCACACTCCCGCCTTTACAAAGTGCTGAGAACCACAGACCAATGAGTATTATATAAACACAAAACCTCATTTAACAGACACATTGTACCCAGGAGGCCTGATTTGCAGTGTCCTGCCACAGTCTTTTCCCCCAGCCAGAAAGAGAGCCTAGGGGGACAGAAACAGCTCAGTGCTCACCGCTGTCCGGCAAAGAGCTTCACATCATGGAATTACCTTATTTCTCACATACGAACATGCTAGAGGCTGCAAGCAGGGAGTGGGCTCTGGGGGACCTTGTGAGGTTAGCTGAGCAGGGCTCCACACTCTCAGACCTTTCAATTTGATGCTCAAAGAACTGGGAAATTTCCTTGCAAAAACCTTGGTTAAAAGAGATAAGTGTGCCAGGGTTTTTCAGTGGAGTCCTGCAAACACCCAGGCACTCACGTCCCTCTTTCCTGCTAGACACTCTGCAAGGAGGGGGTCACTGTCCTGGAGACCTGTTGCCATATACCATCCCCACCCTGGTGCACATGCCAGCAGGACAGGCGGGAGGAGGGGATTTGCAATGCCAGAGCAGTGGGTGGGGAGAGCCCAGGGCTCAGATAACAGGGGCCATGGATCAGGATTGATGGGCACCGGCAAAGCTGTGTGTGTGGGCAGCCCAGGGCTGGGCTAGCAGGGGGCTGCGGATTGGGCTTGAGGGGCAGCAGCAGAGGTGGTGTGAATGTCTTCATCTGGAGCTGAGCAAAGTTTGTTTTTCCTGGAAGGAGAATGTGGTGCTAATCCTGTCATGGCAGTAGCCCAGCTTTCCTCTAATGAACTAGAAAATAGTTTCCCTTTAATATTGATTATCCAGGAGTTCAGCTGATGGGGATGTGATTTACATAGAGATGAACCAGCTCTGCACAGCCTCCCTCAGCAGCATGGGGGTGCTGATAGCCCACGTCATACACCTGGGATGGGCACCATCTGGGACACTACACTCCAGACCGCCCCAGCCACCCTGTGGCTGCTCCACAACCCATGAGACTGCCCCCAGCCATCCCATGGCCACTCCATAACCCATGGGGCTGACCCCAGCCACCCCATGGCACCTCCACGACCCAGAGGGATGCCTCCAGCCACCCTGCAGCCGCTCCATGAGCCACAAACTGTCCCCAGTCACCCCGTGGCCACTCTATAACCCACAGAACTGCTCCCAGCAACCCTATGGCCGCTCCAGGCACAACTGTAACATTTGTAATAATAATAACTAATAATCACAGCCTGAAGTAGGTCCAATTGGTGAGGCACATGGGCCCGTCTGTCTATCCATCAATTCGCTGGTGTGTGACACCCAGTTGGAGCAGATTGGAGGATCTCAGGGTTTCCCAGAGAGCTGTCACCACTGCTGCAGGGTCCCTTCATACCTAAGAATGAACCACACAATCCCACTCTTCATGGGGGTTGCAGACATGGCACTTTCTCTGCAGATGAATGTCCTAGCCCAGCTGTCCGTTATCTGTCCAAGGTCCTCAATCAGCCCCTTCATGACAGTGTCTGAGCACCGCCTGATTCCACGGCGCGTACCCTTATGCAGCCCAGGGGCAGCGGGCAGTATATAAGTCCCTGAACAAATGCTGTCCTGTCCCCATTTACAGAGAGGAATTGATCCACAGAGAACCAGAGCTATGGGTACCTAACCCCCCATTTAAGCAGCTACACTTAATATTTCAGCCCCACTGACATGCAGAACCCCCTTATCAGCTTAACTCTTGGGCACATAAATTCCCACGCAGTATTCAAGATGTGGGTGTACCATGGATTTATACAGAGGCAATATGATATTTTCTGTCTTGTTATCTATCCCTTTCCTAATGATTCCCAACATTCTGTTCACTTTTTTGTCTGCCACTGCACATTGAGTGGATGTTTTCAGAGAGCTATCCACAATGACTCCAAAATCTATTTCTTGATTGATAACAGCTAATTTAGACCCCATCATTCTATGTCTAGTTGGGATTATGTTTTCCAATGTGCATTACTTTGCATTTATAAGCATTAAATTTCATCTGCCATTTTGTTGCTAGGTTATGTGAGATCATAGAATCATAGAAGATTAGGGTTGGAAGAAACCTCAGGAGGTCATCAAGTCCAACCCCCTGATCAAAGCAGGACCAACCCGAACTAAATCATCCCAACCAGGGCCTTAAAAACCTCTAAGGATGGAGATTCCATCACCTCCCTAAGTAATCCACTCCACTGATTCACCACCCTCCAAGTGAAATAGTTTTTCCTAATATCCAACCTAGACCTCCCCCACTGCAATTTGAGACCAACTTCAGCTGCTCCTTGTTCTATCATTTCCCACAACTGAGAACAGCCGAGCTCCATCCGCTTTGGAACCTCCCTTCACGTAGTTGAAGGCTGCTATCAAATCCCCCCTCACTCTTCTCTTCTGCAGACTACATAAGTCCAGTTCCTTTAGCCTCTCTTCATAAGTCATGTGCCCCAGCCTCCTAACTATTTTTGTTGCCCTCAGCTGGACTCTCATAGATACTAAGGTCAGAAGGGACCATTCTGATCATCTAGTCTGACCTCCTGCACAGCGCAGGCCACAGAATCTCACCCACCCACTCCTATGAAAAACCTCACCCATGTCTGAGCTATTGAAGTCCTTAAATCATGGTTCAAAGACTTCAAGGAGCAGAGAAGCCTCCCTCAAGTCAACCATGCCCCATGCTACAGAGGAAGGCGAAAAACCTCCAGAGCCTCTCCAATCTGCCCTGGAGGAAAATTCCTTCCCGACCCCAAATATGGCAATCAGCTAAACCCTGAGCATATGGGCAAGATTCACCAGCCAGATACCCAGGAAAGAATTTTCTATAGTAACTCAGATCCCAGCCATCTAATATCCCATCTCAGGGGATTTGGCCTATTTACCCTGAATATTTAAAGATCAATTACTTACCAAAATCCCATTATCCCATCATACCATCTCCTCCATAAACTTATCAAGTAGAATCTTAAAACCAGATAGATCTTTTGCCCCCACTGCTTCCCTTGGAAGGCTATTCCAAACCTTCACTCCTCTGATGGTTAAAAACCTTCATCTGATTTCAAGTCTAAACTTCCTGGTGGCCAGTTTATACCCATTTGTTCTTGTGTCCACATTGGTGCTGAGCTTAAATAATTCCTCTCCCTCTCCTGTATTTATCCCTCTGATATATTTATAGAGAGCAATCACATCTCCCCTCAACCTTCTTTTAGTTAGGCTAAACAAGCCAAGCTCCTTAAGTCTCCTTTCATAAGAAAAGTTTTCTATTCCTCGGATCATCCTAGTAGCCCTTCTCTGTACCTGCTCCAGTTTGAATTCATCCTTCTTAAACATGGGAGACCAGAACTGCCCACAGTATTCTAGGTGAGGTCTCACCAGTGCCTTGTATAATGGTACTAAAACCTCCTTATCCCTACTGGAAATGCCTCTCCTGATGCATCCCAAAACCGCATTAGCTTTTTTCACAGCCATATCACATTGGCAGCTCATAGTCATCCTATGATCAACCAATACTCCAAGGTCCTTCTCCTCTTCCGTTACTTCTAATTGATGCGTCCCCAACTTATAGCTAAAATTCTTGTTATTAATCCCTAAATGCATAACCTTACACTTCTCACTATTAAATTTCATCCTATTACTATTACTCCAGTTTACAAGGTCATCCAGATCCTCCTGTATAATATCCCGATCCTTCTCCGAATTGGCAATAGCTCCCAGCTTTGTATCATCTGCAAACTTTATTAGCACACTCCCACTTTTTGTGCCAAGGTCAGTAATAAAAAGATTAAATAAGATTGGTCCCAAAACTGACCCCTGAGGAACTCCACTGGTAACTTCCCTCCAGCCTGACAGTTCGCCTTTCAGTAGGACCCGTTGCAGTCTCCCTTTTAACCAATTCCTTATCCACCTTTTGATGTTCATATTGATCCCCATCTTCTCCAATTTAACCATTAATTCCTCATGTGGCACGGTATCAAATGCCTTACTGAAATCGAGGTAAATTAGATCCACTGCATTTCCTTTATCTAAAAAATCTGTTACTTTTTCAAAAAAGGAGATTAGGTTGGTTTGGCACGATCTACCTTTTGTAAAACCATGTTGTATTTTGTCCCATTTACCATTGACTTCAATGTCCTTAACTAATTTCTCCTTCAAAATTTTTTCCAGGACCTTGCATACTACAGATGTCAAACTAACTGGCCTGTAGTTACCCGGATCACTTTTTTTTCCTTTCTTAAAAATAGGAACTAAATTAGCAATTCTCCAATCATTCGGTACTATTCCTGAGTTTACAGATTCATTAAAAATTCTTGCTAATGGGCTTGCAATTTCAGGTGCCAATTCCTTTAATATTCTTGGATGAAGATTATCTGGGCCCCCCCAATTTAGTCCCATTAAGCTGTTTCAGTTTCGCTTCTACCTCTGATATGGTAATATCTACCTCTATATCCTCCTTCCCATTTGTCATGCTACCATTATCCCTAAGATCTTCTTTAGCCTTATTAAAGACTGAGGCAAAGTATTTGTTTAGATATTGGGCCATGCCTAGATTATCTTTAACCTCTACTCCATCCTCAGTGTTAAGCGGCCCCACTTCTTCCTTCTTAGTTTTCTTCTTATTTATATGGCTATAGAACCTTTTACTATTGGTTTTAATTCCCTTTGCAAGGTCCAACTCTACTCGACTTTTAGCCTGTCTCACTTGATCCCTACATGTCCTGACCTCAATTAGGTAGCTTTCCTTGCTGATCTCTCCCATCTTCCACTCCCTGTATGCTTTCTGCTTCTTCTTAATCACCTCTCTAAGATGCTTGCTCATCCAGCTTGGTCTACAACTCCTTCCTATGAATTTTTTCCCCTTTCTTGGGATACAGGCTTCCGATAGCTTCTGCAGCTTTGATTTAAAGTAATCCCAGGCCTCCTCTACCTTTAGATCCATAAATTCTTCAGTCCAATCCACTTCCCCAACTAATTTCCTTAATTTTTGAAAGTCAGCCCTTTTGAAATCAAAAACCCTAGTTGCAGATTTATTTTTGTTAATCCTTCCATTTAGTTTGAACTGCATTAGCTCATGATCACTTGAGCCAAGATTGTCCCCTACAACCATTTCTTCTATGAGGTCCTCGCTACTCACCAAAATTAAATCTAAAATGGCATCCCCTCTAGTCTGTTCAGCAACTACTTGCTGTAGCTCACGAAAGCTTATTCTCTAATAAATTTGTTAGTCTCTAAGGTGCCACCAGTACTCCTTTTCTTTTTACTTGATGAAGGAATCCATCAGCTATCGCATCTAGGAAAATCTGAGCCCTATTATTATTACTAGCACTGGTCCTCCAGTCTATATCTGGGAAGTTAAAGTCTCCCATGATCATGCAGTTTCCATTAGTATTTACTTTATTAAAGACATTAAAAAGGGCTCTATCCATATCCAAATTAGATCCCGGAGGTCTATAGCACACCCCAAGCACTATCGTAGGAGAGGCTTTACTAGTTTTCTTCCCCAGTGTAATTTTTGCCCAGACGGACTCTGTCTTATCCATTGCATCGCTTCTTATTTCTTTACATTCTACCTCATCATTGATATACAATGCTACTCCACCCCCTTTACCTTTGTTTCTGTCTTTCCTAAAGAGCACATACCCTTCAATACCTGTAGTCCAGTCATGACTACTATTCCACCATGTTTCTGTTATCCCTATAATATCTGGTTTCACTTCCTGCACCAGTATCTCTAGTTCCTCCATTTTGTTACCTAGACTCCTCGCATTGGTGTACAAACATCTTAATTTTTGCTGTTTGGACTCACTCACATTTTGTACCCTATTAGGCACAGTCATTCTACAGCCAGTATAACCTATTAAACTAGTATCCACACCGCCCTCGCTCCTTATATACATTCTCCTACCCACGGCTGTATCCTTTCTTACTTCATCTTCTTCCCTCTCAATGCTAAAATCTGGTGTGGAGATTTTCTGGACATCTCCCATCCATCTCCCCCCAATTCCTAGTTTAAAGCTCTCTTTATCAGTTGTGCCAGTCTCGATCCTAGAAGTCTATTTCCTTCCCTACTCAGATGAAGTCCATCCCGAGAGAACTGACCTCTGTCCGTGAATGCCTCCCAGTGGCCAGACATCCCAAAGCCCTCCTTATAGCACCACTGCCTAAGCCATCTGTTGACAGTCATAATCTTATCACACCTTTGTTGCCCTTCTCTAGGAACAGGAAGGATCCTGCTAAAGATCACCTGAGCCTCAATTTCCTTAAGCGTCTTCCCCAGCCTAGCATAGTCTCCCTTAATACTTTCCAGCGAGAATCTAGCCGTATCATTTGTTCCCACATGAAGGATAATTAGGGGATTCTTTCCCGCTCCCTTTAGGATCCTTTTCAACCTCAGGTCTACATCCCGTATCTTAGCACCCGGAAGACAGCACACCCTTCTATTCTCTGGATCAGCTCTAGTTACAGGCCTGTCTATTCTTCTCAGTAAAGAGTCCCCAATCACATAGACCTGCCTTTTCCTGGTGACAGTGCTATTCTCCAGTCTCTCCCCTGTTCCCTCTGGCTGCAAGTTCTTTCCATTCCTATTTTCCCTTACAATCTTCTTCAACCCATCCTGTATCCTCCTGGGGCTCGTATTTGGTGTAGTCTCCCTTGACTCTTCCCCTTTTTCTATAGGACTAGCCTCTCTTCTCTTCTTCCTTACCCTTCCACCTTCAACAAGTACCTGCTGAGCCCCTTCTTCATTTTCCAACTCTGCAAACCTGTTCCTAAGCTCTATTTCTCCTTCACTAGCCCATCTTTTTCTCTGTCTGATTCTTTGAGTCACATGTTTCCACTGACCACTTTCCTCATCCAGTCTCTCCTCAGAATTCCCCAGCCCTGCTTCCATCTGTGAGTCTGAGCTTTTCCCTTCAGATACCTCATATCTTTGCTCCTTCATCTGCTCAAACCCCTTCCTAAACTCAACCAGACTTTCCCCCTGCATCTCCAAACCTCAGATCTTTTCCTCCATCAGCTCTATCAGACGACATTTCATGCAGAAAAAACTCTTACCGGTTCCCCCCTCCAGGATCATGTACATACCACAGCTTCCACATCCAGTCATCCTCAATGTGTCTTCCACTACAGGAGTCACTCCCACAGCTGCCTCTGTATCTGTCATCTCCTTCCCACCTAAATCCTGTTAATCTGGGAAACACAAGCCACACCAAAAAGACCACCTCCCCCCCCCCCCCCCAGCAAAAGCAAACCCCAAACAAACACCACAATCCAAACTCCCCTGTTTAGAGCTCTGTTTGCTAGCTCCTGTGCCACTGCCTGACTGGCTGGCTACCTTTATAGGGCCCCTAGTCAGAAGCCCCACCCCCTAGGCAGGGCTCAGCTGCTCTCTCAGCACAAAGCCCCACCCCCTAATCAGGCTCAGCTGCTCTCCCAGCACAAAACCCCTACACACACACACAAATACTAAAAATACAAAACGAAGTACAACTGCCTTCTCCTCCAACAGAACTCCCACTCAAACTCCCCTGTTTAGAGCTCTGTTTGCTAGCTCCTGTGCCGCTGCAGCTGGCAAATTGGACTCTCTCCAATTTGTCTACATCCTTTCTGTAGTGGGGGGACCAAAACTGGACGCAACACTCCAGATGTGGCCTCACCAGTGCCAAATAGAGGGGAATAATCACTTCTGCTGGAAATTCTCCTACTAATGCAGCCCAATATGCCATTAGCCTTCTTGGCAAAAAGGACACACTGCTGACTCATATCCTGCTTCTTATCCACTGTAATCACCAGGTCCTTTTCTGCAGAACTGCTTCTTAGCCAGTCGGTCCCCAGCCTGTAGCGGTGCATGGGATTCTTCCATCCTAAGTGCAGGACTCTGCATTTCTCCTTGTTGAACCTCATCAGATTTCTTTTGGAGCAATCCTCCAATTTATCTAGGTCACTCTGGACCCTATATCTACTCTCCAGTTTATCTACCTCTCCCCAAGGTTAGTGTCATCCACAAACTTGTTGAGGGTGCAATCCATCCCATCAACCATATAATTAATGAAGATGACTGATCCCTGGGGCACTAATAATCTAGCCAGCTTTCTATCCACCTTATAGTTCAATCATCCAATCCATACTTTTTTAACTTGCTGGCAAGAATACTGTGGAAGACCATATCAAAAGCTTTGCTAAAGTCAAGGAATAACAAGCTTCAGGGCTGGTTGCCTCCAGGGATCAGGAAGATTTTTTTCCTTCCTGATGCATTATTGCATTTTATTTTGTTTGTTTTTCCATCTTCCGAAGACAGACCAAAGATCTGCCACAGCTGGAGACAGGTCATCAACTTGGATGGACCAGTGAGCAGAGGTAGGCAGAGAATCCTCTCTCTAGCTGTGTGGCTGGTGGGTCTTACTCACATATCCAGGATCTAAGTCAGAGGTGGGCAACCTGCAGCCCGCAGGCCATCAGGATAATCCACTGGCAGGCCACAAGATAGTTTGTTTACATTAACCATCCACAGTTCCCAGTGGCTGTAGTTTGGCGTTCCCGGCCAATGGGAGCTGTGGGAAGCAGTGACCAGCACTTCCCTGCAGCCTGCGCCGCTTCCTGCAGCTCCCATTGGCCAGGAACAGCAAACCGCAGCCACTGGGAGCTGCGGGTGGCTGTGCCTGCAGTCAGTATAAACAAACTGTCTCACGGCCCACCAGCGGATTACCCTGGTGGGCCGCAGGTTGCCCACTACTGGTCTAAGTGATCAACAGATTTGGGGTCAGGAAGAAATTTCTCCCAGTCAGATTGGCAGGAATCTTGGGCATTTTTTGTCATCCTCTGTAGCATGGGGTGTAGTTCATCTGTTCATCATCTCAACCTGTTTTCACTTAATCAGTTCCCTGCCTGTGGTTTACAACAGTTTAATCTTCTGAGGACTGAAATGCTTTGGTTTAACTGAACTCACTGGGCTACATAGGGGGTATCTGAGTGCAACGCTACAGCCCGTGATGTGCAGGAGGTCAGACTACATGACCTAATGGTCTCTCTGGCCTTCAACTCCATGAAAGTGTGAAAGCATTAGAACCATAACATGGATAACTGATAACTAACATGACTTTCCCAATATGCACTTAATCCTTGCTGTCACGTCAGCCTCAAGAGTTTGCAGCTACAAGGAAAAGTCTTAAAGAGGCTAACAGGAGAGCACCTGGTTTTGATTTTTTTTTTAAAGTAGCCTGTAGAACTTGAATTTAGAATTTGAGCTTCGATAGCTGTAAATGTCTGTTCAGAGGATCGTTTGTGTGGGTGTGGGGTCTGTACAAGAAGGAACTGAGCTGTAGCTCACGAAAGCTTATGCTCAAATAAATGTGTTAGTCTCTAAGGTACCACAAGTACTCCTTTTCTTTTTGCGAATACAGACTAACACGGCTGCTACTCTGAAACCTGTCTAAGTATTTCTTGCATGTGTTCTGTAAGTGTTTTTGTATTCTTTGTATTATATGCACATATTTAATGTTGGCTGGTGTTAACTTTTTATGCTTTAGCTGGCACGTTTTTTTTAAGGTCAAAACAAAGGTTGTTTATGGCATGATCCATGTGAAGTTTATGGGATAGCCCCTGTCAAGTTGATAGGAATACACAGGAGGAAAACCTTAAATTATAATAACCACATTTTTGACTTAGTAGGATATTTTCCCCAATTAGTAACTGTTTTTATTTACTTGTGAATGTTACTTTATCTAGCAAACTTAACTGTAAATTAGCAATGTTTTTTCAGCTGAGAATTTCTCACTATCTTAAAGGCCTTTTTTAGTAACCATGGTCATGCTTCATTATTATCGGTTGTTTGCACTGCAGTAGTGTTGTTAATATGCTGGACTCCGCTATGGCATATTATGGAGTATATTTCTTAAGCAATGTTTCTCTCTATCTTGTTTTCTAGGCAGCTGCTGACTGTATTCCTTTGTTCCTGGTCACTCATTCTTGCTTTATAATATAATAAAAAATACAAACATCCTGGCAATATTGTCCAGGAAAAGTGTATGCAGTTACATATACATGTTTGTGCATGCTGCCTAAATGCATACAGACACCGCCATGTCCTCGTCCCCAAATGGTGCATCTCAGCTTTCTGGAAGCCCCTATACTGCCAAGCTCCTAAAGGCTGCAGCAGTTGTAATTTAAGATTAGATTCTCCACAGAGACCAAGAGCGTCAAAGGAGCTGGTTCTACACCAGCCCTGCCACAGATTAGAGCAGGCTCAAGCTTTGGCTGACTGTGAGCTGCAATGATCTGTCTGTCCTCTGGAGTCCACCAGAGCACAGCTCACTTTGGCCATGCACACTCCCCTTGTCCAGCCATCAGACACGCCCTGCATAGGGGGTTGGACACAGAGAGGGAGGTGCAGGAGCCAGTTAGAGTAGTTCTATGACAGCAGGTGACTCTTCCCTGCTGGTGGGATCACTACATGAGGAGAACCGGCTGCTGTCCTGTTGTTCTGTGTGGCCCTTGGCTTTGGGGAACTCCTAAGTTTGACAGCCGACGGTTCCAGAGGAGTGTTTTGGAGGGGTAGGGATCCAAACCCCAAGGCAGAGCCAAAGGGCACAGCTAGCCCCTGTTTCTGTACTGTGCCAAAACAAACCTCAGCTCTGAATCCCCTTGTGCATGGGGATGAAATACAGAACTAGGTCCAAAGTGCTGCATATTTAGACTTGTGGAAGAAAAGTGGGATTCCTTTTGTATAACACTCTATTGTGTTATTGTGGCGAGACCAATCATCTCCCTAGAGCAAACAGCAGGTCACTAGAAAGCTGATTTTCACCTCCATTGTAACTCTAATAAAAAATCTTTTTAATTCAAAATGTTGATGTTAACTCTCAGCTGAAGGAGAGTTTTTGCTGGAATTTAGATGGAAATGGAACAAACACTTTTCCAGATAAAAAGAGTTGGAAATGAACCTTTTGTTGAATCTTTGTGAAAGCATCTATCATTTATTAGTCTCACGCCATATTGAAAACAGAGGCAAACTCTGGCCTCAGGGTTGATTTGGTAAGTAGCTCCCATCACTGACTTGTGAACAGCCTACTTTTCATGCACCCTGTGACCCAAGAGACAGACATGGGCAGGTCTGTAGTTGATGTAACTTACGTTACTAGGGTGCTCTCCTGTCAGCATAGTGCATCTTCACCAGACATGCTACGGTTGCAGCCACATTGGCGCAACTGTGCCAATAGTGCTTCTAGTGTAGACCTGTCCTTAGAAATAGCATTGTTCAAAATCTTTACATGAGTTCCTGACACTTAAAGGACAGAAGGACACCCTCAAACCATCCCCCTATGCCAATGAACCACAATATCGCCTTTCCCAGGGCACTGGGGGACATAACCTGGCCTGCTGGAATGAGACCCTGTGATCTCACCTCCTCCATTGCATCAACTAGCCTGGAATGTGAACCCAGTGTCCCTGCTCTCACATCTGCCCTGGCAAATGAACCCTCCCCCACCTTACTTCTTCAACACCTTCCCTCTTTTTCGCCTTTTGTGGCCAAGAGTCTGGTTTAGCCAGGCAGGTCAAACCTCTGGTTGCAATGCTGCTGGAAATAAGGGCTCAGCTCAAAACAGCACCTTAGTCCAACATTTCTAAGCCTTTACCATGTCACAGAGCTTCCAAGAAAAGCATGTGCTGGGTTTATCATCTTCCAGCAACTACCCTGCATGTAGCAGTGAGAGGGAAGCTGCATTTTTTTTCTCTTTCCCACCCTACTCTTGTTTCCTGCGTAAACCTCTGCCTGCCTCATCTCATGGAAGCTACAATTCTAACAAATCTGCAGCTACCACTACGGGCTCTGCCCCAAGGGCTCTTCACACCAGCTGCAGGACTGCAGAGGAAAGGACTGTCTCTTTAAAAGATTATTTACGTTAAAATGGGGGAAATTATTTGTTATACGAAATTATTCAACTGAAGTTTTAATTAACTTTACACTTCACATGCTGTTTTTCTTCCTTCTCTTTAGATCTATATCGAGCTGGCTCAAACCCTGTTAGAGTGCGTATTTGCAATGGACATGAGCCAGCTCTAATTTAGGCAAACATGGTGCCACAATTAATTGTTTAATGTCAAACCAGGATTCTAAAACACCTTAACCCCTTCAAGACCAAAATCCCTTCTCTGCCGTCAGCCGGCTCTGGACTGATAAATGCCCGGTATCACTGGCACAGCTATACTTCAGTGTTACAGAGCAACCACTGCTTAAATGCTGCTTTGGGCTGGAAATTTCCCATCACCCATGTGAGCCTGGCAGTGTGAAGCAATGAGCACAGGAAGGAGCTGAGTGGAAAGCAGAGAGGACAGAGCTCAGTTTTAGGCAAATTCCTGACTTTATGCAACTTGACTTCTGTACTGAAGGAATCAAAACCAGCACTCTCCTCCTGGAAAACTTCTCCACAGCAATGACTATTGGATAACAGACGTCAAAGGAAACAGAGGAAAATGCTGAGATGGACTATTGGAAATGGGCCATCCTGATTATCACAATAAAAGTTTTTTTTCTCCTGCTGATGATAACTCACCTTAATTGATCACTCTCATTATAATGTGTATGGCAACATCCATTTTTTCATGTTGTCTGTGTGTGTGTATATATATATATACACACACACACATATATATTCTTACTGTATTTTCCACTGCATGCATCAGATGAAGTAGGTTCTAGCCCACGAAAGCTTATGCTCAAATACATGTGTTAGTCTCTAAAGTGCCACAAGTACCCCTCATTCATTTTATTGTCTATAGCCCAGTTCTCCAGTTTATCAAGATCCCTCTGAATTTTAGCTCTATCCTTCAAAGTGTTCGCAAACCCCTACTCAGCTTTGTGTCATATTCAAATTTGGTCAGCATGCTCTCTATTCCTACATCCAGGTCATTAATAAAGATGTTAAAAACACTGGGCGAGAACAGATCCCTGTGGATCCCCACTTGAGACTTCCCTCCAATCTGACGTCATTCCATTAATACTATTCATTGTTTGCCATTGTTTAACCAATTCTGTATCCACTTAATGATAGCTCTGCAAAACCTTCATTTCTCCAGTTTACTTTTTGGAATGTCACATGGGACTGTGTCAAGAGCCTTGCTGAAATCTGGGTACATTATGTCCACACACTTTGCCCTATCCACCAAACCAGTTACTCTGTCAAAGAAGGAAGTCAAGCTGGTTTGGCAGGATTTGTTTTTGGTAAATCCATGCTGGCTGCTAATGATAACCCTTCATCCTCTAGGATTTTGAAAAATGAATGTTTTATACATTGCTCCCCAGGTATCGAGGTCAGGCTGACTGATCTATAGTTCCCCAGCTCCTCATTTTCCTCCTTTTTAAGGATGGGCATTACATTAGCCCTTCTCCAGTCTTCTGGGACCTCCCCTGTCATTCATGAGGTTGCAAATATTATTGTCAGTGGCTCCTAGATTTCTTCAGCTAATTTCTTCAGTGCCCTGAGATGAATAGCATCAAGCCCCGCTGACTTGAATTCGTTCAAATTGGTCAGAAAATCTGACTTCTTCTTTACTTATCCTGATCTTCATCCCTTCCCCTTTATAGTCTGTGGTAACTTGGCTAGTTGTCCAGTCACGTTATTTTTTTTTTGTGAGAAGACTGAAGCAAAATAGACACTTAGCAGCTTTGTCTTCCTATCATCTTCCGTTTCCAGCTCACCTTCTCCATTGAGCAGCAGACCCATGCTGTCCTTGATCTTTCTTTTTTATCCCAAATAAATGAATGGGATTTGGAGCTCCCCATTCAGGGGCCTCCCAGAGCCCCAAGAGGTATAAAGATAGGGTGTGTATGTGGCGGGGGCTTGTGAAGCTGCTGGTAGGATGGAGAGGAGTGCCGAGACAGGGGTATGCTGGGGAGCAGAGAATTTCCTAGGGATGTGATATCAGGGAGAACAGCTCATGTGCGGGGAGGGAGAGGAGTGCAGGGATGCTGGGGGTGGATTAGAGGGAGGGCACTCCTGGGAATGTGTCACAGGAGGTTCCCAGGACTCAGGCAGGAGATCCCAGAGGCTCGGCAAGGGGCAGTGTGGTGTTAGTGCAACAAGGCTCTAGGCAGAACATTTACACTTTGCTTCCATATTTACTGTACATGCAAAAGCTGCATTTTCATTATTCATCCCCCTTTAGGGGAACTATCTCTTTATCATAAAAATGTCAAAAGGAATACACAGATACATACATACCCTGAACGAGAAGGTGCTGCTAATGTGCAATGGGAGACAGTGATTTATGGCCCAGGAGAGCCAGCGGCTGCTATGCTAAAACTTCCTTCCTCATTAAGGGGACTGCCATTTCCTGGAGGGGCTGCAGGGCTGCCCTCACCAACCCCATGCTGCAACCAGACCATGGCAGGGCCTCAGCCAGCTGCTGAGATACCAAATTGGTGATGATAGACAGATAGACAGACAAACATGTATGGGGATAGATAGTTAGATAGATAGATAGATAGATGTGTGGGGGGACAGACAGACAGATGGATATGTATGGGAATAGATAGATTCTCCAATGCTCTCATGATACTTTGCCACCTCTAGCTCCATGCTCTGCCATCTCATGCAGCATCATGAAATCTTTTGTGCCTTTTGCCCACTTGTGCCTCTGTGCCATCTGCACTTCACTCCTTGTTCCTGGGACACCCTCCCTGGATAAAGTGCCCAAGCCTCCCTGTCCTCTTCCTTCCAGCCCATCCTAACCTCCCCTGTGTGATGGGTGACCACCCTACACAAGGCCTGAGAGTTAAGCCGGAGAGGCAGGCCAATTAACTGCCCAGGCTGCCTGTGGAGGAGGAGCCAGGGAGCAGGATTAATAAAATGAGGCTCAGCTGGCTGGGAACAGGAGGCTCCTGTGTAAATCCCAGGAGCTGAGACCAGCTGGGGGCCACAGGGAAGCAGTCTGCAATCACTCCCCAGAAGGAGGGAGTTTGGGCTGGTAAACCCAGAGTCAGAAAGTAAGGACAGGCTCAGGGAAAAGCAGCAAGGGCTGAGATACAGACCTTGACTGCTGACCAGAGAGTCCCTAGGCTGGAACCTGGGGAAGTGGCACAGACCAGGCAGTGGGGAGCAGCCTGCCTTGGACAGTTTGCCCTGAAAGACTTGTATATCCCAGAAGGGGAGGACCCTAATGACCTGGCTGGAGAGCTAAGTCACAAAGAGGAAGCTGCAGCACCTGGAGTGAGCGGGGCTGCAGAGTGAGAGAGGATGATGGGTGCAGAGACTACCAGAGGAAGGTGCAGCACCTGGAAGGAGCTAAGCCCCAGAATGACCAGGAGGAGGTGCCCTATTGGAGAGTGTATCCTGTCTCATGGCTCCTTCAGCCCAGTTATGCCATGCTCCCCCCATGCTAGAAGATCACACTTAGTATCAAGCCAAAGCAGGCTGGGTTTAGTAACATATTTTTCTTAGACACAGAGTTGTTCCCAGGCGCCCACAGGAGCTGATGTCCAGCCCCACTGCCATTCACTGTTCACTCCCTGTGACACTTTGGAAAATCCCAGGTGTTTTTACATTTCACCCATAGCTGTTTCCTAACAAAATATTTGCCTGTCAGTTAAATGTAAAACCCCTCTAGCACCATGTGCTGCCTTTCACCCCCACGGCCTCTGCCCAACCACCTCCTATGGTTGCTATCACCTAGCTGGGATTGTCAGCACTTCAGGACAGGGATCTCAGCTTCTGATGCATTTGGGAAGCAGCTTGCCAATCTAAATCATATGGGACCAGCTGTAGACAAGGTGGCCGACTTTTTCCATTATAACCCCCTGCTTTCAGTTGCTGATAACTTTGACAAACTACAGTTGTTCAGGATCAAATGTTCTCTTCTGAAATTTTATTTGGAAGATTAAGTGAGCACGGTTCAGCTATTCAGCTCCTAGAATTAGACTAGTGAGAAACAGGGTCTTTGCCAATGTTAAATTATTTTCTCACTGTTTTTTGAATAATTCTAGCAACTCATGGATTTGGAGCAGGAAAATGAAATTTGGCAGCAGGCTGGTTAGGGGGCTGAGACGTGCCTTGCACTGTCCCTGTGAAAATACTCCAAGACTTGAATAGGTAACAATGCTCGGACAACCACCATTGCTCATGCAGTACATAACTTGGAGATTGCATGGGCTAGAGGAACAATGCTGGGAATCAGAAAGCTCTCACTGCACCCCTGTCTCAGTGGCTTAGCCAATCCTATAGATGCAGAAATCACAGGGTGAGTTATGAGGAAGATCAGTGGCCTGTGGCATGCAGGAAGTTAGTGGGCTGATATGTGCCAGGGGTTAGTGGTCAGGCTCTGCTAAATGATTGCCCAGGCCACTGACCTCGAGAACATCACAGGTCAGTGACCTCCTGCATAGCCCATGCCTCTGACTCCTTCATAAGTCATTGGTCTTGGCTATGCTGGTCAGTGGCCCAGGGCTGCGCAGAGGGTCAGACTAGATGTTCATAATGGGTCCTTCTGGCTGTAACATCGACAAAACTTCCTCTACTCATGCTCCTTAATTTTAAATTCCAAGATGCCCCCACTGAGCCAGCTGCTTGCTCCTGCCATTGAAATACCCTGTGACCCAGGGGAATGAGACACCACGAACTGCTCATCCACTGACTGGCCTGAGCCATTCTGTTCAACTCACAGCCCATCTGAGTGGGCAAGGCCCCATCCATGGTCCCCAGCAGCAAGCAAGAACCACACCTACCTCTTATAGAACTTGGAGCGGTCTTGGCAGTGCTGGGAATAGGGCCTGGCAGCCCCAAGCTACATCCACTTAGCCCCCTGCCTCCGACAGTGCCTGCTCTACAGCGAGCATCTCAAACCCTGAGAACAGGTCTGGACCCATTGTGGGCACCTCCCACAGCTCCTGAGGAGTGCAAGTGGAACCAGTGCTGCACTCAGGATTGCTAGTGGTGCGGTGGGTAGCATCGCAGCTGTACTGGTATTTCCTTCAGCATGGCAGGCCCAGGGCTGTGTGGTTTGTCTGCTAGCATTTCTTGGAGAGCCCACCCCACAGTCAGCACTAGCCTCTGATTAGGTCTGGGCAGTGCCCAGCCCGGTGTGATACCCCTCTGGATAAACACATTATTAATCATCATTATTGTTATTTGTGTAAGCCATGGCCATTTAGGCTGTTCCTCCCTTGCCTGGCCTCCTGCTGCAGGGCTCTGTGTGCAGGTGC
Organism: Dermochelys coriacea; assembly: GCF_009764565.3. Taxonomy (NCBI): domain Eukaryota; kingdom Metazoa; phylum Chordata; order Testudines; family Dermochelyidae; genus Dermochelys; species Dermochelys coriacea. The sequence continues at coordinate 40,253,597 of NC_050075.1, forward strand.
CAACATCTGTCGAAGTTCTGCAAGGGGCAATTGTCCAGCCAATTTGGGTGCTGGGACAGGCGGTTTTCCAGATAGCAGGCATCCTGTGGAGTGTGTGGCCCTGCTACCAACCATGGGAAGTGAGTTGATATTGGTCTTCCTGCTGCCCAGACATGGGTGCTAAGGCACAGAGAGGATGTTGAGCCCGGGTTCAAACATGGGTGCATAAGTCAGGTAATTGAATCCATAGTGAAGCACCTGACTGTCAGAGGTGCTGAGAACTCATAGCCTTTACTGAAGTCAATGGTAGCTGCTGGCACTTTGCATTGAGTCAGGGAAGGGGTCTGAGTCAGGCTGGGATTAGTCCCGTATCTAGTCAAGTGGACCATGCAGCCTCTCATTCTCCGGAACTGGTACTGCTTGTGGCCAGAGTCAGGCAGCTCTTCAGAAGAGCAGCTGGCTCAGCCTCAGCCATCTAAGGCAGCCTGAGCGGCCTAAAGAACAGCCTGGTTGCCACAGCCCCTACAGCTTCAGTAGGTGTCGTGGCCCCCAGTGCCCAGCCCCTGGGCTGTGAAGGAACAGAAACCCCAGAGAGGGTTCTGCCAGCCTGGTGTAGCCTTGGTGTAGCCATGTGGGTCCCAAAGTGGGGGAGTAGTTCCATTTACACAGTTGGGTTTATACTCTTGGGGTACGGGAGGGCACAGATGCACATGAACTTTGTGTGTATATGTTTGTGTATGTACAGGCATATGCATGGATGCTTAGCGTGCCATTCAGCAGACACATTTCCAAGTCAGTGCCTGTGTTTACAAGTGTATGGAGGTGTTCACTTGTGTATGTGGGTGTGAGAAAAGTGTCATTAATGGGTGCCGTTGGGTAGCTGTGCTGGGATGCTGCAGTGCATTGGCAGAGGACTTCCCACCGGCTGGCTGGTTTGGCTGCTGAATAGGAATCTCCTCTCCGAGTGGGTGCCTGCGGAGTTAATGCTGAGCCCACATGTTTATAAAACAGTTGATTTATCAGAACTGTCACCCACTAATCGCTGTGGGGTTTGGAGCCAGCTCCCTCCTCGCAGCACTGCAGTGCTAATGCCAGGCTCCTAATTCAGATTTTCTATGCAGCTCCATGCCAAGACAACACAGGGATGGATGGGAGCAGGCACAAGTTACAGAGCAGCACCACAGGGCTTCAGAAGCCAACTGCAGCCCCTCACCCACTGCCTGGAAGGGGAAAGCCCCTTGGATGGGGGAGGAGGGTGTAGAGGAAAAGACTCCTATGGAGTTGGAGGAGTGCAGGACATGGCAGGGGAGGGGTGCAGGGGAAAGGCTCCCATGGGTGGGGGGGGCAGGGCGCCGGATATCTTGACTGGGGAGGAGAGTGCTGCCATCCTAGGCCAGTGAGCTGACTCAGATGCTGGGCGCTGGCTGGGAAGAGACTGCGAGTAGTGTTGGGATGTAGGAGGGACATGTGAAACTGACCTCAGGCGACTCCGATGCAGGCTCCTGTGGCCCCCGCATCCTTGGAGAACTGCACAGCCCCCACGTAGGGTGAGGCCTCTCCAAAGGCATGTTATGATTGGGCTTTCGGGGTGACACCATGGCCTGCCCACAGGGTACCATGGGGACCAGTCACCAGGGTGTTACCATGGAGACCAGTTACTGAGGTGTTACCATGGAGATTTGTCACTGGAGTGTTCAATGGGTTTAGAAAAGGCAAATTTTCTTACCTTTATCCCATTTTACAATGGGCCTGGCTGTGGTCCAGGCGCTCACCGCTCTGCATGGAGTGACATTTCTCTTTGATGTGCCAGGGAACAGACTCACATTCCTGGATATGCTAGGCCATGACACTGCAGTGCAGCAGGGAGCCTATCTCTTGTGGGTGTGTACAGCACCTAGCATGATAAGGCCAGATCCCAGCTGATAAGAATGAGCAATGGATTAATGGACTTGATGGATCTGCACAGGAACAATCAGGCAGCAGGCTATTGGGGCAGACTCTGGGGAAAGCAGGAACTTCATTTCAGCACATTTCTCCTGCTTGGGGTACCATTATGCCAAAGAAGACTGGCATATGGCAGAAGAGTCTGGTGGCTGCTTCTCTGGATTGGTCTCAGTGGGTCTGTGGCTGGAAGCAGGTGCCCACCAAGTTCACACTGCCTAGGGCCATTACTCTGTCAGAAATGGTGGTTTTTCAGGGACACCAGTGCACTGCAAGGCCAATAGAAAGCCTGGGATGGCCTGGTCTGGTCCTTGCCTGTCCTGAAGAGCTGCCCTTCCCCCAACCTCACTTTCTTTTCTGAGCCTATATGATGATGCTGCCCCTATCCCTCAGCCCCTTCTGTCTCCCTTTCTCCTGGTTTCTGAGCCTTCTCATATGCTTGCCAGCTGTTTGATCCCATTGCCAGCTCAGGATCTCCCTCCCACTCCTAGCCTGTGCTCAGCTCCCAGACCTACCTTGCACAGGAGTCGAGGTTACCCCAGTGTCCTCACAAAACTCCAACCCAGCTAGCCCTACTCACATGGTGTCACAGGTCTGGTCAGCCTCCCGCTGCTGGCTGCTGTGAAGGGATCCAAACCTGGGATCCCAGGGGCTTCAAGCCTCCCAGAGCCTGCATGGGACCCAAGCATTGTCCCTTTGTTAGGGCCCCTGGGCACACATTCTGGGGACCCCCTAGACCAGTAAGGGGTATGTGCTTTGTAACTCTGTGCAGCTGTCATTCAATTCCCTGACATCAGTAGCCAACCCACAAGCACAAGCTCTGGCTCTCACCACCCTAATTACTCCTTGCAGGGTGACCCCAACAGCCCTCCCAATCCTGGGTCTCCCCAAATCCACCCCCCTTGAGTTCTTAACTATCAGACGTTTGACCATTCCCTTCTGGATTGTCACCCCCCAAGGCGTGAAACCAGCCCCCCAGACACCAATTTAGTGCAGTGCGCACACTTCACACCATTTGCACACCACAGGTGGGTTTGGAATGGAAATTAACAAAAAGTTTATTTAATAGAACAAGTGCAGATTCAGAGTGAACGCAAACATAGATAAATTACCCAGCAAATGAATGTAAAGACACAGCATCAGGCTTTTCACTTTCATAGCAGATCAAATCCCTGTCCTAATACATTATTTTTTGACTTAAAACAGTTTCTCAGTGTACCCCGAGCTCTAGTGGGGACCCAGTGTTCATGGACAGCTTTCCACCTCCAGATAGTCCCTCAAGTACTGGGTAAAAGACTCCAGTCCCAAACCTGCTTTTAAAAGGCCTTTTCCTTTCTTTTCCCTCTGTCCCTGGTCACTCATGATTTTTTAGAGTGGAGAAATTCCTTCTTCACTTGAGAACCAGGATGTTCTATTCAGCTGCAGATGTCTCAGGCCTGGTCTACACTACGAGTTTATGTCAGATTTAGCAGTGTTAAATCCAAATTAACCTTGCACCTGTCCACACAACGAAGCCATTTTTTTTACATAAAGGGCTCCTAAAGCCGATTTCTGTAATCCTCCCCTATGAGGAGATTAGCGCTGAAATCGACATCGCCTTTTCGAATTAGGGTTAGTGTGGACGCAATTCAAAGGTATTGACCTCTGGGAGTTATCCCACAGTGCAGCATTTTGATCGCTCTGGACAGCACTCTGAACTTGGATACACTGGCCAGGTGTACAGGAAAAGCACCGGGAACTTTTGAATCTCATTTCCTGTTTGGCCAGGCAAGCTCATCAGCACAGGTGACCATGCAGTCCCAGAATCAAAAAAGAGCTCCAGCATGGACCGAACGGGAGGTACTGGATCTGATCGCTGTATGGGGAGAGGTATCAGAACTATGTTCCAAAAGATGAAATGCCAAAACATTTCAAAAAATCTCAGAGGCCATGAGGGACAGAGGCTACATCAGGGATGCAACACAGTGCCACATGAAACTTAAGGAGCTCAGACAAGCTTACCAGAAAACCAAAAAATCAAATGGATGCTCTGAAACAGAGTCCCAGACATGCAGCTTCTACGCTGAGCTGCATGCAATTCTAGGGGGGCTGCCACAACTACCACACCCCTGTCTATGGACTCCAATGATGGGGTACTCTCCGGTACTCATGATTTTGCAGATGGGGAAGATGAGGAGGGGGAGGACGAGCTTGGGGAGAGCACACAGCACACCGTTCTCCCTGACAGCCAGGATCTTTTTGTCACCTTGAATGAAATACCCTCCCAACCCAACGAAGCTAGAGAAGGGACCTCTGGTGAGTGTACCTTTAAAATATAATACATGTTATAAAAGCTAGCTTTTTTAATGATTAAGTAGCCCTGAGGACTTGGGATGCATTCCTGGCCAGTACTGCTACTGGAAAAGTCTGTTAACATGTCTGGGGATGGAGCAGAAATCCTCCAGGGACATCTCCATGAAGCTCTCCTGGAGGTACTCTAAAAGCCTTTGCAGAAGTTTTCTGGGGAGAGCAGCCTTATTCCATCCTCCATGGTAGGACGCTTTACCACGCCATGCTAGTAGCAAGTAATCTGGTATCATTGCATGACAAAGCCTGGCAGCATATGGTCCCAGTGTTTGCTGGCATTCAAGCAACAATCCATTCTTTAGCTCTCTGTGTTATCCTCAGGAGAGTGATATAATTCATGGTCACCTGGTTGAAATAGGGGAATTTAATTAAGGGGACATTCAGAGGTGCCCATTCCTACTGGGCTGTTTGCCTGTAGCTGAAAAGAAATCATCCCCGCAGTTAGCCACGTGGTGGGCAGGGGTGAGTGGGTGGGCAGCATTGGCGCTGAGCTCTTCATGTTTGGCTAGCAAGGATCTTCCCTGATACCAGCCAGGCGGTGTGAAGAGGGGTAAAGCGATCATCCCAGAGAACTGGATGAGGGGAGGGGGTTAGTTTGGTTTCTTCTACTGCACGTTAACAGGAAAACTGCAGTACTAAATGGCTAACTTAACGGGCTTTGCTTGGTATGGGAAAGGATGGCGCTGCTGTTATGAAGGTTGCAGAAGTCGAAAAACTATGGCTTACCATGGCCACCTGCAAGCCAAATTCTGTTGCCCGGCATAGTGTATGTGATCTCTAACACCAAAGCCACAGGCACTCAGTCTAAGAGGCAAAATGCGACCTTGAACCAAAATCACATATGCTATGTAATATGAATAGTGTTATTCACCATGAAAGGGTATAGCCATTGTTCTGTAAAATGTATCTTTTTAAATACTTCACTCCCTTTTTTTCCTCCAGCAGCTGCAAATGTTTCAAGCCTCCCTCCTCCGTCTCAAAGGCTATCTCAGATAAGGCAGCAAAAAAAACGCACGTGCAATGACATGTTCTCTGAGCTCATGCAGTCGTCTGGCACTGACAGAGCTGTGTGGAGGGACATAATAGCAGAGTACAGGACAGTGGCCGATGAACATGAGGAGAGATGGCGGCAGGAAGATCAGAGGAGGCATGAGGCAACGCTGGGGCTACTGCGGGATCAAACGGACATGCTCCGGCATCCGGTGGAGATTCATGAATGGCAGCAGGATCACAGACTGCCGCTGCAGTCTCTGCTTAACCGCCCTCCCTCCTCTCCAAGTTTCATAGCCTCCTCACCCAGATGCCCAAGAACGCGGCGGGGGAGGCTCCGGGCGCCCAACCACTCCACCCCAGTGGACAGCCCAAGCAACAGAAGGTTGTCAATCAAGAAGTTTTAAAGTTCCCTTTTCCTTCCCTCCCACCCTCCTCCCACACTCCACCCAGGCTACCTTGTGAGTTATCTCCCTATTTTTATAATCAATTAATAAAGAATACATGTTTTTAAACTATAGTGACTTTATTTCCTTTGCAAGCAAGCTGTGATCGAAGGGGGGAGGGCGGGTGGCTTACAGGGAATTTAGAGGCAACCAAGGGGGTGGGTTTTCATCAAGGAGATACAAACAGAAGTGTCACACAGTACCCTGGCCAGTCATGAAACTGGTTTTCAAAGCTTCTCTGAATCATAGAATCATAGAATCATAGAATATCAGGGTTGGAAGGGACCCCAGAAGGTCATCTAGTCCAACCCCCTGCTCAAAGCAGGACCAAGTCCCAGTCTGATGCCCAGCGCTTCCTGCTGTGCTCTTCTAACTGCCCTGGTGTCTGGCTGTGCGTATTCAGTAGCCAGATGATTTGCATCAACCTCCCACCCCACCATAAACATCTCCCCCTTACTCTCACAGAGATTGTGGAACACACAGCAAGCAGCAATAACAATGGGAATATTGGTTTTGCTGAGGTCTGAGCGAGTCAGTAAACTGCACCAGCGACCCTTTAAACCTCCAAACGCACACTCTACCACCTTTCTGCACTTGCTCAGCCTATAGTTGAACAGCTCCTTACTACTGTCCAGGGTGCCTGTGTACAGCTTCATGAGCCATGGCATTAAGGGGTAGGATGGGTCCCCAAGGATAAGCATAGGCATTTCAACATCCCCAACAGTTATTTTCTGGTCTGGGAAGTAAATCCCTTCCTGAAGCCATTTAAACAGACCAGAGTTCTTGAAGACACAAGCGTCATGAAACTTTCCCGGCCATCCCACGTTGATGTTGGTGAAACGTCTCTTGAGATCCACCAGTACTTGCAGCAGCATTGAAAAGTACCCCTTGCAGTTTATGTACTGTCTTCCCTGGTGGTCCGGTCCCAAGGTAGGGATATGCGTTCCATCTATAGCCACACCACAGTTAGGGAATCCCATTGCAGCAATGCCATTTAGTATGACCTGCACATTTCCCAGAGTCACTACCTTTGATAGCAGCAGCTCAATGATTGCGTTGGCTACTTGCATCACAGCAACCCCCACAGTAGATTTGCCCACTACAAATTGATTCCCGACTGACCGGTAGCTGTCTGGCGTTGCAAGCTTCCACAGGGCTATTGCCACTCGCTTGTGAACTGTGAGGGCTTCTCTCATCTTGGTATTCTTGCGCTTCAAAGCAGGGGAAAGAAAGTCACAAAGTTCCATGAAAGTGCCCTTACGCATGTGAAAGTTTCGGAGCCACTGGGAATCATCCCAGACCTGCAACACTATGCAGTCCCACCAGTCTGTGCTTGTTTTCTGGGCCCAGAATCGGCGTTCCATGGCATGAGCCTGCCCCATTAGCACCGTGATCTCCAAATTGCGGGGGGAATGCAGTTTTAGAGAAAAGTGTGTTCATGTCCTCATCACCGTGCTTCCGTTGCCTCCTCACCTGGTTTTTCAGGTGCTGGTTCTGCATAAACTGCACGATAATGCGTGAGGTGTTTACAATGGTCATAACTGTTGTGGTGAGCTGAATAGGCTCCATGCTTTCTGTGCTATGGTGTCTGCTCCTGCTCAGGCAATCCAGGGAAAAGGGCACAAAACTATTGTTTGCCATTGCTCTGATGGAGGGAGGGGCAACTGAAAACATGGCTTACAGGGAATTAAAATCAAAAAGGGGCGGGGGGGGGGGGTTGCGAGAAACAGAATGGCCACCTCAAGGATAGAACTCAAAATCTCAAGGATAGAACTCAAAATTGGGTTTAACAGGCCATTGATTTCACGGAGAGAGGGAGGAGAAAATGAATACAAAACAAATCTGGTCTATTTCTTGTTTTGATCCACTTCATCTATCTTTATACATCTTGCTGACAGCAGACTGTGCAGTATGACTGCTAGCCATCATCATCGCCTGGGCGCTCAGCAGAAGACGGTGCAGTGTGACTGCTGGCTGCTCATTAAAAGATGGTGCAGTAGAATTGCCAGCAGGACTGAATCGCCATGAGATGAAACTTAAAATTCATCTGAGTCACTGGCTGAGTCACTCCCATGTTTGCCCAGGCACCCCTGACCTCATCGAGGTCTGTTAAAAGAGCACGCTGGACTACATCGATGATGGCTACCAGTCATACTACACTGTCTGCTGCCAAAAGGCAATAAGCTGTTGCTGTGTAGCAATGCAGTACCAAGTCTGCCAGCACCCAGGAGACATACAGTGACGGTTAGCTGAGTGGGCTCCATGCTTGCCGTGGTATGGCATCTGCACGGCTAACCCAGGAAAAAAGGTGCGAACTGATTGTCTGCTGTTGCTTTCACTGAGGGAGGGAGGGAAGGGGGGGCTGACGATATGTACCCAGAACCACCTACGACAATGTTTTAGCCACATCAGGCATTGGGATTTCTACCCAGAATTCAAATGGGCGGTGGAGACTGCGGGAACTGTGGGATAGCTACCCACAGTGCAACGCTCCGAAAGTCGACGGTTGCCTCGGTACTGTGGACGCACTCCACCAACTACATGCACTTACAGCATTTGTGTGGGGACACACACAATCGACTGTATAAAAACACTTTCTACAAAACCGACTTCTATAAATTCAACCTAATTTCATAGTGTAGACAAGACCTCTGTGTCTTTCCATTAACTGTAATGGTCCATCATTGTCTTTTCCTGGGCTGGCAAGGGACAGTTATTTGTGTAAACAACTGGCTTGGGAGGTGTCCCTGCCAGCCTGCCTGCTGGCCACCCTCCTGTGAGGTGTAGCACTGCTTATGAGCACAGATTTCTCTATACACATATATCCATAATTACAGTCTTCACAGAGATCTCATAATGACTGTCGAGTTCAAAACATTACAAGCTTTCATAAAATGCCTTACTTGATATATTTTTATAGTACAATGACATTGAATGCAATCAATTGATTTACTGCTTATTTGGAGGGGTTAAACTTTCTGTTCTCCCTGGGGTGTCTGGACACTGACTGTCACATCTTCTGCCAAGAGCCCTTTCTTGAGAGCTGGGGCCCACGAAGGCCCCTGCCCAGCCCCAGGAACAGCCCTTGGACCCCAATTAGCTTAAACACACTCTCGCCTAGAAACCCCCTCCATGGTATAAGGCCTCTGGGTTACAGGTTCTCTCTCTCAGGAGGCATGGTATACACACAGACACTTTCCCCAGAGTCTTTTACTCAGCAAAGCACAGAGAGTACAGACCACACAGAACACAATAAACTTCCTATCTGCGATGCTCCCCAACTCATCCTTCCTGGGGAGACCAGGGGGCCATGTAAGCAAAGGCAGCTAGGCAGGGCCCCTGCCTCATGAGGCTGCTACATGCTGGGTTTCTTCTTCCTCTTCTTGAGCTGTAGAAAAATGGTCCTCAGAGGAAAGCTGCTCCTGCCCTTTTATAACCTTTAGCTCCCCCTCCCCCCCCCGTTCCCAGCTCCTAGGTGATCCCAAACCACTGCCAGGTGACTTTGTTGCCAAGGCAACGTCCCCCCTGAGTTCAGACTTGAAAACTGTGTTTGCCCTAGGCAGCAGCCACTTCTTTGTCATTTGACTGGCCAATGGTCAGAATTTAACACCCTTTGCCAACACCCCTCCAGCATTCTAGCTCAAGATGGAGGTCAGTAAAGAGTAGATGGTAAAGTCCAGCCTTATCATCAAAATGGAGTTTTTACTCTGTCAGATATGTACAGAGTTCCCAATCACACAGAATTCAACACTGGTACCATTATACAGGGACTCCCCCTGCACCTTCCACTGTACACAAGATACCCGGCCTAGATGGTTGGGCCGTGTTGCTCTTCACCTAAACAGCTGACACATCCTGCACCAGAGGTGGCTGCACTGCATTGGTGGGCATGGTTGGAACAGTTGTCATTCTGAATTGCTATTCTCATCTGCTGTTCTCAGAAACATTCCCTATGTGCTGAATCACCCCTGCTCACTCTGAGCCCCAGGGGGTCAGTACCTGGGTGTAGCTCACAGGCTGTGCACTGATCTGGAGTTGGGTGAACATGAAAGGAGCCCCTTGGTCCCTGGAACAGAACCATCTGACACTCGGTTGTCAGATAACCCCTAATGCCTGACATTAAACTTCATATTTGTCTATGGCTGCATATCGGCAAGGAGCAGAGAATCAGCCAGTGCAAATAGCTTTCCCACTGATCCACGATAACAGTGCAGACTCCCACTTCTGAGCATGGTAACTGGGCACATGGAGGGGTGGATCCAGTAGCCATGGTAGCCAAAGGAAACACTCCCATTCACTGCACTGGAAGCAGGATCCAGCCTAGAGGGCACCAGTTAATGACCTCAGCCAGCAGGGACGGGGCCAGAAAAATATAAATATTGATGGGTATGTAAATATAAGTGGGTATTTAGTATTAGAAGTCAGAAATATGGGGCTGGAAGGCTCTCAAACAGTCATCAAGCCTAGCCCACAGTGCCTAGGCAGGACTGAGGAAACCCAGATCATCCCTGACAGGGGTTTGTCCAACCTGTTTGTAAAAACCTCAAGTGACAAGGATTCCACAACCTCTCTTAGAGCCTGTTCCAGAGCTTAACTCCCCTGAGATTTAGAAAGTTTTCCCTAGTATAGAACCAAAATCTCCCTTGCTGCAGATTACCATACTCTTTAGAACAGCCCTGAAAACTATTTGATGACTGTCATCAGGTCCTCCTTCAGTCTTCTTTTCTACAGATTAAACATGCCCATTGTTTCTAACCTTTCCTCATAGGAAACATAGCAACCTGGCTAACCTCTGTCACATGAGGTTCATTCTTTTTCATCCTCATCCCAGGGAGGATTGTGTGAGTAGTGTAGCTTTTGTTGTGGCAGGGTTTGGTCTTTGCTCTTGTCATGTGTGTATGTTGCTTTGTGTTTGTTTCTGAGCAGGCAAAGCTGAAGAAGTGCACCCTGCCTTGGAGTGGAAGGTTGTAATGGTCCTGATTTCCTGGGGAGTTTGTCCCACGTGCTGGGACGGGCCCCTGAGGGTGCACTGTCTCCTACACAGATGAGCTTTCCCCTTATGGTAGAAAGGTCCATTGTGAAATACAACAACCATATTTACAAGTTAGAGCTGGGGGTTAGTCTGCTATTCTTCATCAGGCCATCAACTAAAACATTCTGCTTTTGCTAGAAATCCTGCTGTCCTAAGAACTGATTGGCCTACCCAAACACCTACACGCTGGTGAGCTTTTTGATTCATTTATAATACATTTCCCTAAAAATGGCTCATGTCAAAGTTGTGCCCTCCCAACTCCCAGAGCTAAGAATAAATACCCTGCTTTGCTATGGAATACAGAAACAGTTCCTAAAATAGCCTCTTGATAAGATATATTCTTAGAGCAAATCATGGCAACTTATCTTACAAAGCCCTCAGAATACCCTGTATTTCAGGACAGAAGAATGCCCAAAAGAGCAGTGCTGGGGAGTCAGGAGGCGCAGCAGAAGTCAGGGGGCAGCAGCAGGAGTCAGGAGGCAGTGACGGGAGTCACAGGGCAGTGGCGAGGAGTCAGGGGAAGCAGCAGAAAGTCCTGAGAAGTGGTGAGGAGTCAGGGGGCAGTGGTCGGGTGTCAGGGGGAGTGGCAGGAGTCAGGGAACAGTGGCGACTAGTCAGGAGGCAGTGGCAGGTTTCAGGGGGAGCAGCAGGAGTTAGAGGAAGCAGCAGGAATCAGTGGCAGTGGCAAGAGTCAGGGGGCAGTGAGGGAATGTCAGGATGCAGTGGGGAGGTGAGAAGGGAGTGGCAGGGTGTTGGAGGCAGTGGTGGATTATCAGAGGGCAGTGGCGGGGTACCGGGGGGCGCCAGAAGTCAGGGGACAGTGGTGACCAGTTGGGGCAGTGGTGGAGTGTCAAGGGGAGCAGTGGGAGTCAGGAGGCAGTGACAAGCAGTCAGGGGGAGCGGCAGGAGTCAGAGGGGAGTGGCAACCAGTTAGGGGCAGTGGGGGAGCGTCAGGGGGCGTGATGAGCAGTCAGGGGGAGCGGCAGGACTCAGGGGGCAGTGACGAGCAGTCAGGAGGAGCGGCGAGAGTCAGGGGGCACTGGTGAGGAGTTATGGGGCAGTGACAAGAGTCAGGGGGCAGTGACAAGCAGTCAGGGGGAGCAGCAGGACTGAGGGGGCAGTGATGAGCAGTCAGGGGGAGCGGCGGGCATCAGGGGGAGTGGCGGGAGTCAGGGGGCACTAGTGAGGAGTTATGGGGCAGTGACAAGAGTCAGGGGGCAGTGTGGGGGTGTCAGGATACAGTAGGGAGGTGTGAGGGGGAGTGGTGGGATGTTAGAGGCAGTGTCAGAAGTCAGGAGGCAGTGGCAGATTATCAGGGGGGCAGTGGTGGGGTGTCAGCGCAAGCAGTGGGAGTCAGCAGCAGTCAGTCAGGAGGTAGTGGGGGGCTGTGAGGGGGAGTAGCAGGAGTGAGAGGGCAGTGGCTTCCCCAACAAGTGCTGTCATCCTAGGCCAGTTTCCTGCTGAGTGATCTCAGCACCAAGCCACTGTTATTGTCACACCGGAGGTTTTGGCCCTGCTTTTACCATTTTTGCCTGTGTTTGATTTTTCCTACTTCCCATCTGGTATGGTCTCTGCCCCGTTCTCCCTGTGTCCCTGTCATCCCTGTAAACCATCCCGTTTACTCTGTGCTTTCTCCTGCCTTTTCTGAGTCTCTCTCTGCCCCTTTGGTTTTCTTATTCTCGTTCCCCGGATCAGACTAGCCAAAGAGTCCCAGCGGAGCGGCTGTCATTCTCCTGTGCCCCGTCTCAGAGGGACAACCAGGACTGCAGACCATATGTAGATGGGGTGATCCACTGACCAGTACAAAGGCATTGCAGGATTTTCTGCATTCTGACATTTTGCTTGACGTTGTGACTTCAGCTACCCATTGAGCAGAAGTCTCCTGGAGCTGGCTGGTGACACTGAGGCCCTTTCCGGCATTGACACACTTTGTTTAGATCCCTGTCAGATGCTTGGGGAGTTCAGATGATTCCCTCCAGTGTGTGGTACTTTGCATTTGTCAGCCTGGAACTTTTTTGGCCTCATGAAGCCCAGTCACCCAGCTTGGCTAGGTTCCTCAGAAGCTCTTCGCACTCTGACTAAGTGAAATGATTATAATGAAGCCTATTTTTTGTCCATGTTCTTATTTTTCCTGGTGCTGGATTGTGTCTCTTTGGCAAAGCCCTGAGCTGAGCTGTGCAGAGCCCCATTTCCCAGGAGCAGCTGCAGAGATGTTCTGTGAGCCATGTGGTGCTACAGCTGGGGCAGACCCAGGGCTGACTGTGTCCCCTGGGAAGTGTTAGGGAGCTGTCCCTGTGCTCCGTTCTGCCTGGCCCATGTTGGGGGCTGGGACACCTGCAAACTGGCTAGGCAAAATGTAACCTGTCATGATCAAGGTCCAGATTCTGCCACTCTAAGGCTAGGGTCAGTAGCTCATTCATCCCTGAAGCCCTGAGGTGAGGTGCAAGATAAGGTGCTACCCCGGGCACAGCACCAGGATGGTCCCAGATAAATAGCAACACCTGACATTCACACAGCCTTTTCTAGCCTGTGGGACAAACATCCAGCAGGCCTGCTGTGCCCCACCCTACTCACACGCAAGGCTCACCCCTGACGACCACTGGGTGGAAGGAGGCAGCTATTCACTGCAATACTACATGGTCCAGGGAGAGAAGAATAGAAACAGAGCATCCTCTGGCAAGCTCAGAGTGACGTCCCCTGGGCAGCTCCTGATGAGCTCAGATGGAGGGCAGGTTGCCATCCCAGTGCACCCCCGCTTGGGGCACAGCCAGGCTCTCTAGACATCATGAACTGTGGTTCACAAGTAAACCACCTCCAGTCTTTAAACCACACTTCCCATCTCTGGGGGTCCGAGATATTTAACTTATGCAGCTTCCTTCAGAGAAGGGCTCTTCCAGCCCTCCTCCTTGGGGCTGTGGCATTTCAGAATTGGCCACCCTGCCCCAGAGCTTGGGGCTGGGGATTGCCTCTCAGGCTGCTCCCACCTTTGCACAGACGGTGCCCCTTGTTGGGTTGTGCTTGTTACCTCAGGCCAGCCCCTTCCCAGCTGCCTCTTCTCACCTTAGTCCATTTTCTCCCTGGACTGGGAGAGCCCGGCAGGCATCCCCCTTTCATGCCAGTGTCTCCTGCTCTGAGGAAAGAGGCACAATAGATTCAGCCCACTCTGTCCCAGCGCTGGTTCTGGCTGGAGAGATGGCAGCCTCGCCTGCCTTCTCTGCAGGGTGCCTGGTCCCCAGCCCTTATAGGAGTTGTGATGAATGCTAAATTGTATTGTGCACTTGGTGGCACCAAATGCAATACACCTTATGTAAAGGAACCTCAGCCATACCCAGCACAGGCACAGACTTAGAGGAGCTAAAGATCTGGGCTGCACCTCGCTCAGGGGAAAGTGCTGTAGCTAGGCCATCTCTGGTACAGGAACATAATGGCACAGGTTTCCTCCAAACCCACAGACTGTTCCTCTTGGCCACTTCCACTCTCCCCATATCTGCCTTTGTCATTTTCCTAGGCTCTTCGGCACCTAACCTTAAATGGGCCATGCTACAGGACAGGGGTAGGATGACTCCTAAGCCCTTGTACCCTTAAGGGGACAGGCACCCCATTGCAGCTGGATTTGCTAGATACCAGGCACAAGCTGCTATTTGCACTGAAAGCCCTCTCATTACCTCTTGTTGTCAATGCCACAATAAGTCCTGCACAAACTGTGCTTTCACTAGTGAGCAGGGAACGCTGGAGCAGTACCCCGCTGTGCAGTGGCATGGGTGGTATTTTACTGAGTACTTCATCAAACAGGGGAAAGTAAGAATTGTCCCATTTCCCCAGCTCTGGTCAAATGCCCCAGGAATAACTGGGGAGTGTTTGTGATGGCTCCCTCAGTATCGCAGTCTTGCCTGAGGCTAGTGTTCCATCCAGTGTGGCCAGCGAGATAAAGTTAGTACCGGGCTGGATTCTCAGCAGGTGTAAATCAGCGTCACCTCCTCAAAGTCAATGGAACTGTGTTGACCTATGCCAGCTGAGGATTGGTCCAAAGGCCTCACAATTTCCATGCAGCTCACTTCTTCCCCTTACATGTCTTTTACAACTCAAGTCTGGTGAGTGTCTGCATTCACATCAAGGCCAAAGGTCTCTGCAAGCAAGGATGTTATGGCATTTGCTCTCCCTCTTGAAGATTCACCTTCTGTAGTGATATTTTCACTTACTTGATTTTCAGGCCAGTAAAAAGCAGTCTCTTGCCTGCCCAGGAATGACATGGCCATGAGGTTCAATTTCAAGGATCATTTTCCCTTGCTGAAATGTTGCCATGTGCCAAGTAGTGGTGCAGACTTAATGATTACAGAAAATTTGCAACCCAATGTTTCAAGCTTAAAGCTCTCTTCATTTTTTTCTCTAATGCTCCCTACTATGTGTGCCATAGGGCAGGGGGCAACAAGCAGGTGATTTAGAGTGCTTCATTGAAAGATCCCCAAGGAATATTTGAAATTTCATGGCTACAACATGAGAACCATTATCTGAAATGATCTTTTCAGGAAAACCATGAGTGGCAACTAGGGTTGTCGATTAATCACAGTTAACTCATGTGATTAATTAAAAAAATTAATCATGATTAAAAAATTTATTATTTTTATTACAAATATTTGCACTGTAAAAATGATAAATGCAATAAATGGTATTTTTCAATTCACCTCATACAATTACTGTAGTTCACTCTCTTTATCGTGAAAGTGCAACTTACAAATGTAGAATTTTTTTTTACATAACTGACCTCAAAACCAAAACAATGTAAAACTTCAGAGCCTATAAGTCCACTCAGTCCTACTTCTTGTTCAGCCAATCGCTAAGAGAAACAAGTTTGTTTACATTTACAGGAGATAAATGCCCACTTCTTATTTACAATGTCACCTGAAAATGAGAACAGGCATTCGCATGGCACTTCTGTAGCCGGCATTGCACGGTATTTACATGCCAGATATGCTAAACATTTGTATGCGCCGTCATGCTTCAAACACCACTCCAGAGGACATGCATCCATGCTGATGATGCTTATTAAAAAATAATGTGATAATTACTTGTAACTGAACTCCTTGAGGGAGAATTGTATGTCTCCTGCTCTGTTTTACCCGCATTCTGCCATATATTCATGTTATAGCAGTTTTGGATGATTACCCAGCACATATTCATTTTAAGAACACTTTCACTGCAGATCTGACAAAATGCAAAGAAGGTATCAATGTGAGATTTCTAAAGATAGCTACAGCACTCAAACCAAGGTTTAAGAATCTGAAGTGCCTTCCAAAATCTGAGAGAGACAAGATGTGGAGCATGCTTTCAAAAGTCTTAAAAGATCAACACTATGATGTGGAAACTACAGAACCCGAACCACCAAAAAAGAAAATCAATCTTCTGAGGTGGTATCTGACTCAGATGATGAAAATGAACATGCATCAGTCTGCACTACTTTGGATCTTTATCAAGCAGAACCCATCATCAGCATGGATGCATGTCCTCTGTAATGGTGATTGAAGCAGAAAGGGACATATGAATCTGTAGTGCATCAGGTACGTAAATATCTTGCGACACCAGCTACAACAGTGCCATGCAAACACCTGCTCTCACATTCAGGTGACATTGTAAACAAGAAGAGGGCAGCATTATCTCTGCAAATGTAAACAAACTTATTTGTCTGAGTAACTGGCTGAACAAGTAGGACTGAGTGGACTTGTAGGCTTTACATTATTTTGTTTTACATTATTTTGTTTTTAATGTATTTTTTGTATATAATTCTATGTTTGTAAGTTCAACTTTAACGATAAAGAGATTTAACAGTGTAATTAATCATGCAATTAATGACAATTAATTTTTTTAATTGCTTGACAGCCCTAATGACAACGTATCCTGCACTGCCTCACTAACCTAAGCAGCAGGCATGTTCATGTTCACTCCCACAATAAACCTCAGCCATGAGCAAAGTACATTTGCTTTTTCAGAACAGTCTTTGAAAGGATTTAGTGGCTCATTTCTATAGGTGACATGGAGCAGTTTCTGGCATGTTTTGGTAGACTCTCCAAAACAGAGGTCTCTATCCTGGTCTAAACCAGGCCATCAAACACAACCTATAGCAAAACTCTGCATTTTCAAGATGCCTTGGTGGTGGCTGTTCGTATAATTCCTCCTGTGTCCTAGGTCTTTGGTATCACTACCCTCATATTCCAGAATATGCAAACATTCTCCATTGATCAGTCCATTTTTTGAGAAGGGTGAGAGCAGTGTCTGTGAATGGACCGTTGGTGGATGGTAGATTGCATCACTTTACCCAAAATAGAGTTGTTTGTGTCATTTCTAGGCCTCTGTCTTTGGCTTTAATGGGAAGGGCTCTAGGAAGGAGTCTGTACGCAGCTGATTTTACTTCCCTCCATTTTCAGCAATATAAATAAACATAGCTATGTGTAAATAAAAGCAGCAGGTAGCAGATGCTGGAATCCAATTGAAACAGTAACAAATGTCATTTCTGAGTGACAATGCATGACTCATTAACGCTTCAGGGAGACTTCACTAAGGCACGTCTTCCCCAGCGCTCGGACCTCCAGCGCCTGGCTTGGGAAGGATGCTTCTGGAAACCCACTGTGTATATGAGCACACATGTGAGTGCAAGTGAGCACACATGAAAGAATGTGTGGGTAAGGGAATACATGGAGATAAGTCTTTGTGTACACGAGTGAGGGTTTGCTGAGAGATCTGTACCAGTATAGCTATGCCAGCAAACCTCCCTAGTGGAGGTTCATAGGGAGGGTATATTGGCAAAAGAGTACTGTGGACACTATAGATTATACCAGTTAGGGTTGGAAGAGACCTCAGGAGGTCATCTAGTCCAATCCCCTGCTCAAAGCAGGACCAACACCAGCTAAATCATCCCAGCAGGGTTTTGTCAAGTAGCGCCTTAAAAACCTTTAAGGATGGAGATTCCACCACCTCCCTAGGTAACCCATTTCAGTGCTTCACCACCCTCCTAGTGAAATAGTGTTTCCTAATATCCAACCTAGACCTCCTACACTGCAACTTGAGACTGTTGCTTCTTGTTCTATCATCTGCCACCACTGAGTACAGCCTAGCTCCATCCTCTTTGGAACCCCCCTTCAGGTAATTGAAGGCTGCTATCAAATCCCCCCTCACACTTCTCTTCTGCAGACTAAATAACCCCTGTCCCTCAGCCTCTTCTCCTAAGTCATATGCCCCAGCCCCCTAATCATTTTTGTTGCCCTCCTCTGGCTTCTCTCCAATTTGTCTACATCCCTTCTGTAGTGGGGGGATGACAACTGGATGCAATACCCCAGGTGTGGTCTCACCAGTGCTGAACAGAGGAGAATAATCACTTCCCTCGATCTTCTGGCAATGCTCCTACTAATACAGCCCAATAAGCCATTGTCCTTCTTGGCAACAAGGGCACACTGCTGACTCATATTCAGGTTTTCATCCACTGTAATCGCCAGGTCCTTTTTTGAAGAACTGCTGCTTAGCCAGTCGGTCCCCAGCCTGTAGGGGTGCATGGGATTCTACCTTCCTAAGTGCAGGACTCTGCACTTGTCCTTGTTGAACCTCATCAGATTTCTTTTGGTCCAGTCCTCTAATTTGTCTAGGTCACTCTGGACCCTATTCCTACCCTCCAGCGTATCTACTTCTCCCCACAGCTTAGTGTCATCTATGAACTTGCTGATGGTGCAATTAATCCCATCATCCAGATAATTAATAATGCATTACTCATTAACGCTTCAGGAAGTCTTCACTAAGGCACATCTTCCCCAGCTTGAACAAAACAAGTTATTTTGCCAAAAACACCTTGCTGCCAGTATAACTGTGTCTACACTAGGGCTTTGGCCGGCACAACTATGCCTGCCATTGGGGGGGCAGGATTTTGCACACTCCTAGGGTATGTCTACACTGCAAAGTTGTTGACAAAACTTTTGTCTTTCACGGGTACTTTAAAAAGTGTCCCCACGAAAGACAAAAGTTTTGCTGATGTAAGTGGACACAGAGCGCTCTCCTGCCAACAAAGCAAACACCACTCGAGGGGCTGGAAGTATTTTGTCAGCAAAAGTGCTGACAAAGTACCGACAAAGAGCGTTTAGACACGCTGACTTTTAGTGAAAAGGCTGTGTTGACACAGCCTTGTCGCTAAAAACTGCGTGGTGTAGACAAGCCCTTAACAGGATTTGCTATTTTGGCAAAATTTTGAAACCAGGCCTAGGGGCTGGTCTACACAAAAGAAAATGGGCATCTTCACCTTGGAGGTTGGAACATTTAGTGCCTACAATACTTGCAAAACACCTTGTTTCTACAAATGCAAATGCTCCGAGCCTTACATAGGAGCTGCCAAAACCACTGCTATTGCACTACTTCCAAGCCTCTTCTCAGAATAATAGCAATATAAGGTTGGCAGGGACCTCAAGAGGTCATCAAGCTCAGCCCCCTACGCTGAGACAGGACCGAGGAAACCTAGACCATCCCAAAAGGGTTTGTCCAACCTGTTCTTAAAAACCTCCTGTAATGGGGATTTCACAGCCTCCCTTGAAAGCCTGTTCCAGAGCTTCACTCCCCTGAGAGTTAGAAAGTTTTTCTGAGTATCGAACCTAAATCTCCCTTGCTGCAGATTAAGCCCATTGCTTCTTGGCCTACCTTCAGCAGACATGGAGAACAGTTGACTCCAATCCTCTTTATAATGGCACATAATATATATGGACTGCTCAGTTTTTTTTAACCTTTCCTCAGAGGTCAGGTTTTCTAAGCCTTTTATCATTTTTGTTACTCTCATTTGGACTCTCTACAGTTTGCCCACATCTTTCCTAAAGAATAGTCTCCTATATTGGACACAGTACTCCAGCTGAGACCTCTCTGGTACCAGGTAGAATGGAACAGTTACCTTCCATGTCTTACCTTATGCCTGTTAATACCTTATGCCCAGAATTATAGTTTTTTGCAACTGCTTCACATTGTTGGCTCATATTCATATTCATGCTATACCATGATATCACCCCTCTTTTTTACCTTATTTTAACCCAGAGACTCTCAACTGATCTGCCTGTCTCCTCCTTCTGGACCTCAGTACAAGTGTATATATTCTTGATATATAATGCAATGTCTCCTCCCTTTTTATCCTGCGTGTCTTTCCTGAACAGCTATCCACTCTATCCCAATACTCCAGTCATGAGAATTATCCCACTGTGATGCCAATTAAGTTACAATTTAGCTTATGTACTAATACTCTCAGTTCTTCCTGTTTATTCTCCTTACTCCTTACATTTGGGTACAAACATTGGATATGTTGAGCAGATTACCCCACTGGTTTTCTCCTTGTTGCTCCTATGATCCTACAGTAATTTACATGGCCCCTCCCCTAAGTTAAGGTTGTCTTTTTTTCTACTTACCTGTGGTCTTTTGTCACCTGTCCCCTTTGAACCTAGTTTAAAACTCTCCTCACTAGGCTGGTGAGAGAGTGCATGAAGATGCTCTTCCCCTTCTTGGTCAGGTGGACCCCATCTCTTCCCAGCATCCTAGAACAGCATCCCATGGCCAAGAAGGCCAAAACCCTCCCATCAGCAACCAAACACTCATCTCCGGGATGCACGTATCCCTGCCTGGACCCTTAACTTCAACCAGTATGCATGCACTGATGCACCACTCGCTGCTGCAAGGCCCATGTGAAAGGGCACCACACAGGAGACAGCTGCTCTTACCAGAACAGGTGTCTTTTGGCTTCCTTGCTTTTTGCATCTTTTGGTCACACTTGTACCAAATGACTGGAGGATAGCTAATGTGATGCCAATTTTTTAAAAGGGTTCCAGAGGCAATCCCAGCAATTACAGGCTGGTAAGCCTGACTTCAGTACCGGGAAAACTGGTTGAATCTATAGTAAAGAACAAAATTAGAATCTATAGTAAAGAACAACACACATAGATGAACATAATTGGGGAAGAGTCAACATGTTTTTTGTAAAGGGAAATCATGCCTCACCAACCTACTAGAATTATTTGAGGAGGTCATGAAGCATGTGGAGAAGGGGGATCCATTGGATATAGTGTACTTAGATTTTCAGAAAGTCTTTGACAAGGTCCCTCACCAAAGGCTCTTAAACAAAGTGAGCTGTCATGCGATAAGAGGGAAGGTTCTGTCATGGATTGGTAACTGGTTAAAAGACAGGAAACAAAGGGTAGGAATAAATGGTCAGTTTTCAGAATGGAGAGAGGTAAATAGTGGTGTCCCCCAGGGATCTGTACCATGCCCAGTCCTATTCAACATATTCATAAGTGATCTGGAAAAAGGGGCAAAATTTGCAGATAATACAAAGCTATTCAAGATAGCTAAGTCCCAAGCAGACTGTGAAGAGCTACTTAAAGATCTCTCAAAACTGGGTGACTGGGCAAAAAAATGGCTGATGAAATTCAATGTTGATAAATGCAAAGTAATGCACATTGGAAAACATAATCACAATTATACATATAAAATGATGGTCTAAATGAGCTGTTGCCATTCAAGAAAGAGATCTTGGAGTCATTGTGTATAGCTCTCTGAAAACATCCACTCAGTGTGCAGCATCATTCAAAAAAGCAAACATAATGTTGGGAATCATTAACACAGGGATAGATAATAAGACAGAAAATATCATATTGTCTCTACATAAATCCATAGTACATCCTCATCTTGAATACTGCATGCAGATGTGGTCACCCCATCTCAAAAAAATATATTAGAATTGGAAAAGGTTCAGAAAAGGGCAACAAAAATTATAAGGGTATGGAACGGCTGCCATATGAGGAGAAATTTTAAAAACTGGGACTTTTCAGCTTGGAAAAGAGATGACTAAGGGGGAATATAAGGTCTATAAAATCATGACTGGTGTGGAGAAACTAAAGAAGGAAGTGTTATTTACTTCTTCTCATAACACAAGAACTAGGGGTCACCAAATGAAATTTCACAGGCAGCAGGTTTAAAACAAACAAAAGGAAGTATTTTTTCACACAGCGCACAGTCAACCTGTGGAACTCCTTGCCCGAGGATGTTGTGAAGGCCAAGACTATAAAAGGGTTCAAAAAGAACTAAAGAAGTTCATGGAGGATAGGTCCATCATGGCTATTAGCCAGGATGGGCAGGGATGGTGTCCTAGTCTCTGTTTGCCAGAAGCTGGGAATGAGTGACAGGGGATGGATCACTTGAAGATTACCTGTTCTGTTCATTCCCTCTGGGGTACCTGGCAGTGGCATTGGCCACTGTCGAAAGACAGGATACTGGGCTAGATGAACTCAGTATGGTTGGTCTTATGTTCTTATGTTTATATTAAGGCTCCATTTATAAATAAATGAGTTAGTAAGTGATTAATAAATGTTTTTAAAATAGTTAATCAATTGTTTTAGATTGTTAGAGCAATTGTTTTAGATTGCTTATTACCATGGCTTAAAACTTGTAAGCACTGAAAACTTGTAAGCATATATAACAGCAGCTACAAATGTCTGTAATGCACTTATAACACTTATGCTTTCTAACTGAGCCTTCATCTGAAATGGGCAAACCCATTATTTTGTTTTTGTAAATAAATAACCATTTGTCAAGGTTTGTAAAGTCTAGCTGTCCGAGGCACATCTGTGCCCTCCAGCACTGGGGTGTGTTCAAAGTCGTCAGTGGATTTACGCTTACCTGCTGTGAGGCAGGGCCGGGATGTTATTCTCATTGTACAGATGGGAATTGAGGCCCAGAGGAAATATGGCTGTCTTCACTGATGAAACAGGCCTGTTTGTACTGTGGGACAATGAATATGCATTTGCTATCCTGCTATAAAACCCTAGTGGAGACAAGGCTCCCAAGTTGTACCATGAGGCAGACTAGGCAAGAGTCTAGAGTGTTAAACACTGCAAGTGCCTTGTCTCCACTAGGATTTAACAGCCAGGCAACTAGGGAGTTTTCATTAGCTCACTGTAAAAAGCCACCTTTTGTGTCAGCGGTGGAGCCATCTTGTCTCCCAAGCCCTAGGCTAGCGCTCCAGGCACAGGACCATTCTCCTCAGAGAGGAAGAGAAGCTGGTTGACTTAATGATGGCTGGAAAATGGCATCCATATTCCTTAGTAGCTTGGACATCACTGAGAAAAGCATCAGCTCTCTAAAGTGTGGCATCGTGCTGTGGATTTGGCCTGGCTGTTAAAAGAATTTACCAAAGACAGAAGTCATTATATTTTCTATCAGTGTTTTATTTTCTGCATTAACTTCAGTGGTGAAGAATCTTGTCTGTTTGTTAAATAATAGCAATTTCATAAATGTCTGACTATCCCTGCCCTGCATGAACCTATATAAAACTATCTAATTTCTCAATTAGCATTTTTAAAGCCCTTATCACCATGGAATCAAAGTACCATGGAATTAAAGTAAGTGGATTATAAACCAGACAGGCCGCCTGGAGGGAGTCAGGAAAAGCTTCTGTTTGGAGTTTCGTGATGCAATGTGATTTCATTGGGCCTTACAAAGGGACATGGAACACTCTAGAGAGTTCACAAACTGTCCAGAAGGAGCCATGTTAATATATTTTAATTTCAAGAAGTACTCAGTTTACTCAAACTGTTCAGAGCACCTCCAAATTGCCAGTGAGTGAACCCCCAAAATGTAAAAGTGTGAGGTGTTACAAGGGGTCTGAAAATCAGATTTATAGTGGATTCCTGGCTGCTGCCTTAACCATGGTGAGGTCATTGACACTCTACTTGAAACCATGCTCACCTGGAGGTCAAAGAGTGCGGTCCTGACCCTGCAGTGAGACAGACACAGGTCTCTAGCTCTTGAATTAAAAAAAGAGATCTGTGAGCTTTCCCCAGAAATGCAAAGATCCTCATAGTGGCTGCCCCAAAGAGTTTACCATCTGAGGCTTTGTCTCCATGGGGAAATTGACCAGAATATCTATTCTGGAATGGGTCTCTGTGTGGACACTCTTCCAGAATAAAAGTCACTACTCAGAGTATTATAGAGAATAAACACAGGTTTCAGAGTAGCAGCCGTGTTAGTCTGTATTCGCAAAAAGAAAAGGAGTACTTGTGGCACCTTAGAGACTAACAAATTTATTAGAGCATAAGCTTTCGTGAGCTACAGCTCACTTCATCGGATGCATTTGGTGGAAAAAACAGAGGAGAGATTTATATACACACACACAGAGAACATGAAACAATGGGTTTATCATACACACTGTAAGGAGAGTGATCACTTAAGATAAGCCATCACCAACAGCAGGGGGGGGGAAAGGAGGAAAACCTTCCATGGTGACAAGCAGGTAGGCTAATTCCAGCAGTTAACAAGAATATCAGAGGAACAGTGGGGGGTGGGGTGGGGGGAGAAATACCATGGGGAAATAGTTTTACTTTGTGTAATGACAAAGAAAACAACAGAACGCCACTAGCCATCACCTTCAGCCCCCAACTAAAACCTCTCCAACGCATCATCAAGGATCTACAACCTATCCTGAAGGACGAGCCATCGCTCTCTCAGATCTTGGGAGATAGACCAGTCCTTGCTTACAGACAGCCCCCCAATCTGAAGCAAATACTCACCAGCAACCACACACCACACAGCAGAACCACTAACCCAGGAACCTATCCTTGCAACAAAGCCCGTTGCCAACTCTGTCCACATATCTATTCAGGGGATACCATCATAGGGCCTAATCACATCAGCCACACTATCAGAGTCTCGTTCACCTGCGCATCTACCAATGTGATATATGCCATCATGTGCCAGCAATGCCCCTCTGCCATGTACATTGGCCAAACTGGACAGTCTCTACGTAAAAGAATGAATGGACACAAATCAGACGTCAAGAATTATAACATTCAAAAACCAGTTGGAGAACACTTCAATCTCTCTGGTCACTCGATCACAGACCTAAGAGTGGCTATACTTCAACAAAAAAGCTTCAAAAACAGACTCCAACGAGAGACTGCTGAATTGGAATTAATTTGCAAACTGGATACAATTAACTTAGGCTTGAATAGAGACTGGGAATGGATGAGTCATTACACAAAGTAAAACTATTTCCCCATGGTATTTCTCCCCCCCCACCCCACCCCCCACTGTTCCTCTGATATTCTTGTTAACTGCTGGAATTAGCCTACCTGCTTGTCACCATGGAAGGTTTTCCTCCTTCCCCCCCTGCCGTTGGTGATGGCTTATCTTAAGTGATCACTCTCCTTACAGTGTGTATGATAAACCCATTGTTTCATGTTCTCTGTGTGTGTGTATATAAATCTCTCCTCTGTTTTTTCCACCAAATGCATCCGATGAAGTGAGCTGTAGCTCACGAAAGCTTATGCTCTAATAAATTTGTTAGTCTCTAAGGTGCCACAAGTACTCCTTTTCTTATAGAGAATAAAGTGACTTTTATTCTGGATTAGAGTGTCTATACAGGGAGCTGTTTGGGATAGTTTATTCTGCAGTAACTATCTTGGTCAACTGCCTCTCTTTCTCTCCATCTCTCTCTCACACACATACCTGTAGTAATTTACTGTTGCTATGTGGAGTCATTTACACTAATGCACCATGGGCATAAAACTGTACAACACCAGAATGGCAGCATTGTGCAACCACTGTGTGTTAGGGGGCTTATTCCTTCACCCACTTACTTCCCTGGTTCTTCTCGCATGAACAGAGAGCAACAATACCTGAAGTCCAAAAGGTGCAAACAATTCAATATTTATTGGGGTGAACTTCCAGCAAGCATGATTCCAGTTTCCTTCCTTAGTGTCCCCATTCCCAGTTCTGACACCACAGAGCCTTACACCTGTGTCCCTGTTGCCATTCCTGCCCTTAGCCAAACATGATTCCAATTTCCCCACCCTCATTCCCTGTTCCCATTTCCCCCCTTAGCAAAACATGATTCCAATTTCCCCACCCCCATTCCCTGATCCCGTTTCCCCCCCCCACACACACACACACTCCCTGATTGACTGCAGGCTATATAGTAAAACTTGAGTTCTGCTTAGCCATACCTTAACCAATCATTTTCCTGAAATTTAACTAACCAATCCTAACATATTGTAACATGATTATGTAACCAATTATATCCCACCACCTTAATTAGTTTACACCCAGCAAAATTAATTATACAGCAGACAGAAAAAATTACAGAACTAGACAGAGATTATACAAACAATAACAAAGTGGGAACTATAATGACAAAACAATACAGAAGTGAGGATTTCACATCCCAGCTATTGATAGGTGAGTTCTTGCCAGACAGGATGCTATCAAACTAAGTTTCCTTTTACATCTTCTAGGCACTTCCCTTTCTCTGGAGGCGATAGGCATTATCAGGATAGGATTGTATTCCTAACAGCCCAATAGCACCTTATTTCAATGTGACTAGTTTGGAAGGTGAGGAGGTGACCGGTCGCTTCCCAGCTTATGGCTGCCTCTGCTGCTTAGCCAAAGGCCTTAGCTTAAGAACAGGGCCTCAGACTGTCACAGTAAGAGAAGGACCTTACACCGGCAGACAGTGATTTTGATTCTTTCTTTTATACCTCTATAACTAGCCAAGTGATAAGAATACACCTAAATTCTTAGAGTATAGGCCTTTACAAACAGGCCTGAATATCTATATCCTAACACTGTGCATTGGTGTGATAAATACATTCCTGTAGGAAATTCTAATGCACCTCCACAGCTATGCAGTATCTTCCCCTCATTAAGTATTCAGCCAATTAGTCCAGTTCTGTGTTCTTAGATTACTGCACAGCATCTCCACATCAGTCACACTGGCTATTTGGCTTCAGTGTCCAATGCAAGTAGCAGAGCACGTGGTTACTAATGGCTGAGTTGCAGGTCTACTCAGGAGTGACCACAGACCAATGTCAGAGACATTGCCATAGGGCAGCCTTGAGGAAAGTGAGGACTGGAAAAGGGCAAGAATAGGCAGATTCAGTTTGTAGGTAACACTAAGTGCGGAGGTATCACAAACATATTGCCAAGGGATTGGGGGGAGGGGCTGAGTAGGGAGCCAGGCAGGAGAGCTAGGAATGTAGATCCAGCTAGGAACATGCTAATTAATACAGCTGGAGAAATTAATCTGAAAAAACAATTCTCTGGGAAGGGTTGAAAAAGGAGTTTTATCAGCGACTGGACTGTCTTTGTGTCATTCATGTGATTCTTGGTTGCAATGTATGGGGAATAACCCTGTGTCAAGGACTCACAGGTCATGCCCACTCTTGGCCCATACAGTCCCTGGTGGGGAGCCCCCTTCAGTGTTACAGCCCTTCTTGGGGTCCACTCTCTCTTGGGGGTTAAGCCCCTCCCTCTCCTGGAACTGCACCTCTCTGAGCCTTAGCACACCTGTCTCTCGCTGTGGGCCCCCTTCAGGGAGTCCACTCACTCTGGATCCCCGGGGCCTCCACTACCAGAAGGAATAATGCAACCATGTTCTCTAGACTGGAGAGACTCTCAGCCAGGGTAAAACAGGAGGATTTATTGAGCATCTGAACACAGCATAGGAAACTCACAGGGCCCTCAGGCCTGGCCTCCCCCAGCACAGCACATCTAAGTCTCCCCTGCATCCAGGTGTGCTCTACCTGCTCCCTCTCTCCAGTCCGGAGTCCCCCTGCTTCCCTGCTGGGCATCTGATATCACCGGCCCCAAGTCCCACCTCTGTCCATTGTCTTCTATCCAGGTAAATAGGGTCGCCTGGGCCTCCTCTCCTCTCAGCTGTCCTCTGTCCGCCTCTGGCTGGAACTGGCTGGTCAGGTCACCAGGGTCCTCTATTCGCAGCCCATTGTCCTCCCACCTGCCAGAACCGGCTGTGATCCCTGAGCTGGGCCTCCCGGTCACCAGGTCACCAGTTGCTGGGGTATCCATTTTCCAGGCCATTGGCTGGGGTCCCAAGTCCCGTTGCTGGTCCCCTGTAACAACAAACTCCCTCTCCCATCACCTTGTTAAACCAGTAACACCCTGGGAAACTGAATCCCATCCCCTCTGCATGCAAACCACTGAAAAAACCAAGAAAAAACCAAGAGAACTCCCCACTTCGTTACACCTGGTCCTATAGCAGCCAGACATTCACTTTCTCTATAGTAAATGCCACCCTTCATCTCCAATCCTGTCCTTGCAGGATTAATTGCAAATCCCGCTACCTCCACACACACCCTGCCCCTATGCTGGAGCTGTGAGGGGAGTATTATAGGGCCACGCACACTCATCCCACTCTGTTCCTGCCCTGGGGAAAGTCTGCTGGCTATTTGTGTGCTGCCAAGAATATCATCCATGCAGCCAAGTACCCCTCAGAGGCTGGTAGTGCCAGGCAAGGGGCTCCAACTGCCCTCTCGAGCCCTAGAGAGCTCTGGGGACTGAGTTCAGTCAGGATTTCACCTTCATCAAAGCTGTACATATGCACGGTGAGGATGAAAACAACCACAGTTTAAAACAACTATGCTGTTCCCATATGACTGGCTCAGTATCCCAGATCAGCCCTCTGGTGCACCACAACCTCTCATGCCTGCTGGACTTTGCAGTCCCAGACCCAGGGCCTGGTACTGGTTACAGCACCAGCAACTGACTGGGCAGTCTGTTCTTCTGTTAATAAAGTGCCAGCACCAGTCCCATGAGACTTCATGCAGTGAAGCCATGTGGAAGGGTTGAGGCTCAGAATGTTGGTTCCAATATTACAGCCATCCTGGCACCCTCAAGGGACAGCACAATCCACCTTCTTACTGGAAAAAGTAGGGTTCTCTTGTCCTGCCAGGGCAGAGCCTAGTCAATGAGAGAAGAAATTAAATCAGTCACTGCAGAAGGGGGCCTATGCCCCAAAAACACTTAGTGCCATCTGGCAAGGGGGTAACAAGAATGGCCTCAATAATGCCATCCTTTCGTGTACTGGAACACAGTCTGATATGTTCATTCTGGTGCATCAAAGGATCTCATTGAGGTCTTCAATGAAAGCCAGGGTCACACTGGTCATTAATAGCATTGGGAAATGCATGGGTATGTCTATACTACAAAATTAGGTTGAATCTATAGAAGTTGATTTTTTAGGAAGCAGTTTTATACAGTCAATTGTGTGTGTCCCCACTAAGTGCATTAAGTCGGCGGAGTGCGTCCACAGTACCGTGGCTAGTGTTGACTTTTGGAGCATTGCATTGTGGGTAGCTATCCCACAGTTCCCACAGTCTCCGCTGCCTATTGGACTTCTGGGTTAAGCTCCCAATGCCCGATGGGGCAAAAACATTGTCGCGAGTGATTTTGGGTACATGTCGTCAGTCGCCCCTCCCTCCACAAAAGCAACGTCAGACAATTGTTTCGTGCCTTTTTTCTGTGAGGACGCCATACTGCTTTCAGCAGACGGTGCAGTAGGACTGCTAACCGTTGTCATTGAACCACGGCTTCAGCTGCAACTCTCCTCTCCTGCTCTTGTCTCGATAGCAAATTTCTCCATGTTGTCTGTCATGGGCTCCCGGGTACGTGTGTTCTTCCTTGGGAAATGTGCGCAGTGCTAACCATCGTCATCCACCACTTCCACTGCAACTCTGTTCTGCCTCTATTGGACCAGCTGCTATCAAAGGTAGTGACTCTGGGAAATGTGCAGGTCATAGTGGATGGCTTTGCTGCAATGGGATTCCCTAACTGCAATGGGGTGATAGACAGTACCCATATCCCTATCTTGGGACCGAACCACCAGGGCAGACAGTACATAAACCGCAAGGGGTACTTTTCAATGCTGCTGCAAGCACTGGTGGATCTCAAGAGATGTTTCACCAACATCAACGTGGGATGGCCAGGAAAGGTACATGATGCTTGCATCTCTGGTCTGTTTGAACAACTGCAGGAAGGGACTTACTTTCCAGACCAGAAAATAACAGTTGGGAATGTTGAAATGCCTATAGTTATCCTTGGGAACCCATCCTACCCCTTAATGCCCTGGCTCATGAAACCGTACACAGGCACCCTGGACAGTAGTCAGAAGCTGTTCAACTATAGGCTGAGCAAGTGCAGAATGGTGGTAGAATGTGCATTTGGATGTTTAAAAGTGTGCTGACGCAGTTTACTGACTCAGTTAGACCTCAGCAAAACTAATATTCCCATTGTTATTACTGCTTGCTGTGTGCCCCACAATATCTCTGAGAGTAAGGGGGAGACGTTTATGGCAGGGTGGGAGGTTGAGGGAAATAGCCTGGCCACTGATTACACACAGCCAGACACCAGGGCAGTTAGAAGAGCACAGCAGGGCGCACTGCGCTTCAGAGAAGCTTTGAAAACCAGTTTCATAACTGGCCAGGCTACGGTGTGACAGTTCTGTTTGTTTCTTCTTGATGAAAACCCACCCTCTTGGTTCACTCTACTTCCCTGTAAGCCAACCGACCTCCCTCCTTCGATCACCGCTTGCACAGGCAATAAAGTCATTGTTGTTTCAAATTCATGCATTCTTTATTAATTCATCACAGAAATGGGGGGATAACTGCCAAGGTAGTCCAGGAGGGAAGCACTGGGTGGGGTGGATGAAGGGAGGAGGGAAGGATAAGGCCACACTGCACTTCAAAACTTATTGAATGCCAGTCTTCTGTTGCTTGAGAAGTCCTCTGGGGTGGAGTGGTTGGGTGCCTGAAGCCCCCCCCCCACCTTCTTGGGTGTCTGGGTGAGGAGGCTATGGAACTTGGGGAGGAGGGTGGTTGGTTACACATGGGCTCCAGTGGCAGCCTGTGCTCCTGCTGTCTTTTCTGCAGTTCAGCCATACACTGGAGCATATCAGTTTGATCTTCCAGTAGCCTCAGCATTGCATCCTGCCTTCTCTCATCATGCTGCCACCACCTATCATCTTGATCCTGCCATCTCTCCTCTCGCGCAGCCCTCCTGACCTCGTGTTCATTTTGCGCTTTCCTGGACTCTGACATCGCTTGCCTCCACGCATTCTGCTGAGCTCTTTCAGTGCAGGAGGACTGCATGAGCTTAGAGAACATGTCATCGGGAGTGTGTTTTTTTCGCCCTCTTATCTGTGCTAGCCTCTGGGACAAAGATGATAGGGGGAGCATTGAAACATTTGCAGCTTTTGGAGGCAAAAAAGGGAGAGTAGTATTTTAAAAGACACATTTTAGAGAACAATGGGTAGACTCTTTCATGGTGAATCAAGCTGTTAACATTACATAGCACATGTGCTTTCGGTACAAGGTCACCTTCCCCCCACACACACCCCAAATTCTCTGTGATGATCTCTTCACCCCTCCTCGCATCACGTGGCTAACAGCGGGGATGGTTTCTTTTCAGCCACATCCCAGCAGGAACGGCCACCTCTGAATGTCCCCTGAATAAAATTCCCCTATTTCAACCAGGTGACCATGAATGATATCACTCTCCTGAGGATAACACAGAGAGATAAAGAATGGATGTTGCTTGAATGCCCACAAACATCGGGACCATACACTGCCATGCTTTGTTATGCAATGATTCCATACTATGTGCTACTGGCCTGGCCTAGTAAAGTGTCCTACCATGGAGGATGGAATAAGGCTGCCCTCCCCAGAAACCTTTTGCAAAGGCTTTGGGAGTACCTCCAGGAGAGCTTCATGGAGATGTCCCTGGAGGATTTCTGCTCCATCACCAGACACGTTAACAGACATTTCCAGTATCTGTACTGGCTGCGAATGCATCCCAAGTCTTCAGGGCAAATTAATCATTAAACACACTTGCTTTTAAACCATGTATTATATTTACAAAAGTACATTCACCAGAGGTGCCTTCTCTGTCTTCAATGTCCGGGAGCCCAACTTGGGAGAGTTGGGAGGGTATTGGCTCCAGGATGATAAACAATTCCTGGCTGTTGGGGAGAATGGTTTCATCCTCCTCCTCCTCATCATCTTCCTCATCTCCAAAATCCTCATCCCTGTTGTGTGAGACTCCCCCCTTGCAGGAATCCATGTACAGGGGTGGGGTAGTGGTAGGGGCACCACTTAGGATTGCATGCAGCTCATCATAGAGGTGGCATGTCTGGGGGTCTGACCTGGAGTGGCCATTTGCCTCTTTGGATTTTTGGTAGGCTTGCCTGAGCTCCTTAAATTTCAGGTGACACTGCTGTGGGTCCCTGTTATAGCCTCTGTCCTTAGTGTTCTTGGAGATTTTTTCAAATATTTTGGCATTTCGTCTTTTGGAACAGAGTTCTGATGGCATGGATTCGTCTCCCCATACAGCAATCAGATCCAGTACCTCCCATTTGGTCCATGCTGGAGCTGTTTTGCGATTCTGGGACTGCATGGTCACCTGTGCTGATGAGCTCTGCGTGGTCACCTCTGCTGATGACCTCACCACTCTGGCCAAACAGGAAATGAAAATCAAAAGTTCCCAGTGCTTTTCCTGTGTACCTGGCTAGTGCATCTGAGTTGAAAGTGCTTTCCAGAGCAGTCACAATGGAGCACTCTGGGATAGCTCCCGCAAGCCAATACCATCAAATTGCATCCACACTACCCCAAATTCGACCCAGTGATGTCGATTTCAGCGCTAATCCCCTCATCGGGGAGGAGTATAGAAATCAATTTTAAGAGCCCTTTAAGTCGACAAAAATGGCTTCATCGTGTGGATGCGTGCAGGGTTAATTCGATTAACGCTGCTAAATTTGACCTAAACTCGTAGTGTAGACCAGGGCTATCTAAGTGTTACCTGCTGTGTCTACTAAAACCAGGCTTTAAAGTCAGCATACTGACAACAGCTGCCCCCATGTTTGTTTAATATCGAGTGTTTCACCAGTCTGGTTGTTTCTGCAATTAGTTTGGGAGAAAGTATAGGCTAACATAGCAGAGATTCACTTCCATGGCAGCAAGTCTTCTGAAAGCTGAACTGGGAGCTTTGCCTAGCTTGCAAGCACTGGTCTAGGCCCTGTGCTAGACATCATTTGCTGTTTAAGATATTCTTTCCAAGCTTATGTTCAAAGCAGCTTCCCAGGCTGAATTCAAGGGAGTTTCCTTGCTGGAGTTTTGTTCTGTGGTTTCTCTGAGTTTATGCACATCCTCCTGCTGCTCACTCCAGAAATTAGTGACCCATATGAGAGGTCCTAATTCATAATATACAGTATTACATTTTCTGTCAAGGTTCCTTCCCCACTCTGAACTCTAGGGTACAGATGTTGGGACCTGCATGAAAGACCCCCTAAGCTTATTTTTACCAGCTTAGGTTAAAACTTCCCCAAGGTACAAACTGTTTTACCTTTTTCCTTGGACCTTATGCTGCCACCACCAAAGCGTCTAACAAAAAATAACAGGAGAAGTGCTCATTTGGAAACATCTTCTCCCCAAAATATCCCCCCAAGCACTACACCCCCTTTCCTGGGGAAGGCTTGATAAAAGTTCTCGCCAATTTGCATAGGTGAACACAGACCCAAACCCTTGGATCGTAAGAACAATGAAAAAGCAATCAGGTTCTTAAAAGAGAATTTTAATTGAAGAAAAAGTAAAAGAAAAACCTCTGTAAAATCAGGAAGGGAAATATCTTACAGAGTAGTCAGATTCAAAACATAGAGAATCCCTCTAGGCCAAACCTTAAGTTACAAAAAGACACAAAAAGAGGAATATACATTCCATTCAGCACAGCTTATTTTATCAGCCATTTAAACAAAACAGAACTTAACGCATATCTAACTAGATTGCTTACTAACTCTTTACAGGAGTTCTGACCTGCATTCCTGCTCTGGTCCCGGCAAAAGCATCACACAGACAAAGAGGACCCTTTGTTTTCCCCCCCTCCAGCTTTGAAAGTATCTTGTCTCCTCATTGGTCATTGTGGTCAGGTGCCAGTGAGGTTATCTTAGCTTCTTAACCCTTTACAGGTGCAAGGGTTTTGCCTCTGGCCAGGAGGGATTTAAAGGTGGTTAGCCTTCCCTTTATATTTATGACAACAGGCATAGAGTTTGTAAAAGCTAAAATGAAGCTTCATTTTTAAACTGTAATTTAATGCAGCTACAACAAATTTGAAAAGAAAAGGTTAATTATTTCAAATGAAAGCCATTGAGTTACCTGGAATAATCTTAGTCACATTTCAGGGTACAGTTTGCAGGGTAAATTAATGGTATCTGCTTGGAACATTTTGGACAGGTTGATACAGCAGCATTTTTCATTTCCATTAGGAAAATCAATGCAATTAAAATCCACAGTTTAGATTCCAGGTTTGAAAGGAAATGTGTTATTTCCACAGTGTGAGCATTCTACCAGTTTTTATAGAGAGCCACATCCTTGTGGGGTTTCTGGAAGTTCAGCACTGAAGCAGCCTGGTTGTTGGTGAAAGCTGTTGGCTTTAAAGACAGGGAGACCAGGGGAAAGGGACTTACTCGTGGAGCCCCCCAGTCTCCCAAATCATCACACACACCCCGAGGAGAGGCAGGAATAAACCCGGAGCTTGCAGCAGGGGAGTATTACAACTGCAGCATTACTCTCTGTTTCCCATACCCAATGGAGTCCCCTCCCTGTGGATCTAGATCTAGGCCTAAGGATGGAGGGGGGCCGGGCATGGGCACTCTC
This sequence comes from Dermochelys coriacea, assembly GCF_009764565.3. Classification (NCBI taxonomy): domain Eukaryota; kingdom Metazoa; phylum Chordata; order Testudines; family Dermochelyidae; genus Dermochelys; species Dermochelys coriacea. Next base: position 40,287,823 of record NC_050075.1, read on the forward strand.
TCTGCATTGCAGCCCAGAAACCTGTAGGGATTCTTCACCACAGTGGGAAGGACTGGAGTCAGTGTTACAGTCCTTTTTCACTCTGAAGCCCCCTCCTACTGGGATAGTGCCTGGAGTCATGGCACCAATGCATCCATGCTGCAATGGAGCACATGGGTGCACTAATGCACAGGGGTGCACTGACACCCTTGTGTGACTGTTCATGGGCTAGTGCCTGGCAGAGTCCCATTCAGAGATTATGTGGTATAGAGGGCAGGATCCCAGATCTCTGCACCACAGCTGGATTGGGCACAACATGAGGGAACTCCAGCAGAAGCATTGCTTGCACAGCCTGCTTGACTGTCAAATTATCCTTCTAGTTGGGTATCATGTCCACACAGCAATGCTCCCCAGACAGGCTCACACACATACAGCACAGGGCAGGTAGCTTCATTCCTGAGTGAACATAGTGCTGGGAAGTGGGGGAGGGAGGCATGGCATCGGCTAAAGCTCTGTGACTCTGGTCTGTGCCGTCCCTGGCCTCAGGGCAGGGTTGGGTCCAGGCACCAGCTTTCCAAGCAGGTGCTTGGGGCAGCATTCAGAATGGGGTGGCAGTCTGTGTCCCACAGCAGCAATTCAAACCAGCAGCAGCTCTGCTGCTCTTCCAGGCATGGTGGCAATTTGGCAGCAGCTCCGCTGCTGTTGTGGCAGCGGCAATTCGGCAGCGACTGCTTGGGGCAGCAAAATTGGTAGACCCTCCTCTGCCTTGGGGTCAGTCAGAAAGGCATCTACCAGCTGAAACTATACCTCAAGGGACCCTCTGCCAGCTGAGGATCAGCATAACATATTGGGATTTAGCCACACCTTCTCCCTGCCCCTCCCCCAATACCTGGCTTTATGCTTTCCCTGTGAGTGTTTTCAGCTGGCACCTCCACCAGGCACCCACCCTGTGCAGAGCTGGGATGTAGAAGAGAATCTGGCCTGTACTTGCAGTGTGTTCAGAGGCTCCTGAAACAGCTATCTGCCCTGTCCCGCTAGGGGCTGCTGGGAGCAGGGACTTTTCAGCAATGCCCAAACAGAACACAACACTTTGTGGTGTGGTCTAGCCCTTCCCTCTGGTGTCTGGTTTGTCTCCTCTGATTGTGAGATCTTTGAGGCAGGGACTGTCTGCTGCTCTGTGTGTGTGCAGCACCTGGCACCGCACAACAGGGCCTTGTTCTTAGTTAGTCCCTAGGCACAACTGTAGTAAACAGGACTGGTTGAGTGAAATGAGGTTGAACAATCAATTCAATGACATTTCTCTGCAACAGGAGATGGATCACTTGATGATTGCTTGTTCTATTCATTCCCTCTGAAGCACTGGCATTGGCCACTGTTGGAAGACAGGATACTGGGCTAAATGGACCTTTGGTCTGATCCAGTATGGCCGTTCTTATGTTCTTATATCTGTAACCTGATAACTTGTCACCACCATTGCCAAACAATGCTAGAATGCCGGGGAGTGTTCTAGGCATAAATGGGCAGAGCCCTGTGGACTTTGGTGAAAATCAGAAAAACCAAAAGGGGACATATGGAGCCCTTGGTTATCTGGTTAACAGAGCCAGCAGCTGCAGACATCTCAGTAATTGTCTATAGCAGTGTTTCTCAAACTGGGGGTCCCGACCCGAAAGGGTGTTGCAAGATTATTGTAGCAGGGAACACAAGAGCCACAATACATCATATCATATCATGCCACGTTACTTCTGGACTGCTGCTGGCGGTGGTGCTGCCTTCAGAGCTGGGTGGCCAGAAAGCAAATGTGGAGAACAATTTAAGGGTCTGCCTCAGTTCCCTGGAGCAGTGATTTTTTTAAAAACTGTGAGCTTCAAAACAACAGTACCCCTCGCATTAAGTGTCAAGATACTTGTTTGTACATAATTGTGTATAAAACCACAATCCTTGGACAATGTTATGATTGTTGCCACAATCACTGGAAAAGGCTTCTAACTCCCCAGACTGTGTCCTGTTGTCAATTTTTTTTCAGAAAACGTGTTTCTTAAATGTCCACCTATTTATTCCTGAAAATTGTTGCTTTACTCTTTTTGAAAGGCTTGAGCACCTTCAGCACCTCTGACTGCAGGGATAGTGATTTGTTTAGTGTTCCTATCAATATGTGCAGTAATTAGGTATCACTTTGGGCAGGAGTGGTGTCACAGCCTGAAATATTTGCAAAGGGGAGCCCAGCAAAAAAGTTTGAGAACTGGTCAATAGCTCAGAGAACTGGTTGAGGCAGCTATTAACAGCAACCCCATCTCAACTCTGCCCACCAACCCAATGGAATTTAAAATGTTCAGAGGCTGAAAGACTCCTCCAAGACAAAGAATGGGGCAGAGGGGGACCCTGGCATGGAGGGAAGGGGCAATGGGGCCAGGAAGAACTCCAGGCTTGGGGGGAGAACTGGGGACAATGGTATGGGAGAAAGGTGGGGATGGAGGACCTAGATGAAATGGGGACATTGGCACCTCAGGGGCATCCACGCAACAAGCGGAAGCTTGCAGCAGCAAGATTCAACCTGTGGAAGGGGATGGCATCAGACCCTGAGCTCTTGCCCAATCCCAAACACTCACACAGCTGTGTTTGGTGTCATAGACCAAACCACACCAGTCCTTGACCTGGCTCTGAGACTCAATGGCCTGGCATGCTACTTGCTGCGCACATGCCCCCACAGAGCTCCTGGCATGTGACAGAGGAGTGAATGGGGGGAAGATAGAGCCCCTGGCATGGTGGGGAGGGGGAAGGGGACACACAGAGCCATGGCATGGGGGGAGGGGGCTGCAGGGATCTTGTAAGGGGGAGCAGAGGGATTCAAGGAGCCCCAGTGTGTGCAATGCACTTGGCCAGCAGAAGCAACAAAGTGTGCAACCCTGTAGTTAAAAATACTAGTGAGGCATGGTGTGATGGGGGGCTCATGAAGGGTTAATGTAGGCAAAGAAGGGGGCCAATTAACCAAACAGGCCACAGCTGGGAGGAACTCCAGTGGCTGAAATAACTACCTGATTGAATAACATGGGAGCCCAGATGAGGAGAGCTGGGTTCATAAGAATAAGAAGCTGGCAGAGAGGGAGTACAAGGAAGCAGTCTGTAGCATGTAACAAGACTCACAGTAGAATCAAGATTAGCTCTGCTATTACACAATGGAGGGAACCCCGAACCCCTCTCCCTCAATTCACTAGGCTTTGGAACCCCCATCCCTTGCCTAGCAAGTGCTGCTTAGTTGAGGGCAAGTCCCTCAGTCATAAAATGCCAAGTACAGTTCTACTGTCCTTGATTCACATAACTAGGATAACAATCCTTTATTACTCCTGCCCCAATAACAAAGAGACTAGGGATCGCACAGCAGCCAAAGTGACCATTTTGGGCAAGCAGTCCCATCATGCTAGGCAGGGTGGGTGTGCTCATGCAAACGAGATCAGCCCCTGAAGTCCTTTTCCACAGCTCACCACCAGATATGAGGGGAAAGCTCATTCTGACTCTGCTTACAATTAAGCAATGATAAAGAGAAACTGAGGACTGGTTTACACTAGGAAATTAGGTCAGTTTAACTATGTCAGTCAGGGATGTGAAAAATCCACACTCCTGAGCAATGCAGTTAAACTGACATAACCCCTGCTGCAGCGTTTTAAGTAAGACAAGCCCAAAGAGATATATGATGCCAATTCAAAACTGTGCTCAAGCCCACAGTCTGTTTACCATTAGCCTGGAACTCCCACTAGCAGAATTCAGCATGCCCAAAGGGGGTTGAGGGGAGGAAGGGCTGCTGTATAATAAATCACAAGCCACACTTTGTGAGCTAAACACTCAGCTTGATGGCATTGCTCAGTATGTCTATCTGTTTATCTGAGATGTGAAAGCTTTTGAAGACTACGTACGATCAATTCCAAAATGTCCAGGAACATTCCAGGCCTGCATCGGAAGAACCCTGTTGGTTTTGGTGACAGTCAGAAAACTGGCACACTGGAAATGCTGATTTCCACACAGCACCCACTTGGTACCGCTGGCAGAGGAGGATTGTAACATGAGAAGTAACTGTGCCAGTCATCATGCCCCCTCCAGTTAATTTGCATACTTCAATCTCATTGGTTGAACTGAGTCAGCAAATGAAAGTCCACATCAGGACTGGGAAGCTTTGACAGAGGTGGGGGTTCAGGACAGGAAGAGTGGGGGCTGCTTCAGATCAGGAGCTGAATAGCAGCAAGGGTGAAGATTTGCCCTGCAGATCCTTCCACACTATGCCTGGCTTGAGCCAAATCATTTACCTTTGTCCAATCAAAACTGTTTGACTTCATCTAGACAGTGCCCTTTATCATATTTGTTGCCCTTCTCTGGACTTTCTCCAATTTGTCCACATCTTTCCTGAAATGTGACACCCAGAACTGCACACAAAACTCCAGTTGTGGCCTAATCAGCATAGAGTAGAGAAGAAGAATTACTTCTTGTGTCTTGCTTACAACACTCCTGCTAATGCATCCCAGAATTATGTTTGCTTTATTTGCAACAGTGTTATACTGTTAACACATATTTAAATTATGATCCAATATGATCCACAGATTCCTTTCTGAAGTACTCCTTCTTGGGCAGTCATCCCCTTCCCCCCATTTTATCTGTGTTCAAAAGATTGTTCCCTCCTAAATGGAGTACTTTCCATTTGTCCTTATTTGTCCTATTTAGTTCAGATCATTAGGATTTTACTCCAATCCTCCAAAGCATTTGCAACCTGTCCCAGCTTGGTATCATTTGCAAACTTTATAAGTGTACTCTCTATGCCATTATCTAAATCACTGATGAATATATTGAATAGAACGAGACCCACAACTGATCCAATTGATATGCCTTTCCAGCTTGACTGTGAATAACTGATATCTACTCTCTGGGAACAGTTTCCAAACCAATGCACCCACCTTATAGTAGCTCCATCTACGTTGTATTTCCCTAGTTTGTTTATGAGAAGGTCATGCTAGATAGTATCAAAAACCTTACAAAAGTCAAGATGTACCACATCTACTGCTTGCCCCCATCCACAAGACTTCTTAACCTGTCAAAGCTATTAGGTTGGTTTGACGCGATTTGTTCTTGACAAATCCATGCTGACTCTTACGTATCACTTTATTATCTTTTAGGTATTTGCAAATTGATTGCTTAATTATTTGCTCCATTATCTTTCCAGGTGCTGAAGTTAAGTTGACTGGTCTGTAATTCTCTGGGTTGTCCTTATTTTCCTTTTTAAGATTGGCACTATATTTGCCCTTTTCCAGTCCTCTGGAATCTCTCCCATCTTTCATGACTTTTCTAATATAATCACTAATGGCTCAGATATCTTCTCAGTCAGCTCTGTGAGTATTCTAGGGTGTATTTCATCAGGCCCTGGTGATTTGAAGACATTTAACTTGCCTGAGTAATTTTTAACTTGTTCTTTCCCTGTCTTAGCCTCTGATCCTATCTAATTTTCATTGTCATTCACTAGGTTAGTGCCTTGCATAATGACAGGTTTCAGAGTAGCAGTCGTGTTAGTCTGTATTCGCAAAAAGAAAAGGAGTACTTGTGGCACCTTAGAGACTAACAAATTTATTAGAGCATAAGCTTTCGTGAGCTACAGCTCACTTCATCGGATGCATCCGATGAAGTGAGCTGTAGCTCACGAAAGCTTATGCTCTAATAAATTTGTTAGTCTCTAAGGTGCCAAAAGTACTCCTTTTCTTTTCACTGGGTTAGATATCCAATTACTACTGACCTTTTTGGTGAAAACTGAAACAAAAAAGGCATTTAGGACTTCTGCATTTTCCACATTTGCTAATATTGTTCTCCCCCCGCCCCCTTCATTGAGTAATGGGCCTACCCTGTCCTTGGTCTAGCTCTTGCTTCTAATCTATTTGTAGGATGTTTTCTTGTTACCCTTTATATCTCTAGCTAATTTAATCTCATTTTGGGTTTTAGCCTTTCTAATTTTGTACCTACATACTTGTGTTATTTGTTTAAAGTCATTCTTTGTAATTTGACCTAAGTTCCACTTTTTATTGGACTCTTTTCTGAGTTTCAGATGATTGACGATCTCCTGGTTAAGCCAGGGGGGTCTCTTGCCATACTTTCCATCTTTCCTACTCAGTGGGATAGTTTGCTCTTGTGCTCTTAATAATGTCTCTGAAAAACTGCCAACTCTCTTGAACTGTTTTTCCCCTTAGAGTTGCTTCCCATGGAATCTTACCTATCAACTTCCTGAGTTTGCTAAAGTCTGCCTCCTTGAAGTCCATTATCTTTACTGTGTTGTTTTCCCTCCTACTATTTCTTAGAATCATGAACTCTACTATTTCATGAGCACTTTCACCTAAGCTCCCTTCCACTTTCAAATTCTCAACCAGTTCCTCCCTGTTTGTCAAAATCATACTTAGAACAGCCTCTCCCCAATAGCTTTCTCCACCTTCTGAAACAAAAAAATGTCTCCAATACAGTCCAAGAACTTTTTGGATAATCTGTGCCCTGCTGCATTATTTTCCCAACAGATGTCTGGGTAGTTGAAGTCCCCCATCACCACCAAGTCCTGTGCTTCGGATGATTTTGTTAATTGTTTATAAAAAGCCTCATTCAGCTCTTGTTCCTGGTTAGGTGGTCTGTGGTAGACCCCTGACACTTGGTGTTATTAGGCTCCCCATTTGTCCCGCTTTTAGGATCCCAGATTGTTCTCTCAGCTTCATTAAGATGTCCCACAGTCCTGAGTGCTTCATGCTGCTGGAACAACTGGGGTTCAGAACAGGTGTTCTGCTGGCAGGATCCAGGCGGTTATCGCCTTGAGCTCGCATCTAATTTCTGTAACTGTCTCCCAGCACACCACTATCCAAATGCCTGCAGAAAGGGGGTAAATTTCTTAATTTAAGAATCATTAGTGAGAGAAATTGCATCTCTCAGTTGTCTCACATCCTTACTAAAATTGTCTTTAAGAACTGGATATTTTTTATTCAAGTTGACCAGGCCTTGTTCTCATAAATTTGGCAGCAATAACTGTGGACAATTTGGGTCAATTGTCTGGATTTTTTTCTCTTTGTTTGTTTATCTTTACAAACCTTTATAAAATTTCTGGTACCACTTCCCTTTTGATTAAGGCTATCTTATAGGCATCTGATGGGGTATACAAGCACCCAACAAGGGGATCAGGAGCTTCCCTGGGCTCAGCCAGCCCCACCCTGCCACACCTGCAAGAGATGTACAGAATGGAGGAGGAGTGAAAAGAAAGCAGAGTAGCTCACCTAGGGGTAAGCCAGGGAAGAGAGCAGATCTGCAACTCAGAGCTCCTGAGGAAAGGTCTGAGACAGGGATGCCAGAACTGGGGAGGACCAGGAGGCTATATCCCCATCACTTTTTAAAGTGGAAAGGCTATACTTTCTCACTTTTATCCTGTCTTAAGGGTAAGCAATGGGGGTAGGGGGTGGAGAGGAATGAGTGGTGGGTAGGGCTTGGAGACAGAGGTGGGGTGGGGTGGGCCCTTGGGGGAAGAAGCAGAGTAGGGGTGGGGACTCAGGGGAAGGGGCAGAGCAGAGGGCAGGGCCATGGTTTGGGCGCTGGAACCCCCACCACTTCTAGGGAGCTTCCAGTGCTCTTAGGCTGAGGGAAGGCAGGCAGGATCTCTCCCATCCACATCTTTAAGGGAAGCAAGGGTCTGCTTCTGTTAGAACATAAGAAGGAGGTATTTCCCTCTCTAATACCCTAACCCAGTTTGTTTGTGTTGATTCTCCATGTTTGGTTTATGGACTGGCCCTGAATGGGAGAGAGACTGGGAACGGACCTGGTGGGAGGGCGAAGGCACAAGAGGAGGCAGCCGCCACTCCAAGAGGGAGAAAGTGACCAGGCCATGCCCAGCTGTGAAGAGGTGCCAGGCAGCGAGCTTATGCCCTCCATACTCTCCTGTTAAAGACTGCAAACTGTGGATAATTGCAGGGTGGTAGGAAGTGGCCTGGGGAGGGCAGCCTTAAGGCACTGCTGGGTGTCAGACCCCTTTGTCATCCTCACAGGGCCCTGGGCTGGATCCTGGTGGAGCAAGAGGGCCTGGACTCCCCTGCAAATACCCCTCTGCAGGTCAAAGGGCCTATGTCCCTAACCACTAGGCAACGCTCCCCAGGAGCAATGACCATCATAAGTTGGTGTGGAACATGGGCATGTTTCCCACCCCTGGAGAGAGGGGAGAACTGACAGACCCAGATGGTCAGACAACCCCAGACTAGAAGATATGGCCTTGATAGGTCAAAAAAGATGGACCTAGAGCATCTGCTTAAGTAGGTGATGGAAAACCAGCAGCAGCAGCAGGCAGCTCAGCCCAGCAGCAGCAACAACTCCTGCAGTAAATGGCTGCCCAGCTGCAACAGATGGTCTGGGACTCAGGGGCACAACAGCAGGAGCAGCAGCAACAATTGATCCAACAGGTTGTGGCCTTGATTCAGCTATAGGGTCCCCCAGGGCTTCTCCTCCTGGGGCTGTAAGCCTGTGCCTAGGCCCTGCCCCATCCATGAAATTGAAAGGTGGGACCTGAGGATGACCCAGAAGAGGAATACCCCCAGGGTGCCCAGCCCAGTGTGGGTGTGCAGAGATTGAGGGGCCTGTGCTGGCAGTTCATGTAGCCACAGATGTGGATGGGAGTCAAGGTGGCTGAGCTCATTCTGGTTGACCAATTTGCTCACTTACTCCTGACTGGGGGTGGGGAGTGGATGCTTCAGCATCAGCCAGAATCCCTAGTTGATGTGGTCCAATTAATAGAGAATTATTTAGCAGTAGAGGCAGCCCTAATTGCGTCACTTGAGCAGCTGCCAGAAGCCATGGAGGCCCCTTGACTCAAGAGGGAACCCAACACAGGGAACCAGTGAGCAGACAGGGTGGTTCCCGAAGCACCAGTCTCTAAGAGGCCCAGCTGGCCCCCAAGCTTGGAACTGGGACCCAGTAGGAAACCCCAGCTTCTCCAACCCTAGCCTGGACAAAGGCTTTTGGGACCCCTGTGGACTCCCCCACCAGAAGGCCAGGAAATGGGCCCAGATGTCAGGGCCCTGGCCAGCAGCGCCTTGGCTAACCACAGGGGTATGCTTTTCATGTCGGTGCCTGGGTTAGCAGTATCATGAATGCCCCATAAGGAGTTGGATTCAGAGTAGCAGCCGTGTTAGTCTGTATTCGCAAAAAGAAAAGGAGTACTTGTGGCACCTTAGAGACTAACAAATTTATTAGAGCATAAGCTTTCGTGAGCTACAGCTCACTTCATCGGATGCATTTGGTGGAAAAAACAGAGGAGAGATTTATATACACACACAGAGAACATGAAACAATGGGTTTATCACACACACTGTAAGGAGAGTGATCACTTAAGATAAGCCATCACCAGCAGCAGGGGGGGAAAGGAGGAAAACCTTTCATGGTGACAAGCAAGGTAGGTTAATTCCAGCAGTTAACAAGAATATCGGAAGAACAGTGGGGGGTGGGGTTGGGGGGAGAAATACCATGGGGAAATAGTTTTACTTTGTGTAATGACTCATCCATTCCCAGTCTCTATTCAAGCCTAAGTTAATTGTATCCAGTTTGCAAATTAATTCCAATTCAGCAGTCTCTCGTTGGAGTCTGTTTTTGAAGCTTTTTTGTTGAAGGATAGCCACTGTTAGGTCTGTAATCGAGTGACCAGAGAGATTGAAGTGTTCTCCAACTGGTTTTTGAATGTTATAATTCTTGACGTCTGATTTGTGTCCATTCATTATTTACGTAGAGACTGTCCAGTTTGGCCAATGTACATGGCAGAGGGGCATTGCTGGCACATGATGGCATATATCATATTGGTAGATGCGCAGGTGAACGAGCCTCTGATAGTGTGGCTGATGTGATTAGGCCCTATGATGGTATCCCTTGAATAGATATGTGGACAGAGTTGGCAACGGGCTTTGTTGCAAGGTTAGGTTCCTGGGTTAGTGGTTCTGTTGTGTGGTGTATGGTTGCTGGTGAGTATTTGCTTCAGATTGGGGGGCTGTCTGTAAGCAAGGACTGGTCTGTCTCCCAAGATCTGTGAGAGTGATGGGTCGTCCTTCAGGATAGGTTGTAGATCCTTGATGATGCGTTGGAGAGGTTTTAGTTGGGGGCTGAAGGTGATGGCTAGTGGCGTTCTGTTATTTTCTTTGTTGGGCCTGTCCTGTAGTAGGTGATTTCTGGGCACTCTTCTGGCTCTGTCAATCTGTCAATTTTTATGGCTGACTTAGAACAACGCTTCCTCAGCTCTCGTCCCCTAATGCCCCTACTCTACTTGCGCTACATTGATGACATCTTCATCATCTGGACCCATGGAAAGGAAGCTCTTGAGGAATTCCACCATGATTTCAACAATTTCCATCCCACCATCAACCTCAGCCTGGACCAGTCCACACAAGAGATCCACTTCCTGGACACTACGGTGCTAATAAGCAATGGTCACATAAACACCACCCTATATCGGAAACCTACTGACCGCTATTCCTACCTACATGCCTCTAGCTTTCATCCAGATCATACCACTCGATCCATTGTTTACAGCCAAGCTCTACGATATAACCGCATTTGCTCCAACCCCTCAGACAGAGACAAACACCTACAAGATCTCTATCATGCATTCCTACAACTACAATACCCACCTGCTGAAGTGAAGAAACAGATTGACAGAGCCAGAAGAGTACCCAGAAGTCACCTACTACAGGACAGGCCCAACAAAGAAAATAACGGAACGCCACTAGCCATCACCTTCAGCCCCCAACTAAAACCTCTCCAACGCATCATCAAGGATCTACAACCTATCCTGAAGGACGACCCATCACTCTCACAGATCTTGGGAGACAGACCAGTCCTTGCTTACAGACAGCCCCCCAATCTGAAGCAAATACTCACCAGCAACCACACACCACACAACAGAACCACTAACCCAGGAACCTATCCTTGCAACAAAGCCCGTTGCCAACTCTGTCCACATATCTATTCAAGGGATACCATCATAGGGCCTAATCACATCAGCCACACTATCAGAGGCTCGTTCACCTGCGCATCTACCAATGTGATATATGCCATCATGTGCCAGCAATGCCCCTCTGCCATGTACATTGGCCAAACTGGACAGTCTCTACGTAAAAGAATGAATGGACACAAATCAGACATCAAGAATTATAACATTCAAAAACCAGTTGGAGAACACTTCAATCTCTCTGGTCACTCGATTACAGACCTAACAGTGGCTATCCTTCAACAAAAAAGCTTCAAAAACAGACTCCAATGAGAGACTGCTGAATTGGAATTAATTTGCAAACTGGATACAATTAACTTAGGCTTGAATAAAGACTGGGAATGGATGAGTCATTACACAAAGTAAAACTATTTCCCCATGGTATTTCTCCCCCCCACCCCACCCCCCACTGTTCCTCCGATATTCTTGTTAACTGCTGGAATTAGCCTACCTTGCTTGTCACCATGAAAGGTTTTCCTCCTTTCCCCCCCCCTGCTGCTGGTGATGGCTTATCTTAAGTGATCACTCTCCTTACAGTGTGTATGATAAACCCATTGTTTCATGTTCTCTGTGTGTGTATATAAATCTCTCCTCTGTTTTTTCCACCAAATGCATCCGATGAAGTGAGCTGTAGCTCACAAAAGCTTATGCTCTAATAAATTTGTTAGTCTCTAAGGTGCCACAAATACTCCTTTTCTTCCTATAAGGAGTGTGGGTATGGACAAGTGTGGATGGCAGAAAGCCATGCCTGTAAGCATACTCCAGTGAAAGTAATGGTACCTGTGCTGATAAATGGAACTGCAGTAACGTGCCTAGCGGATTCTGGGTATGGGTAGACCTAATCTGGGATGGCCTGGTCCTGAAATCATACCTGAAATCCCCACGGAGGCTATATTCCTGCAATGTATTCATGGAGATATTTAACCCTATCGCAGTTAACGTGTGCAATTGACTGTAGGGGAGAACACAAAGTCCCTTGAAGGGCCTTGGCCTCAACACTAGCCTACCGCATTATCTTGAGTCAGGACTGAGAGCATTTCTCTGAGGTATTGAGGGGGTAAATCAATGCCAGAGACACCAGAGGAAATAGCAGAGAAAACCTGGGAGATGGGACCCCATGGCCTAAGATGGTGGCAGGTATAGGTAAGAAGCTGGACGCTGGTGAGGGGGGATTTGGCCAAAAGGAAGCTCTGCCTGAAGGGCCTCCTAACAATGGGGAAATATTGATCCCCTACCGGATGGGGAGATACTGACCACAAAGATGGACTTTGAAAAGGACCAGAGGGAAGACAAAATCTTAAGTCAGGTGTGTGACCAACTGCTGGTGTGTAACGGGGAAGTGACAGACCATCAATGAGTGGCACACTGCCCCCAGTTTGAGCTCCAGGTGGAGCAACTGTACCAACTGCAGAAAGACTGATGACAGGGGAAGTTTGGTAGGAATGCCTCATCCCCTGGTATAACCAGTGTGAAGTCATGTGCCTAGCACATGCTATCCCCTCTGCAGATCACCTCGGATAAGAGAAGAATCTGGCCCAGATTTTAGGTGGCTTCTTTTTGGCCTGGAGTACACCAGGAAGTTAAAAATTTCTCCATCTCCTGCCCCCAGTGCCAACTATAGGATCAAGGGGGGGTCTAAAGCCCCTCTGGTCCCCCTCCCCGTTGTTGACAAATCTATATTAGTAACAGTCGATTATGCTATCTGCTATCCTTTGACAATCCGACGGCACACCACCAATGCAAAGACTATTGCTGCAAAACTGCTGAAAGTCTTTGCTTGAGAAGGGTTACCTAAGGAAATCCTCATAGATCAAGGTACTAACTTTATGTCTCAGCTGTTAAAGGAGGTCTGTGATCTTCTAAACATAAAGACCTTACACACATTGGTCTATCACCCACAGACAGATGGTCTAGTTGAATGATTCAACCAGACCCAGAAGTGGATGTTAAAAAAATTTATGCCTCAGGACCTCCAACACTGAGATCAGTTGATTCCCCCCTTTCTCCCATTATTTGCCTGGTGATTGAGTACTCCTCCTGTTCCCAAGTTACCTGCCAACTGGAAAGCACTCTATGACGTGGTATGCTAAATCAGGCCAGTTAACTTTGAAATTAGGCAGACCAACAAGGACAGATCTAAAGTTGTGGAAGGAATGAAAAGGCTTATTTATTTCCCCTTATCCCTATGACCCAGAACTGGGGCCCCAAGTGCTCACCTCATTGCCCTCAGACTCTATACAGATGGAGGGAACACTTTCGCCTGGAACAAAGGACAAAGCCTCATAAAAACCTTCTACTTGGTGTTCTCCTCCCAGCCAGGGCAGACCTATTTCATGCACCACCATATCCAAATGAAACCTGGGTGGCTAGTCAAGGAGAACCTCCAGCCACCCCCCAAAAAATGTGAGAGGCCACGAAGCAAGAAGCTTTTCCACCAAATGCATCCGATGAAGTGAGCTGTAGCTCACGAAAGCTTATGCTCAAATAAATTTGTTAGTCTCTAAGGTGCCACAAGTACTCCTTTTCTTTTTGTGAATACAGACTAACACGGCTGCTACTCTGAATTTTACCCTGTAGGTTTCAGGTGTAATCTTGAACTGTTTCAAAACCGGTTCCTTAAATTTACCATAGTTTGAAGCATCATCAATAAATATCCTATTGAATATGTCCAAAGCTCTCCCAATCAATTTTGCAACCAAAGTGGTCATCTTTTGATCTTCAGGGATCACATGGAGAGTGCACAGTCTCTCAAAGGTGATGAAATATTGGGCAATATCATTGGATTCATCATACTGCGGGCATAACCGCTCCCATTTATGGATTTTTGGGGAAGTGAAGCCAGCTGCTGAAGGGTTCTGCCTCTTCCACTCCATTACAGCCAGTTCATGCTTCTGGGTTTCAATTTGGGCCTGTATTTCTCTGTCTTTTAACTCCAGGGCTAGCTGCCTCTCTCTTTCCTTCTCCTCCTGGGCAGCTTTCTGGGCTTCAGGCACTTTGTCTTTTAATTCCATGGCTCTTTTGTGAGCAGCTTCCTCCCTGACTGACTCTGCCTCCATAGCCCTTCTGTGTGCAGCCTCCTCCCTGGCTGCAGCTGCTTCTTTGAGCCTCATTTGAAACTCACCATCCTTTGCCTTTTCTTCCGCTTCCAGTCTGGCCAGCTGTAGTTTTACAGCTGCTTCACTGGTAGTCATTTTCCTGCTTTCTTGTGCTTAATTCGCTCACCCAAAATAAACAAACAGAAAATAACAAACCAGTAACCACTTTGTCTGTTCTCTGGCCACCACACTTAAAACTCACTTAAAATCACAACCAGTGTCTCAAAGCAATAAGCTGTGCACAGATCCTGCCATCTATGCCACTGTGACAGATTCAGTCACAGAGAGCCCCTTGGGCTGTCACCTGATGTGCTGAAACTACCTCTGAGCCCATTTTCTTTGAAAGCTTGGGACTCCAGAACCCTGTCTTGTTGAGCAAGATATGCTAGCCTGCTGCAACACAGAGCCAGGGTCTGGACCACACCCACAAAGCTGCGGACTTAACTGAAAATAGCTCAGCAAGTACTCCCGTCTCCAGCACCCAGACACCCAGCTTCCAATGGGATCCAAACCCCAAATAAATTCTTTTTACTATGTATAAAGCTTATACAGGATAAACTCATAAATTGTCTGCCCTCTATAACATTGATAGAGAGATATGCACAGGTGTTTCTTCCCCCAGGTTTAATCACTTACTCTGGGTTAATTTATAAACAAAAGTGATTTTATTAAATATAAAAAGTAGGATTTAAGTGGTTAAGTAATAGCAGACAAAACAAAGTAAGTTACCAAGCAAAATAAAACAAAACATGCAAGTCTAAGCCTAATACATTAAGAAACTGAATACAGGTAAATCTCACCCTCAGAGATGTTCCAATAAGCTTCTTTCACAGACTAGACTCCTTCTTAGTCTGGGCCCAATCCTTTCCCCTGGTACAGTCCTTGTTAGTCCAGCTCAGGTGGTAACTAGGGGATTTCTCATGACTGGCAGCCTCCTTTGTTCCGTTCCACACCCTTTTATAGCTTTGGCACAAGGCAAGAATCTTTTGTCTCTCTGGATCCCCACCCTCCTTTTAAATGGAAAAGCACCAGGTTTAAGATGGATGCCAGCTCAGGTGACATGATGAGGTGTGACTGTAAGACCTTCTTCTTCATTACCTAGTAGCTGGAAGACAGGTACATAGGAAGGCTTGCAGGTAAACAAACCCATTCACAGGTTTCAGAGTAGCAGCCATGTTAGTCTGTATTCGCAAAAAGAAAAGGAGTACTTGCGGCACCTTAGAGACTAACAAATTTATTAGAGCATAAGCTTTCGTGAACTACAGCTCACTTCATTGGATGCATTTGGTGGAAAAAACAGAGGGGAGATTGATATCAATCTCCCCTCTGTTTTTTCCACCAAACCCATTCACAGTTCATTGATTCTGAAGCACCCTTAATGGCTTCCACTTAACATGTTTACATCAGTAACACAAGTTTATATCTTATTCTCCTAACTCCAGACATAGAAATAATGTAAGCAAACAAATAGGATGAACAGACTCGGTAGATCATAAGCTTTGTGATGATACCTTACAAGAGACCTTTTGCATGAAGCATATTCCAGTTATATCATATTCACTCTTATAAACATATTTCCATAAAACACATGGCATGCAATGTCACAGGAGGCATGCAGTCTCACTGCCACTGCTTTCATCCAGTTTTTCCAGTGCAAAGCTGATCTGCTCTGCGTAGGTAGAGAAGTGTCTGTCCTTAGGGGTGCCATTTAAGGAAGGAATTGGGGACTGTCCTGGCCCCCTAGGATAGTAAAAATCTGGGGGGAAATTTGTCTTTCAGCCGTCCCTTGCATCCTTTATCCAAAATACTCATTTGGCACTGAAGTTAAATAGGTTTTAACAAAATCAGCCAAAACAGAGTTTTTCAATGTGTGATCTAAAATCCCTTCCCCCAGGGCCATCCTTAGGATTTATGGGGCCCTACGCAGTATTATTAAACTGGTGCCCACTGAAGGTGGACCCCAGACTGCACCGCTGACCTGGATTTTTAATATAAAAGGAGGCAACATAAATGTATCTTACCTCCCCAAAACAAACAATAACATACACACATACAAACAAAAAACACCTAGGCCCTCAAATTTTCATGCCTTCTTTACACATCAGAAGAAAATCAAACAAAGACAGTCTCAGTTATTGCCCCTTTACAGATCATCTTTAAAAATGAAATTGTCCTTTACATTCCCAATTCTCCAAAACCAAGGTAACTGCTGACTTTGTGAGGCTGAAAGACTGGATCTGGGTGTGAAAATGTATCCATTTCCATCATTGCATATACATAGAGAACAGAGTGCTGGGAGCACAACAGAATAGGTTAGGACAAGAGAAAGCTGATTAGGAGAAAGAAGCCCTCAAAAAAATCTTGTGTTGAAAATAGCCACTGGGTTAGTTTAGTGGTCAAGATTTTTGAGGTCAAGTGAGATACATCCCATTAAAACAATCATGTAACATACACATTTTACACTTCT
Organism: Dermochelys coriacea; assembly: GCF_009764565.3. Lineage (NCBI taxonomy): Eukaryota > Metazoa > Chordata > Testudines > Dermochelyidae > Dermochelys > Dermochelys coriacea. The sequence continues at coordinate 40,304,378 of NC_050075.1, forward strand.
TATACCTTTTTTTTTATAAATAGTTGGGGCTCAAACTATGGCTCTGATCCTGATATTATTCTCTCAGGATCAATCGTGGATAATTTCCACCACCCACTTCCCTTTTGGGGAAGCAATAATTAAAAAACTATTCAGGAACTCAGATAGACTTTATGGTGGAAATTTAGGTCATTTGATCAAGAGGTTCCCAATATATGTCATCCCCCTGCATTATGATCTTCTTTTAATTTTCAAAGTACTCTAAAATCCATATCCACTGCCCAAAAATGTGGTTAATGCAGGTCTTGTTTACACTACTGTGCCTTTGCTACTACAGCTATGCCACCTAGACTCACCTCTGTTTAGTACTCTCTTCAACTCAAGAGATGTGTTTCAGATTCTTGCTGGCACTGCTAATCTGACGTGCCTTTTCTGTCTTGTCAGACTGGGTTTATATCTGCTGAACAACAGCACCACTCATTAGACCACTTCCCAGGCTGGCGAACCACCCATAGGCACCAACTCCATGGGTGCTGTGGTGCTGGAACACCCATAAGAAAAAATTAGTGGGTGCTCCACACCCACCAGCAGCTGAGCTCTCCCTGACCCCACCTCTTCCCTCTCCCCCTCCCCCTCCTCACTTCCTCCTCCCCTGAGCATGCTGCATGCCCGCTCCTCCCCCTCCCAGCCCATCACCTAACAGCTGTTTGGCAGTGCTTAGGACTTTCTGGGAGGGAGGGGGAGGAGTGGGGATGCAGCGTGCTCAGGGGAGGAGGCAGTAAAGAGGTGGGGCAGCGGCAGGGACTTGGGGGAATAGGATGGAATTGGGGCAGGGCGAGGGTGGTGCAGGGGTGGGGTCAGGGGCGGGGGGAAGGTCAAGCACTCATGAAGCAGAGGGGAAGTTGGCGCCTATGGAACCACCTTTTCATTAATTTTATACCAGTCTAACTCCACTGATTTCATTGGGGTAACTCCTCATTTACACTGCTACAAGTAAGGAGAGAATCAGGCATAGGCACTGACTCTGTGGGTGCTCCAGGGCTCAAGCACCCCTGGAAAAAAAACTGGAGGTTATCAACACCCACCAGCCACAGCTATTCATCTGGGCCACCATTCAGCTGTTCGGCAGCTGGCATGGGGCCTCGGGGGAGAGGGTGAAGCAGTATCAGGAATAGGTGGAATGAGGGTGGGGACTCAAGGAAGGGGGTGGAGCAGGGACAGGAAGAGGCTGAGCGAGGGTGGGCCCTCGAAGGAGGGGGTAGAGTGGGGTGGGGTCTGGTGGCAGAGTGGGGGTAGAGCACCCACCGGAAAAAATAATAGTCAGCACCTATGCTTCCAAATTCAGTATAGAGTCAGAAAAGCTCATCAAAATGATGACTTTTTCTCCAGGGATGGGAGGAACAATCTGATGGCCCTGGCTCCTCGGGTTCCATCTTAAGGGGGAGAGTGTGTGATGGGATATACAAACCCCACACTGGACAACAAGGGGTTATGGAGCTGCCTCCGGGCTCAGCTAGCCCTGCCTCACCACATCTGCAAGAGATGCACAGATTGGGGGAGGAGTTAAAAGGGAGCAGAGAAGCTCACCCATGGGCAGGCCAGGGACAACAAAGTACCTTTACTGTACAGCTCCTGAGGAAAGGGCTGAAGTAAGGTGGGATCTTTCCATTCAAGGACTATCTAAAGGTGCCTATGACATTCTGAGGTGAAACCCAGACCAGTGAGGGGATGTGTCATCATCTGCCTTGCAACCTGGGGTGTCTCACCATACTTTTCTGCTGTAGCTTCCAACCTGGTCCCCTCACAAACAGCCAACCAGCATGCAGACCACACCCTGGATGTCTGTGGAAAGCTGCAGCCTGCCAGCAACACTGACCCCAGCTGCCTTGGTTACTAGCTGCAGGGTCATCCCAAAACGGTGTTTTCTGCACAGTTCAGCCCTCTCCTGGACAGTTCAGATATTTTAGGTCTGTTGCCCTGGTAAGGGAACAATATCCAACAGTTTATTACTTTAAATGGAGTTATTATACAGCCTCATTTAACCACAACATTGCATTACTTTTGATGAAAGAATAAAACAAGTTTATTTAACTACAAAGAGATAGATTTTAATGAGTACAAGTTTAAGGCATTAAAGTTAGAAATGGTTATAAGAGAAATAAATATAAAATGCTTCTTAGTACTGTAACTTAACATACTAGACTTGGTTCATAGTGAAATCCCTTACCACATGTTCCCAGCAATATCACAGAGCATCACAGAGACTTGGTAGGATAATACGCATGACTGGTATTGGTATAGAAAGAGACTAAGGAACTTGGCTTGTTTAGCCTAACCAAAAGAAGGTTGAGGGGAGATATGATTGCTCTCTATAAATATATCAGAGGGATAAATACTTGAGAGGGAGAGGAATTACTTAAGCTCAGTACCAATGTGGACACAAGAACAAATGGATATAAACTGGCCATCAGGAAGTTTACACTTGAAATTGGAGGAAGGTTTCTAACCATCAAAGGAGTGAAGTTCTGGAACAGTATTCCAAGGGAAGCAGTGGGGGCAAAAGACCTATCTGGCTTCAAGATTAAACTCAATAAGTTTATGGAGGAGATGGTATGATGTGATAACATGATTTTGGCAATTAATTGATCTTTAACTATTCATGGTAAATAGGCCCAATGACCTGTGATGGGATGTTAGATGGGGTGGGATCTGAGTTACCTAGGAAAGAATTTGCTGTAGTATCTGGCTGGTGAATCTTGCCCATATGCTCAGGATTCAGCTGATAGCCATATTTGGGGTCGGGAAGGAATTTTCCTCCAGGGCAGATTCGAAGAGGCCCTGGAGGTTTTTCGCCTTCCTCTGTAGCGTGGGGCACGGGTCACTTGAGGGAGGATTCTCTGCACCTTGAAGTCTTTAAACCATGATTTGAGGACTTGAATAGCTCAGACATAGGTGAGAGGTTTATCGCAGGAGTGGGTGGGTGAGATTCTGTGGCCTGCATTGTGCAGGAGGTCAGACTAGATGATCATAATGATCCCTTCTGACCTTAATATCTATGAGTCTATGAGAAGGGTACACCTTGCTCAGGAAGGACAGGCAGGGAAAAAAAGGAGCTGTTCCTTATATATTACAAATCTATACATTTGGACTGAGGTTGAGATGGGAATAGGAAATAGATTTGATGAAAGTCTCGGGGTAAGGATAAAAGGGGTAAAAACAAGGCGATGTCCTGGTAGGGGTCTTCAATAGACCACAGTTTTCAAGTACATAAAAGATCATTTTAAGAAGTAGGATACTAAGCTGGGAGGGGTTCCAAGCGCTTTGGAGGATAGGATTAAAATCCAAAATGATCTGGAAAATCTGAGGTAAATAGGATAAACAAGAAGAAATGCAAATCATAGAATATTAGGGTTGGAAGAGACCTCAGGAGGTCATCTAGTCCAACCCTCTGCTCAAAGTAGGACCAACACCAACTAAATCATCCCAGCCAAGGCTTTGTCAAGCGGGGTCTTAAAAACTTCTAAGGATGGAGATCCCACCACCTCCCTAGGTAACCCATTCCAGTGCTTTACCACACTCCTAGTGAAATAGTGTTTCCTAATATCCAACCTAGACCTCGCGCTCTGAATCTTGAGACCATTGATTCTTGTTCTGTCTTCTGCCACCACTGAGAACAGCCTAGCTCCATCCTCTTTGGAACCCCATTTCAGGTAATTGAAGGCTGCTATCAAATCCCCCCTCACTCTTTTCCTCTGCAGACTAAATAACCCCAGTTCCCTCAGCCTCTCCTTGTAAGTCATGTGCCCCAGCCCCCAATCATTTTTGTTGCTCTCTGCTGGATGCTCTCCAATTTTTCCACATCCCTTCTGTAGTGGGGGGACCAAAACTGGATGCAATACCCCAGGTGTGGCTTCACCAGTTCCGAATAGAGGGGAATAATCACTTCCCTCGATCTTCTGGCAATGCTCCTACTAATACAGCCCAATATGCCATTGGCCTTCTTGGAAACAAGGGCACACTGCTGACTCATATCCAGCTTCTCATTCACTGTAATCCCCAGGGCCTTTTCTGCAGAACTGTTGCTTAGCCAGTCGGTCCACAGCCTGTAGCAGTGCATGGGATTCTTCCTTCCTAAGTGCAGAACTCTGCACTTGTCCTTGTTGAAACTCATCAGATTTCTTGTGGCACAGTACTCCAATTTGTCTAGGTCATTCTGGACCCTATCCCTACCCTCCATCATTTCTACCTCTCCCCGCAGCTAATTGTCATCTGCAAACTTACTGAGGGTGCAATTCATCCCATCATCCAGATCATTAATAAAGATGTTGAACAAAACCAGCACCAGGACCGACCCTTGGGGCATTCCGCTTGATACTGGCTGCCAACTAGACATCGAGCCGTTGATCACTACTCATTGAGCCCGACAATCTAGCCAGCTTTCTATCCACTTTATAGTCCATTCATCCAATCCATACTTTTTTAACTTGCTGGCAAGAATACTGTGGGAGACCATATCAAAAGCTTTGCTAAAGTCAAGGAATGCCTGAGAAATACTTTTATACTCCTCCCTGGTCATTTGTCGAATCTTCCACTTCTTCTATGCTTCCTTTTTGAGTTTAAGCTCACTGAATATTTCACTGTGAAGGCAATCTGTTCGCTTGCCATATTTGCTATTCTTTTTGCACTTAGGGATGATTTGTTCCTGCCCCTCAATAAGCTCTCCTGTACTTCTTGCCCCATCCTATTTACCTCCCAGGGGATCCTGCCCATGAGTTCCCTAACGGAGTCTAAGTCTGCTTTTCTGAAGTCTAGGGTCCATATTTTGCTACCCTCCTTTTTTTTCTTTTTTCAGGATCCTGAACTGAACCATCACATGGTCACTGCTTCCTAGGTTTCAGAGTAGCAGCCGCGTAAGTCTGTATTCGCAAAAAGAAAAGGAGTACTTGTGGCACCTTAGAGACTAACAAATTTATTAGAGCATAACCTTTCGTGAGCTACAGCATGGTCCCTAGTCAGTTCCTCCAGCACTTGTACCAGGACGTTGTCCCCAACACTCTCCAAAAACTTTCTGGATTGTCTGTGCACTGCTGCTCTCCCAGCAGATGTCAGGGTGATTGAAGTCCCCCATTAGAACCAGAGCCCATGATCTGGAGACTTCAGTTAGTTGTCCAAAGAAAACCTCATCTACCTTATCCTTCTGATCCAGCGGTCTATAGCACGCAATAACCATGACATCACCCTTGTTGCTCTCGCATCTAAACTTAACCCTGTTGAGAGTCTTTGGGTTTTCTCCAGTTTGAAACTGGAGCTCTAAGCAATCATACCGCTCTCTTACATACAATGCAACTCCTCCACCTTTCCTCCCATACCTCTCTTTCTTGAACAGTTTATACCCATCCATGACAGTGCTCCAGTCATGTGAACAGCCCCACCAAGTTTCTGTTATTTCAATCACATCATAGTTCCTTGACTTTGCCAGGACTTCCAATTCTTCCTAATTGTTTTCCAGGCTTCTTGCGTTCATGTACATGCACCTAAGAAAACTAACCGATTGCCCTACTTTCTCAGTATGAATCAAAAGGCTTCCTGTCTTGTATCCTCCTCCTTGTGTTTCCTCAGTATCCACTCCGACACTTACCTCTGGGATTAGGTCATCATCCCCCGGTGAACCTAGTTTAAAGCCCTCCTCACTAGGTTAGCAAGCCTGCCTGCGAAGATGTTCTTCCCTCTCTTCATTAGGTGGATCCCATCTCTTCCTAGTAATCCTTCTTCCCAGAACAACACCCCATGGTCAAAAAATCCAAAGCACTCTCTCCAACACCACCTGAGTAACCATGCATTCACCTCCACAATTCAATGGGCCCTACCTGGGCCTTTTCCTTCAACAGGGAGGATGGATGAGAACATGACTTGAACCTTAAACTCCTTTATCCTTCTTCCTAGAGCAGTAGTCTGCAGTGATCCACTCAAGGTCATTCTTGGCAGTGTCAAATACTCTTCCCCTACTAAGATTCTTTGATTGCTGACCAAATTTCAGGTCAGGATCTCTCCCAAAATCATATGGCTGCTTCCTTTGTCTTCTTAGGTGAAAAAGAAAGAGAGATTGATGCACAGAGATACCGGGGGTGTTTTTGCCCCTCACTTTATAGACCAGTCACCCTGTGAAGTGCATTTTCCTGAGGGTTCCCCCTAGGTAAAGTTCATTCCTGCTGTGAGATTGGAGTCATGCAGTCTCATGGTGAAAGAGGTTCTATGCTGTTGTTTTCTAAAATGCAGACCTATTTGATTCTGCCCCCTTCCTTGCCAAAGAATGAGCTCTTGACAGGTGATTTGCCCATCAACTCAGATGACAGCTGGCTAGAGGTGTGAGCTTGTCTTTTGCCTTTGAGAAACAGGTTTATCCACACCCCAGACTTGTCTGGTAATTACATTTCAGTCACAATTTCAGTTTGTTCATAATGTTACATATAATGTTGCTACATACATTTCACCATGGTATTATTGACCGGTGAGTTATTATTTTCAAATAATACTTCACAAGGCATATTTTATACAGAGATTATTACAGTAATGTGCAAGTTGTGAATAAAAGGGTGATTCAGTCACAGTCCCTCCCTGAGGGAAGGGAGGACCTGCTTCTGATGGACCCTGAGAGGGAGGCATTTTCCCTTCGCACACCCTAACCCAGTTTGTTTGTATTGATTCCCTGTTTGGTTTATGGACTGGACCTGAATCGGAGCAAGACTGAGACTAACCTGGCCTCAGGGCCAAGGGATGGGAGGAGGCAACCACCACTCCAAGAGGGAGAAAGCTACCACATCACACTCATAAAGGTGGGTGAGCAGAGCCCCTCCATGCAGAATGGTGGGAATTGACCCCGGGAGGGGAGACTTAAGGCGCTCCTAGGTGTCAGATCCCTTTGTCACCTCACATGGCCCTAGGCTGCAGCCTGGTGCAGTGGGAGGGCCCAGATTCCCCTACCAAATCCTCTCTGCAGGTCAAAGGGCCTAAGCCCTGACCACTAGGCAATGCTCCCCAAGAGCAATGACCATTACAATCCATAACATGTGTGTCCATGTCTATGATTTACACATGAATCAATACAAAATGTGTCGGTCTTTGCCAGCTGAATTGAGTATCTCTCAACCTCAATATTTGTTCCACTGTTAGTGCTCTGTTTCTCTAGGGCCTCACAACAAAACCTTATGTGCAATGTTTTATGAATGCAATGACTTCAAACAGAGGTTTTAACTCCTCCAAATCCAGTGTTAGTAGCATCAATTCTTCACCATTACAGTTAACCATAACCTTGTACTGTGCCTCAGTTCAACAGTATTTGCTTCAGAAAGATATTTTTCTCCAAGAAAGCATTTGGTCAGATCAGCTAATCAGATTCATGCCTCCAGCATCTGTTCTCCTTCACATTATCACTATGTTAATCTCTAGTAGTCAGGTCCACCAGGTTGGCTTTTCCATGCCAACCTGGCCAGGTTGATGGTTCACTTAAAGCCTGAATTTCAGTGTTGGTATATGCCATGCTGTGTTGTAAACCCCGTGCAAGTCAGTCATGGATTCTGTCCACACCTGTGCTTCCAGCTGAAGAGATATGAACAGAATTTTTTTTTACCCTTGATCCAATTAACAAACCCCAGAGGTTTGGATGCAACATAGGGATTACTTTGGAATCTTTCCAGTGCATATGACACTACACCATATGACTGGTCACTGGCATGAGAGAGCACATGCCAGTGTCTGGCTGAATTTGTCTCTCTTTACCCCAATATGCTTCTCTCTTGATATGGAGAACTTCAAAAACTGTGACATAAGGCCACAAGGGTCCATTCTGGTCATTCAGTTTCACCAATGCAGCACAGGGCAGAGAATGTTACCCAGGGACTCCTGCATCTAGCCCAGAACTTCTGGTTGAGTTAGTGCACATCTTCCTGAAAGGGATGTCCAGTCTCTCTTTTCATATTCCAAGGGATGGAGAATCCACCTCATTGCTATGTAAGTTGGTCCCAAGGTTAATTAGTCACTGGATTCTTTGACCATGGGATGGTGTTCCAAGAAGGAGGAGTGCTAGGCAGAGACGGGCTCCACCTAACGAAGAGAGGGAAGAGCATCTTCACAAGCAGGCTGGCTAATCTAGTGAGGAGGGCTTTAAACTAGGTTCACCGGGGGAAGGAGACAAAAGCCCTGAGGTAAGTGAGGAAGTGAGACACCAGGAGGAAGGACAAGCAGGAAAGTGCAAGGGGGAGGACTCCTTCCTCATACTGAGAAAGCAGGATGATCAGCGAGTTATCTTAAGTGCCTATCCACAAATGCAAGAAGCCTGGGAAACAAGCAGGGAGAAATGGAAGTCCTGGCACAGTCAAGAAATTATGACATGATTGGAATAACATAGACTTGGTGGGATAGCTCACATGACTGGAGTACTGTCATGGATGGATATAAACTGTTCAGGAAGGACAGGCAGGGCAGAAAAGGTGGGGGATATGCATTCTATGTAAGAGAGCAGTACGACTGCTCAGAGCTTTGGTATGAAACTGCAGAAAAACCTGAGAGTCTCTGGATTAAGTTTAGAAATGTGAGCAACAAGGGTGATGTTGTGGTGGGAGTCTGCTATAGACCACCGGACCAGGGAGATGAGGTGGACGAGGCTTTCTTCTGGCAATTAACAGAAGTTACTAGATCGAGGGCCCTGGTTCTCATGGGAGACTTCAATCACCCTGATATCTGCTGGGAGAGCAATATAGCAGTGCACAGACAATCCAGGAAGTTTTTGGAAAGTGTAGGGGACAATTTTCTGGTGCAAGTGCTGGAGGAACCAACTAGGGGCAGGTTTCAGAGTAGCAGCCATGTTAGTCTGTATTCGCAAAAAGAAAAGGAGTACTTGTGACACCTTAGAGAATAACAAATTTATTTGAGCATAAGCTTTCGTGAGCTACAGCTCACTTCACTTCGGATGCATCCGATGAAGTGAGCTGTAGCTCACGAAAGCTTATGCTCAAACTAGGGGCAGAGCTCTTCTTGACCTGCTGCTCACAAACCGGGCAGAATTAGTAGGGGAAGCAAAAGTGGATGGGAACCTGGGAGGCAATGACCATGAGATGGTTGAGTTCAGGATTCTGACACAAGGAACAAAGGAGAGCAGCAGAATACAGACCCTGGACTTCAGAAAAGCAGTCTTTGACTCCCTCAGGGAACCGATGGGCAGGATTCCCTGGCAGAATAACGTGACGGGGAAAGGAGTCCAGGAGAGCTGGCTGTATTTTAAAGAATCCTTATTGAGGTTGCAGGAACAAATCGTCCCTAAGTGCAAAAAGAATAGCAAATACGGCAGGCGACCAGATTGCCTTAACAGTGAAATCTTCGGTGAGCTTAAACTCAAAAAGTGGAAGATTCGACAAATGACCAGGGAGGAGTATAAAAATATTACTCAGGCATGCAGGAGTGAAATCAGGAAGGCCAAATCACACTTGGAGTTGCAGCTACCAAGTTAAGAGTAACAAGAAGGGTTTCTTCAGGTATGTCAGCAACAAGAAGAAAGCCAAGGAAAGTGTGGGCCTCTTACTGAATGAGGGAGGCAACCTAGTGACAAAGGATGCGGAAAAAGCTAACGTACACAATGCTTTTTTTGCCTGTCTTCACGAACAAGGTCAGCTTCCAGACTGCTGCACTGGGCAGCACAGCATGGGGAGGAGGTGACCAGTCCTCTGTGGAGAAAGAAGTGGTTCAGGCCTATTTAGAAAAGCTGGACGAGCACAAGTCCATGGGGCCTTATGCACTGCATCTGAGAGTGCTAAAGGAGTTGGCGGATGTGATTGCAGAGCCATTGGCCATTATCTTTGAAAACTCATGCTGATCTGGGGAGGTCCCGGAAGACTGGAAAAAGGTTAATGTAGTGCCCATCTTTAAAAAAGGGAAGGAGGATCTGGGGAACTACAGGCCCAGCCGCCTCACCTCAGTCCCTGGAAAAATCATGGAGCAGGTCCTCAAGGAATCAATTTTGAAGCACTTAGAGGAGAGGAAATTGATCAGGAAGGAGTCAGCATGGATTCACCAAGGGTAAGTTTTGCCTTCTATGATGAAATAACTGACTATGCCTAATTGCCTTCTATGATGAGATAACTGACTCGGTGGATGAGGGGAAAGCAGTGGATGTGTTATTCCTTGACTTTAGCAACGCTTTTGATAACAGTATCCCACAGTATTCTTGCCAGCAAGTTAAAGAAGTATGGGCTGGATGAAAGGTAGATAGAAAGCTGGCTAGATCATCAGGCTCAATGGGTAGTGACGAATGGCTCCATGTCTAGTTGGCAGCCGGTATCAAGCAGAGTGCCCCAAGGGTCGGTCCTGGGGCCAGTTTTGTTCAATATCTTCATTAATGATCTGGAGGATGGCATGGACTGCACCCTCAGCAAGTTTGCAGATGACACTAAACTGGGAGGAGTGGTAGATACGCTGGAGGGTAGGGATAGGATACAGAGGGACCTAGAAAAATTAGAGGATTGGGCCAAAAGAAATCTGATGAGTTTCAACAAGGAGAAGTGCAGAGTCCTGCACTTAGGATGGAAGACTCCAGGAAGAATGCAAGAAGTGCACTGCTATAGACTAGGGACCGAATGGTTAGGCAGCAGTTCTGCAGGAAAGGACCTAGGGGTTACAGTGGATGAGAAGCTTGATATGAGTCAACAGTGTGCCCTTGTTGCCAAGAAGGCTAACGGCATTTGGGGCTGTATAAGTAGGTGCATTGCCAGCAGATCGAGGGACATGATCATTCCCCTCTATTTGACATTGGTGAGGCCTTATCTGGAGTACTGTGTCCAGTTTTGGGCCCCACACTCCAAGATGTGGAAAAATTGGAAAGAGTCCAGCAGAAGGCAACAAAAAATATTAGGGGGCTGGAGCACATGACTTATGAGGAGAGGCTGAAGGAACTGGGAATGTTTAGTCTGCAGAAGAGAAGAATGAGGCGGGATTTGATAGCTGCTTTCAACTGTCTGAAGGGGGGTTCCAAAGGGAATGGATCTAGACTGTTCTCAGTGGTGGCAGATGACAGAACAAGGAGTAATGGTCTCAAGTTGCAGTGGGGGAGGTTTAGGTTGGATGTTAGGAAAACATTTTCATTAGGAGGGTGGTGAAGCACTGGAATGCGTTATCTAGGGAGCTGGTGGATTCTCCTTCCTTAGAGGTTTTCAAGGTCAGGCTTGACAAAGCCCTGGCTGGGATGATTTAGTTGGGGATTGGTCCTGCTTTGAGCAGGGGGTTGGACTAGATGACCTCCTGATTCTATGATTCTATGATTAGTCTCCCTGTTAAAAATCTGCACCTGATTCACAGTTGAATTTTTCTAGCGTCATCTTCCAGCCACAGGATCTTGTTATAACCTTTTTCATGGAATTAAACACCCTCTATGATTAAATATATTCTCCCTGTGTAGGTTTTTATAGACTGTGATAAAACCACATCTCATGTTTTAGCCTTCTTTACTTACTATTATTCCACCTGTCAAAGAAATCATATGGCAGTAGATGTCCAAGATTTCACTGCTCTCTTGCATTTTTCAAAAGAAGTATTTTATTCTTAGGATAAAAACTGCATAGAACCCAGTAGGATGCAATGGATATTGTTGCTTGCAAAACAATCTTTTACTATGTCTCTGGGTTTTCATAGAATCCAAGGGAGTCTGGAGTTCAAATACTCAGGAACTCAAGCCACAAGGTGAAACTTGCCAGAGCACCACAACTTTGTCTTTAGTGTTCTTCAGTGTCTTCCAATTAGTTATTCACTTCAAAATTCACATACGAACTGCTGGAAGAATTTCTTTGGCCTATGTGGCTATAGGGAAGACTTCCTCCATCATCTCTGATCCCAGCATAACCTCATCACTCTGCAGACGTCAACTGTAAAAAGTAAGCATTAACCTCACCGAGTTAAGGCCATCTCCCTGAGCAATCTCATTTCAGCAACAGGAAACTATTCCAGCTTCCTGCTATAGTCTAGTGCAATAAGATATGTGTGCAGGGAGCATTTTCTAAAGCTGACAGCTTTGGTCTAACTTGCTCCTATTGAACTCAGTGGAGATTTTACCACTGCCTGCCATGGGAACAATTAGGTCATCGTTGAGTGCTTCTGCAAACCCCACTCTTAATTTTTCATATCAGCCTCTTGAAGATGATTCATGCTAAATTTGACCAAACCAAGGAGGCTATGACAGGATACCCAGGCTACAATCTGGAACTGGGGTAACTCTCCAGCCTGGGCTGTCTCTCAAGATGCTTTGCTAGTGACAAGCAACAAACCCCTCTACAGGCACTGTTATCACTTAGAACAACAGCATGTGGAGCCCCACACCCAGCTAAATTGCATGAATTCTTCCTAAGTCTCTCACAAATCTCACAGAGAAAGTCACCAGCAAATCTCACAACCCCCTAGCCTTGCACCTCAGAGGTATACCATCTTGCCCTGTCAGAAGTCTGACCAGTGTAAGTTTATTATCTAGTCCGCCCCCACCCCTTGGTGTGAAGAGGACATACACTAGCCTTTGTAACCTTAGCTGAGATTTCCCAAGCACCTCAACCAAAACACACTGTTTTAGGTAAAATATAAAACAGATTTATTTACTACAGAAAGATAGCATAGCTAGATCAACTTACCGCGGCGTCTTCATGGTGGTGAGTCGACTGCTGCCACTCCCCCGTCAACTCCGCTTGCGCCTCTCACGGTGCTGGAGTTCCGGAGTCGATGGGAGAGCGGTCAGGGATCGATTTATCATGTCCAGGTTAGATGCGATAAATCGACCCCCGATATATCGATGGCTACCCACCGATCCAGCGGGTAGTGTAGACCTACCTATAGATTTTAATTATTATAAGTAGTAGACGTAAAAGATCAGAGACAATTACCAAAGAAAATAAAAAAGGTAAACACAGACTAAATCTTAAACCTTATTACACTAAGCAATATTTGAATCAAGCTGTTTTCTCACTTCACTGGATGTTGCAAGTAGGTTATAGTTCTTAATACACATGCTTCTCCTTTAAGCCTGGGACAAGTATCCTCAGTTCAAGTCTTTTCTGAACATTCTTGTTGCTTCCAGCATAGGCGGGGGAGGAGAAAGGTCAAAGCATGATGCCACTGTCCCCTATTTTTATCCTCAGACCATGTGCCTGGAATACACCCAGACATGTTCTGCTGGGCTTTGCTGAGTCACAGAGTTGAGCAATCCCCCATTGTGTGATGCTTGTGCAAATCTCTTACAGCATTGTAAATCCCTTGTTCACAACTCGCCTACTGACCAATGGTCATTTAACACCTGCCTGGGTGTGGATCACCTCCTTTGTTGTTACTGGATAAGAAGCAGTGGGAGACTCTCAAACTTAGAACATATTTCAGTAACAACCACACAGCAAAATTTCATAACTTCATACACACTAACAATATGCATATTTGGACAGAACAATGGGTTTCAGCAGATCATGACCTTTCATATGGTATCTTACATGGCATGGTTTTTATGAAATATATCATAATTATATGACAGGGGTGATTATGGGAGTTCCAGGGTCTACTTCGAGGTACAGAGTGCCACAGAGGCATCTCATGGTGTGATTTTAAATTATGTCTCATAGTCACTTGCTGCTACAGAAAAAGGAGTAGGTGACATGGTGTTCAGAGATCACTGGGAACCAGGGAGACTGACTGAGCTCTTTTTTTTTTCAGTATCTGTTCTCTAACTTACCAGTGCTGCCTAACATGACAATAACTGGTTCCAATTGGCTCACACCCAAGCCCCCTAAAGGTACATTTCCCCACATCTTCCTTCCCCAGCCAAACAGAGCAACAATAACAATTAAGAGTCAACCTTAAGATCAAACAGAATTTCAAATACTTATGACCATCCTACTAACTAAATTAACTACCTGTATTCTTAGTCTCTGGGGTGTCCTGTGCTGTCATGTGGGTCTGTGGTTCTCCTCTGAGACATCAGCATCATTGCTTTCAGGTAGCAGAAAGGCTATTAGTTCTGGTTATGCCATGTCCTGTGGCTCAGCTGTCTCAACTTGCTGTGGTTTCCTATTTCATCCAAGTCAACAGGGTGCTGACAACAATGCCTAGAACATTCTCTGAAATTTTGGAATCGATTGACTGCACGGTTCAAAAGTTATTATGTTATAGACAAACTGACGGACAAACAGAAATGCCATTGAATTGTGCAGAAGGCCTTGCCAATTGGCTAGTTACTCATCCAGGTGCCAATTCTCTCAGATACTAATATTTCAGTGTTGCCAATGCTTGTGATTTTATTGTGAGTATCAGAATATTTGGTGTGTTTCTTCTTAAAGCCTCAGCTCCTGGAATCATGTTAGAACCTCAGCTTTCATTTAAAAACAAAAAAGTAAAAAAAAAAAAAAAGGAAAATGTGACCAAAGTGTGATTAAAAAGGCTCAAAACCAGTGGGCAAAGAAAAGAACCCAAAATGTACTACTTTTAAAAATCTCATGACTTTGGGGGCTTGACTCATGATTTTAGCCTCTGTGGTACTGGCAATACAGTATGTGCCTAATTTTAAGCACTTGAATAGTACTACTGGCTTCTTGAACCCCCAGGGAGTGTCAGAATATCGCCCCAGAGGGAGTAACAGAAATCCGGGGATGTAGTGCTTTTATGTAGGAAAGAACTGGTGAATGCAGCATTGGCTGTTCAAGTAGCTCTATGGAAGGGTCAGTGTCCTCCCCGCTTCTGCTTTTGCTAGGGGCCCACTCGATTTTCTGCCGGAAGCCTCCACCACAGCATGTCCACTCCTCATAGCACCTCAGCTACTTTCTCAAGAAGTATTGTAAGTACTGGTTCTTTCTATTTGTCATTTCCATCCCCTTGACCCCATGTACAACTGTTACTGGTGATAATTTATCATAAAATAAGGTGCAAAAGCCTTCCACAGATGGGTAAGAGACAAAATGAAAACAGCATTAAATTAAGCTTGGATCTTGCAGGTGCTGATCAAATGGAGTAAGGTGAGGTCTTTCTCACTGGAGTTCAGCCCATGTAGACATACACCAGCCAATCTGTGCCTGCGAGAATCATTGCCCCTCGCATTCCATAAGGGATGGTGAGCCAGTGGCCACCCAGCAATGATTCTGCTGGGGATCTATGCAGATAGGGTGTTTGAGACAATTACATTTGAGACAAAGTCTTAAGGTCAGAAGGGACCATCATGATCATCTAGTCTGACCTCCTGCACATTGCAGGCCACAGAACCTCACCCACCCACTCCTATGATAGACCCCTGACCTGTGGCTGCATTACTGAAGTCCTCAAAACATGATTTAAAGACTTCAAGTTACAGAGAATCCATTATTTACACTAGTTTAAACCTGCACGTGATCCATGACCCATGCTGCAGAGGAACGTAAAAAACCCTAGGGTCTCTGCCAATCTGACCCTGGGAAAAATTCCTTCCTCATCCCAAATATGGCGATCAGTTAGACTCTGAGCATGTGAGCAAGACTCAGCAGCGAGACACCTGGGAAAGAATTGTCTGTAGTAACTTATTCATGCAAGGGTCACACTGTTTCCTCAGGCTGTCGCTCTGGAATCAGAGTGGAAAGCTGAGTGTACCACTCACCCCTTTTCTGGTGCCCCTGTCCTCACTCATCAGAGGCACTGTCCTGGGCAGACTGAGCCTGACCTAGTCCCACTGCCAGCTTTTCTAAAGATGGAATGGTGGGCTAAGGCCAGATGAGTGATTTTCAGTACCCAGTTTGAGACACCTCAGCGCAGCCTGAGCACCTATCTTCTGAACATCAGGTGCCTGGTTCGTGTCTCAGGCCAGGTACCCAAGCCCACAATATCTAAAATCCCTAGAGCACAGCTACACTAGAGTTTACAGCAGCACGACCGCACCACTGCAAGTGCTCTAGTGTAGCTGCTCTACACTAGCTCTCCCGCCAACATAGCACTATCCATACTGGCGCTTCTGTGAGTGTAACTTTATGTTTATCAGGGGGCAGTTTATTCACACCCCTGAGTGATGCAAGCTCTGCCGACATAGGCTGTAGTGTAGACATAGCCTAAATTACTTCTGAAAAGGTCGTCATCCTAGGGTTCTGTGTTTGTGTCCCTGTGTTTGTGTTCACGTGCGCTTGTGTGCAGCTAGTGTGCAGGTATGCATCCATGGGATGATTGTTGGGTGTCTATGGGTGTGAATATCTCAGGGTATGTCTGTGTTTGAATGGCAGGGAGGGAAGCTGTGTCTGAATGGGTGGGTATGAACAGGTTTGAGTGCCTGTGGCCAAGTGATCAGAGAGGTTCAGGTGAAGCTGCCTGACCTACAAACAAAGGGACTCGATGCCTGTTTTTCTTCAATGAGTGCCCTTGGAATTGGAAGAAGATTCTCCATTTAAATCCATTGGAGCCATCTCGCTGACTGTGCAATGAGAAGGGGCTCGAGGAGGCTGGGGCGCAGTGGGTGAGGGGGCGATGGGCCCTGCCAGGCCTGTGGAGAACATGCACATTCTTACTGCTCCTTAGGGAGGCCAGGAGCATCACTGAGGGGGCCTGAGGCAGTGGGGTCCTGAATCACATGATCTACCTAATGTTGTCACTTGCCCTTGCTGGCAGAACAGATAAGGTGCTGTCAGTGCCTATGGACAGGGCAGTGTCACCTCCTGCCACTGGCTATTCATTTCTATTGGACACAGCCCTCTCCAGGAACCCTGGGCCCTAGACACTCGGGTGGGTGCCATGGGTCCAGGTGTGGGGGCTAGGAGGCTGAGCTGCAGGCACCCTCCTTCCACCGCAGATTCATGTAGGTTACCTTTTCCATTTCTTCTCCTAAAGTGTGACATTTAAAAATGTGTAATTTTGTTTATCCCTGGCAAGCTGTGAATGGCTCTCCGGGATGCCTGCGCCTCCTGCACCGCTGTATAAATTACCCTGATAACCCCTTATTACAAAGGAAAAATAAGTTAATGGAAAACCAAAGTAGAAATAGAAGCATAAAAATCCCAAGGTGCCAAAATCAGCAGAATTGCCCCCATGTGACAGTAATCTCCAGTATTTAATTAAGCAGGTATTGACTGTATGGTGGGAATGGCATGTTTACACTATTTGTTTCGTAGTAAAGAAGTATTGATATGATCTTGAAAATGATCCTGGCATAGACAGCTCAGTATGGCAGCGCTGGGAGAGGAGGAGCATATATTCCTTGTCTGATGGAGCCTCCCCACCCAGTAAGCCCAGGACTCGGGTGTGGTACATTTCTTCCTGCTAAGAAGCCCCAGGTTCCCGGGTCTGCTCAACCGGGAGTGAGGGAGAAGCAGCTGTCTAGCACAGCTGGCAATTGTGGCCACGGCTGGGAGTTTGATTTTCTGCTTGTGAGACAGCGTAGTGGCCTTCCCTGGCTGAGGGAACTGATGTATGTAGTACAAAGGGCCACAGAGGAAGACCCCACTAACAGTTTTCATCAACTGCACCCACAGTGGATGCACCCACAGCCTATGTCTGAGTATCATGGAGCTGCCCAGCAAGGCTCATTGAAAGGCAGAGTGCAGTGCAGGAGCTACTGGGAGTGTGGCCTGCCCAGCATTGAGTTACAAAGGGGTATGTCCAGTGATGAGCTGCCAAAAGCTGAAGAACTGGTTCCTTCACTCGCTCCGGGTCTTCGGCGGCACTGAAGGACCTGCTGCCGAAGTGCCGCCGAAGACCCAGAGCGCTGCCGGGTGAGTAAAAATTAAAAAGGGATTCTCAGGGGAGCCTTCCTAGCCGAGAGCTCAGGCGGGCCAGACAGGATGGTCCTGCCGGCCAGATGTGGCCCACGGGCCAGAGGTTGCTCACCCCTTTAACAACTGGTTCTAAACTGGCTTCAAAATTTAACAACCGATTCATGCGAACATGTGTGAACCAGCTCCAGCTCACCACTGGGTATGTCTACACAACAAAAAGAACCCAGGGCTGGCCCAGTCGGGGCTCAGGCTGGAGCCTGGGCTCTTGGACCACCCCACCATGCAGGGTCCTAGAACCCGGAAGTCTATACAGCAATGAAATAGCCCCGCAGCCTGAGACCTTTGAGCTTGAAAGAAAATAACACCTTTCAGAGCAAACCTGGCTGCTGAGGAGAGGAGAGCATCAGGACCAGGACAGGCACTCAGAGAGGAGGGAGAGGGAACCCCCAGGATTCCCAAGAAGCCTCCTGCAGGCTAATGGACAGAAAGGCTGGACATTTAGGTTGCCCTCTTTCAGCAAGAGCAGTCATTCGCCATGACCCCATTGGGGCAGAGACTAGGCATGCTGTCCAGAACCTGCACATTGGGTGTGTTAAATGGAACAAACAGTAAACAGCAATGATAACTGTCTATATCTTGGACATACTGGCAGCAAAGCTGCTTCCCACCAATGCTGTGTGCTTGGAGTCTGTCACTGGCAACACACTCAAGCAAATAGTATAGCTGCTCCAAGTCATGCTGAGAAATGCTACTGGTAGCAGGGCAGTCTCAGACTGCAGTAGGGAGCATTAGAATCGTAGAATCATAGAAGGGATCTCACGGTTGGAAGGGACCTCAGAAGGTCATCTAATCCAACCCCCTGCTCAAAGCAGGACCAATACCCAACTAAATCATCCCAGCCAGGGCTTTGTCAAGCCTGACCTTAAAAACTTCTAAGGAAGGAGATTCCACCACCTCCCTAGGTAATGCATTCCAGTGTTTCACCACCCTCCTAGTGAAAAAGTTTTTCCTAATATACAACCTAAACCTCCCCCACTGCAACTTGAGACCATTACTCCTTGTTCTGTCATCTGCTACCACTGAGAACAGTCTAGATCCATCCTCTTTGGAACCCCCTTTCAGATAATTGAAAGCAGCTATCAAATCCCCCCTCATTCTTCTCTTCCACAGACTAAACAATCCCAGTTCCCTCAGCCTCGCCTCATAAGTCATGTGTTCCAGTCCCCTAATCATTTTTGTTGCCCTCCGCTAGACTCTTTCCAATTTTTCCACATCCTTCTTGGAGTGTGGGGCCCAAAACTGGACACAGTACTCCAGATGAGGCCTCACCAATATTGAATAGAGGGGTATGATCATGTCCCTCGATCTGCTGGCAATGCCCCTACTTATACAGCCCAAAATGCCATTGGCCTTCTTGGCAACAAGGGCACACTGTTGACTCATATCCAGCTTCTCGTCCACTGTAACCCCTAGGTCCTTTTCTGCAGAACTGCTGCCTAGCCATTCGCTCCCTAGTCTGTAGCGGTGCATGGGATTCTTCCATCCTAAGTGCAGGACTCTGCACTTGTCCTTCTTGAACCTCATCAGATTTCTTTTGGCCCAATCCTCTAATTTGTCTAGGGCCCTCTGTATCCTATCCCTACCCTCCAGTGTATCTACCTCTCCTCCCAGTTTAGTGTCATCTGCAAACTTGCTGAGGGTGCAATCCACACCATCCTCCAGATCATTTATGAAGATATTGAACAAAACCAGCCCGAGGACCGACCCTTGGGGCACTCTGCTTGATACTGGCTGCCAACTAGACATGGAGCCATTGATCACCACCCGTTGAGCCCAATAATCTAGCCAACTTTCTATCCACCTCATAGTCCAAGCCATACTTCTTTAACTTGCTGGCAAGAATACTGTGGGAGACCATGTCAAAAGCTTTGCTAAAGTCAAGGAACAACACGACCACTGCTTTCCCCTCATCGACAGAGCCAGTTATCTCATCATAGAAGGCAATTAGTTTAGTCAGGCATGACTTGCCCTTGGTGAATCCATGCTGACTGTTCCTGATGACTTTCCTCTCCTCTAAGTGCTTCAGAATTGATTCCTTGAGGACTGCTCCATGATTTTTCCAGGGACTGAGGTGAGGCTGACTAGGCTGTAGTTCCCAGGATCCTCCTTCTTCCCTTTTTTAAAGATGGGCACTATATTAGCCTTTTTCCAGTCGTCTGGGACTTCCCCCATGAGTTTTCAAAGATAATGGCCAATGGCTCTGCAATCACATCTGCCAACTCCTTTAGTACTCTCAGATGCAGCGCATCCAGCCCCATGGACTTGTGCTCGTCCAGCTTTTCTAAATAGTCCCGAACCACTTCTTTCTCCACAGAGGACTGGTCACCTCCTCCCCATGCGGTGCTGCCCAGTGCAGTAGTCTGGGAGCTGACCTTGTTCGTGAAGACAGAGGCAAAAAAAAGCATTGAGTACATTAGCTTTTTCCACATCCTCTGACACTAGGTTGCCTCCCTCATTCAGTAAGGGGCCCACACTTTCCTTGACTTTCTTCTTGTTGTTAACATACCTGAAGAAACCCTTCTTGTTACTCTTAACATCTCTTGCTAGCTGCAACTCCAGGTGTGATTTGGTCTTCCTGATTTCACTCCTGCATGCTCGAGGAATATTTTTATACTCTTCCCTGGTCATTTGTCTAATCTTCCACTTCTTGGAAGCTTCTTTTTTGTGTTTAAGATCAGCAAGGATTTCACTGTTAAGCCAAGCTGGTCGCTTGCCATATTTGCTATTCTTTCTACATATTGGGATGGTTTGTCCCTGTAACCTCAATAAGGATTCTTTAAAATACAGCCAACTCTCCTGGACTCCTTTCCCCCTCATGTTATTCTCCCAGGGGATCCTGCCCATCAGTTCCCTGAGGGAGTCAAAGTCTGCTTTTCTGAAGTCCAGGGTCCATATTCTGCTGCTTTCCTTTCTTCTTTGTGTCAGGATCCTGAACTTGACCATCTCATGGTCACTGCTTCCCAGGTTCCCATCCACTTTTGCTTCCCCTACTAATTCTTCCCGGTTTGTGAGCAGCAGGTCAAGAAGAGCTCTGCCCCTACTTGGTTCCTCCAGCACTTGCACCAGAAAATTGTCCCCTACACTTTCCAAAAACTTCCTGGATTGTCTGTGCACTGCTGTATTGCTCTCCCAGCAGATATCAGGGTGACTGAAGTCTCCCATAAGAACCAGGGCCTGCAATCTAGTAACTTCTATGAGTTTCCTGAAGAAAGCCTCGTCCACCTGATCTAAGAGGATGAAACGACCCTTAAACCCAAGATCCCAGCAGGGTGTGTGGTTTGGAGGTAGGAGAATGCTATTCTGGCCTCCCTGAGCCCTATTATTCAGGCGGAGTGGGAATTCCTGACACTGGAGAGGAGTTTCAGGCAATGGTCCTGCTACTCATCACCTAGTTGAGGTCTGGTTCTGCATGTAGTGAGGGCTGGCAAGGTGCTGAGTGTGCTCAGTACCCATTATGGTCACAGGGCAATGGCTCTTTCACATAATGCCCAATTAGCCTGTGGGACTCATTGTCATAAGATAGTGGCAAGGTGAAGAACTTAGCAGGATCTGGGCAGAGATTAAATGTGTATATGGAGAACAGGACTGCCCAAAGGATCCATAGGAAATACTAAAACAAAACCATTTGGGCAGTGCTATAAACACTCTCACTTCGAGGCACGAGTCAACCTTACACTGGTAGGTTTGGGAGGAGACATCCCCTGGGGCAGCTTATCCCCTCACTCATACCGTAGGGTCCCTGCACCTTCCCTGACCCAACTGGTGCTGCCACTGTCATAGACAGGAGCCTGGAGCAGATGGACCCTGATCTGACCCAGCCAGGTAATTACTGTGTTCCTAAGAGTCAAGGTGCTGGGCACTGCACAGGGTCTGGCCTCAAGGATCATCTAGCAGGCTATGTCCAATGGGTTTTCAGATAATAGAGTGCTGTCCAAAGGCCAGATGGTAGATGTATGGAATGGGGACTCCAGCATGGGCGCTGATGCCTGCTGGATCTGACCTCAGCCTTCCTGGGAGCAAAGAGAACAAGGTTCTAGCTCTGGCAAATGACAGAGAGTGACCTTCATTGCCATATTTTTTGCCTTATTGGGGTGAGCTGAGCAGTTGAGTTAAAGCTGCAACTCGTGCAGGGAACCTGGATGTGTATCCCCCAGGACAAACATGACTCCCCCCAAGCAGAGGATGAGATGGCTTCCTCCCCAGCACCGTGTACCATTGCTAAGTGCAATTACTCCTTAAGTGTAGGGAGAAATATGCTAAGGCTGACATTAGCTGCATACAAGAGGATTAAATGGAATTGGCATATTTATTCCCTGCTACCGTGATAAAAATAGTGCTGGCTATAGAGCCTTTGTTCTGGTTTTACACATCTCCCATTCAGCAGAAGCCTCCAGGTTTCACTGTCAGTAAATGTTAACTGAGAAATCGATATCAAGAAAATAAAAAGGAAAACAGAACAAGAGAAAATATTTCTATTTTTTGATCAGTTTTGACTTCAGTTTCCTGGTCCTGCGGTCTTCCAGATAATGAGTGAAAATCCCTTCTCCCTGCAGCCTCAACTCTGATCAATACTCCACAGGCAATTTCCCGGGCTGGCTTGCTTCGTTGAAGACCTAACATTCCTTCTCCATCAGGAGTTTGTGGGACAACTGGGGAAGGCAGCAAGATGCAGAAAACTCCAAGAGGCCAGACAGAGAGTGGCAGGGCAGGAGCTCAGTCATAAATGCTTGACAAAATGCTGCTTCCTCTAGCCTCAGAATTGGGTATAGACTGGAGACACATGAAGCATCTCATTAGGTGGACGCAGGGCAGGGCTCAGTTGGCATTGTACACTCCCATGCCTCTCCTGCTCAAACAGGGGTTGGCAATAGCCCAGCAGCACAGACTGGATCACAGATTATGGGCAGCTTTTCTATACACAAAGTCATTCAGAAAGAGTCTAGCACGACCTATTTAATGATAAGCTAGGACACAGATTTTACAAATCAAAGGACTGATATTTTGATGGGTTTCTTTGTTAGCAGCTATTTTTTTAATCTGTGCAGAATTTGTACAAGGAGGCGTCAAAGTGAATCAGTCACCGAAGACTTGAAGAATGAAATCAGAGGTGAACAAGTACCTCCAGAAGAAAGGCTTTACCCTGGGAAGCAGTGACACTGAAAAAGATTTGGAGGAAGGGGATAGATAATCAGCTGAATGTGAGCTCCCAGTGTGATGTTGTGGTCAAAAAAACTAATGCAATCCTGGGATGCATAAAGAAGTGAACCTGGAGTAGGAGCAGAGAGGTTATTTAATCTCTGTATTTGGTGGCTACTGCTGGAATATTGCATCCAGTTCTGATATCCACAATTCAAGAAGGATGTTAATAAATTGAAGAGGGGTCAGAGAAGAGCCATGAGAATGATTAAAAGATTAGAAAACCTTCCTGCTAGTGATATATGCAAAAAGCTCGATTTATTTAGCTTAACAAAGAAAATATTCGGAGCCACTGGATCACAGTCTATAAGCACCTACATGGAGAACAAATATTTAATAATGGGCTCTTCAGTCTAGCAGAGAAGGTCAGCAATCCAAATGGCTGAAAGTTGAAGCTAGACAAATTCACACTGGAATTAAAGTGTAAATTTTTAATATGAGAGTAAAGAACCATTGGAACAACTTATCAAAGACTGACAATTTTTCAATCAAGAGTGGATGTTTTTCTAAAAGATCTGCCCTAGGGATTATTTTGGGGAAGATCTCTGGCCTATGTTGTACAGTAGATCAGACTAGATGACCACAGTGAGCTTCTCTGGTCTGGGAAGCTATGAAGGTGGCAGGGGAAGAAAGAAGAGAAGAGAGCCTAGTCCTATAAGAAGAGGGGAAGAGTCAATGGATACCCAAACTTCAAAACCCCATGAGGATACAGGATGATTTGCAGAAGATTACAAGGGAGAAAAAAAGACAAGAGGACTTGAGGCCAGAAAGAACAGGAGGAAGGCCAGAGAATCATACCATCACCAGGAAAAAGCAGGTCTATGTGATTGGGAATTCCCTACTAAGAAGAACAGACAGGCCTGCCATCAGAGCTGATCTAGAGAACAAAAGGGTGTGCTGTGGTACGGGATGTGGATACGAGATATGCGAACAGGGGATACGAGATGTGGATATGAGAACAAAAGGGGAGCTATGATATGGGATCTAGACCTGAGGCTGAAGAGGATTCTAATGGGAGCAGGAAAGAATCCACTGATTGTCCTTCATGTGGGAGCAAATGATACAGTATTCTTGCTGGAATGTATCAAAGGAGACTATGCCAAGCTGGGGAAGACACTTCAGGAAATGGAGGTTCAGATGATCTTCAGTGGGATTCTACCTATCCCTAGAGGAGGAAAATGAAAGTGAAATAATATTATGATGATCAACAGATGACTCAGTTGTGCTATAAGGAGGTTCTTTGGGATGTTTGACCACTGGGAGGAATTCATGGACAGAGGACTGTTTGCATGGGATGGACTCTATCTGAGTAGGGAGGGAAATAGACTTCTGGGACGGAGGCTCACACAACTGATTAAAAGAGCTTTAAACGAGGAACTCGGGGGAAACCACTGGGAGATATTCATGTAATCTCCACGCCTGATTTTAACATTGAGGGGGGAGGAAAATCAAGTAAGAAAAGATACCGCAATGGAATAAGGAACAGCAGTGGGTAGGAGAATGGACATTAAGAGGAAAGATAGTGCTGACACCAATGAAGCTAACAGTCAGGTCGACAATACTGGCAGTCAAATGACAGTACTCAATTGGATAAGGAATGTGGGCAAAGCCAAGCAGCAACAACTAAGACGTTTGTACACCAATGCACGGAGCTTGGGTAACAAAATGGAGGAACTGAAATTACTGGTGCAGGAAGTGAAGCCAGATATCATAGAGATAGCAGAAATATGGTGGAATAGCAGTCATGACTGGAGTTCAGGGATTGAAGAGTATGTGCTGTTCAGGAAAGACAGAAATAAAGGCAAAGATGGTGGAGTAGCACTGTATATTTATGATGAGATAGACTGTAAAGAAATTAGAAGTGATGGAGTGGATAAAACAGAGTCTGTTTGGGTCAAAATAACTTTGGGGAAGAGAGCTACTAGAGGTTACCCTGGGTTAGTGCTTGGGGTATGCTACAGACACCGAGGATCCAATTTCAATATGGATAGAGACTTCTTTAATATTTCTAATGAAATAAATACTAGTGGGAATTGTATGATTATGGGACTCTTTAATTCCCAGATATAAATTGGAGGACAAGTGCCACTAATAATAGTAGGGCCCAAATTTTCCTGGATTTGATAGCTGACAGATTTCTTCACTAAATAGTTGCGGAACCAACAAAAGATTTTAGATTTGGTATTGGTGAGTAGGAAGGACCTCATAGAATAACTGGCTGTAGAGAACAACCTTGGTTCGAATGATCATGAGCTAATTCAGTGTAAACAAAATGGAAGGATAAAAAGAAATAGGTCTGTCACTAAGGGCCTTGATTTCAGAAAGGCAATCTTTAGAAAATTGAGGGAATTAGTTAGGGAAGTGGACTGGACCGAAGATCTCAAGGATCTAAATATGGGGGAGGCTTGATGTAATGGGATCCCTGGGGTGAAGCCTGGGATTGCATGACTGCTGTGCCTCACTAATTTGGATTGTCTCTCACAATGCCTTACTGGTGACAAGCAGCAAACCTCTCCAGGTGCTATCATCACTCAGATTAGATTGCATGAATGCTCCCAGAAGCACTCACAAATCACACAGAACAAGGCACCAGCCAAATCCCTCCAGCTCCCAGACTTGTACCTCAAGAATATACCCATCTGGCACTGCTCGGGACCCTTTCTTAGCAATGCAAATTTATTAATTGGTGCACCAATTCATCAATGGAAAGTGGATATACACCAGCCTTTGTAAACCTGAGTAGATTTACCAAGCACTTCAAGCAAACTCACTGGTAAATGTAAACAGTAAAACAGATTTATTGACTATAAAAGATAGATTTTAAGTTGTTATAAGTAATAGGCAAAAAGCCAGAGTTAGTTACCAAAATAAAATAAATATAAGCACACAGTCTAAACTCTCAACCCTATTAGACTGAGAAACATCTAGATTAATCAGTTTTTTCTCATCCCATTGGATACTGCAGTTCCTAGTACACAGGTCCCACCCAAAACCTAGATCAGTCTCCTCTGTTGGAATCTTCAGTCTTCTCAGTGTCCTTGTTGCTTGCAGCATAGGTGGGGGAAGGAGAAAGGCCAAGCATGAAGCCCGTGTTCTATTTTATACCCTTAGTCCCATGTGCTTGGAGAATACAAGTCCAGGCATGTCTGGTAGGCATTGCTGAGTCCCCAGGCAAGGCTGAGCAATTCTCCTGGTGTGGTCTTATGCAAGTGAGTCTTGAATTGTAACTCCCTTGCTGGATTATAGCTATTGATGGTTGTTTGACACCCACTGGGGCGTTGGTTACTTTCCTTGCTGTTGTCTCTGGGGAGCTCATGTCTGGCTGATTCCCCAACTTACAGCGTGTTTTACTGACAACCATACAACACAATCTCATAACTTCATATGCACTAATGATATACATATTTAGATAGAACAGTGACTTTCACCTGATCATAACCTTTCCCCTGATACCTTACATGGCATGCTTTATATGCAAGTGTTAGGGGGCTTATTCCTTCACCCACGTACTTCCCTGGTCCTTCTCGCATGAACAGAGAGCAACAATATCCGAAGTCCAAAGGTGCAAACAATTTGGTGTTTATTGGGGTGAACTTCCAGCAAGCATGATTCCAGTTTCCTTCCTTAGTGTCCCCCTTCCCAGTTCTGACACCACAGAGCCTTACACCTGCATCCCTGTTCCCATTCCTGCCCTTAGCCAAACATGATTCCAATTTCCCCACCCCCATTCCCTGTTCCCATTTCCCCCTTTAGCAAAACATGATTCCAATTTCCCCACCCCCATTTCCTGTTCCCATTTCCCCCCCCCCCACACACATTTCCTGATTGACTGCAGACTACATAGTAAAACTTGAGTTCTGCTTAGCTATACCTTAACCAATCATTTTACTGAAATTTAACTAACCAGTCCTAACATATTGTAACATGATTATTTAACCAATTATATCCCACCATCTTAATTAGTTTACACCCAGCAAAATTAATTATACAGCAGACAGAAACAATCCCAGAACCAGACAGAGATTATACAGACAAACAATAGGGAAATGGGGACTACAGTGATAGAACAACAAAGAAATGAGGATTTCACATCCCAGCTATTGATAAGTGAGTTCTTGCCAGACAGGATGCTATCAAACTAAGTATCCTTTTACATCTTCTAGGCTCTTCCCTTTCTCTGGAGGCGATAGGCATTATCAGGACAGGATTGTATTCCTAACAGCCCAATAGCACCTTATTTCAATGTGACTAGTTTAGAATGTGAGGATGTGACCGTTCGCTTCGCAGCTTATGGCTGCCTCTGTTGCTTAGCCAAAGGCCTTAGCCTAAGAACAGGGCCTCAGACTGTCACAGTAAGAGAAGGACCTTACACCAGCAGACAGTGATTTTGATTCTTTCTTTTATACCTCTATAACTAGCCAAGTGATAAGAATATACCTAAATTAGAGTATAGGCCTTTACAAACAGGCCTGAATATCTATATCCTAACAGCAAGATCGCAATTATATATAAATGAGGAATATGGGGGTTACAGGGCGTTCCTCCAAGGAATAGAATGTCACACTTGGAATTACATTAAGTCAAAGTTGCAGAAAGTATCTGAAACCTGCATCCCAAGCAAGGGGGAAAATTGCAGTGAAGGGTTGTAGGCCAAGCTGGATGAGCAAGCATTTCAAAAAGGTGATTAAGAGAAAGCAGAAAGTCTACAAGGAATGGAAGATGGGCTGGATCAGCAAAGAAAGCTACATCTTGGAAGTCAGAAAGTGTAGGAATAAAGTAAGAACTGCCAAAAGCCAAACAGAGTTGGCCCTTGCAAAAGGAATTAAAGCCAATAGTAGAAGGTTCTATAGCCATAAAAATAAGAAGAAAACAAGGAAAGCACTGGGGCCACTAAGCACTGAGGGATGGGGTAGAGATGAAAGATTATCTAGGCATAGCCAAACACCTAAACAAACACTTTTCCTCAGTTTTTAATAAGGCTAATGAAGAGCTCAGAGGTAGTAGCAGCATGGCTAATGGGAACAAGGACATCAAGGTAGAAATTACCACATCCGAGGTGGAAGTCAAACTTCCATTTTAATCGGGGGGCCCAGATAATCTCCATCCAAGAATATTAAAGGAACTGGCACATGAAATTACAACCCCAATAGCAAGTTTTTTTAATGCATCTGTAAACTTGAGGGTCATACCCTATGACTGGAAAATTGCTAATATAGTTCCTGTCTTTTAGAAAGGGAAAAAAAGTGGTCTGGAAAACTACAGGCCTGCTAGTTTGACCTCAGTTGTATGCAAGGTCTTGGAACAAATTTTGAAAGAGAAAGTAGCTAAAGACATAGAGGTGAATGGTAATTGGGATAAAATACAAAAGGTAGATCATGCCAGACCAACCTGATTTTCTTCTTTGAGAAGATTACTGACTTTCTAGACAAAGGAAATGCAGTAGATCTAATCTACCTGAATTTCATACAGTTCAACATAGGAAATTATCAATTAAATTGGAGAAGATGGGGATTAATATGAGAATTGAAAGGTGGATAACAAACTGATTAAAGGGGAGACTACTATGGGTCATACTGAAAGGTGACTGTCAGGCTAGAGGGAGATTAATAGTGGAGTTCCCCAGGGACTGGTCTCAGGACCAATCTTATTTAAAATTTTTATTATTGAACTTGGCACAAAAAGTGGGAGTGTGCTAATAAAATTTGTGGGATGACACAAAGTTGGGAGGTATTGCCAATATGGTGGAGGACTGGAATATCATACAAGATGATCTAGATGACCTTGTAAACTGGAGTAATAGAAATAGGATGAAATTTAATAGTGCAAAGTACAAGGTCATGCACTGAGGGATGAACAAGAATTTTTGCTATAAACTGGGGAGGTATCAGTTGGAAGTGACAGAGGAAGAGAAAGACCTTGGTGTATTGGTTGATCACAGAAGTCATCAATATAATGTGGCTATGAAAAAGGCTAATGCTGTCCCAGGATGCATCATGTTAGGTATTTCCAATAGAGAGAGGGAAATCTTAGTACCATTATACAAGGCACTGGTGAGGTCTCATCTGGAACACTGTGTGAAGTTCTGGTCTCCCATGTTTAAGAAAGATGAATTCAGACTGGGCCAGGTACAGAGAAGGGCTACTAGGATGATCTGAGGCATGGAAAACCTACCTTATGAGAAGAGACTCAAAGAGTTTGGCTTGTTTAGCCTAATCAAACGAAGGCTGAGGGGAGATATCATTGCTCTCTATAACTACATCAGAAGGAGAAATACCAGGCAGGGAGATGAGTTATTTAAATTAAGTGCCAATGTGGACACAAGAACTCATGGATATAAACTGGCCATCAACACATTTAGGCTTGAAAATATTTGAAGGAGATTGCTAATATATCCTATCTTTAAGAAAGGGAAAAAAGAGGAGTCAGAAGAGTAAAGTTCTGGAACAGCCTTTCAAGGGGAGCAGTGGAGGCAAAAAAACCTAACTGGCTTCAAGACTGAGCTTGATAAATTTCTGGAGGGGATGGTATGATGAGACTGCCTACAAATGGCATGCAGCTGATCTGCAAATGCTAGTGGCAATTACCTCCAATAGCCAGTGATGGGACACTAGAGGGAGAGAACTCCAGGTTATCACAGAGAATTCTTTACAAGGTGTCTGGCTGGTGGGTCTCGCCCACATGCTCAGGGTCTAACTGATCATCATATGTGGGGTTGGGAAATAATTTCCCCCTGGGTCAGTTTGGCAGAGACCCTGGAGGGGTTGTCTTCCTCTGCAACATAGGACCCAGGTCACACGCAAGTTTAAACTAGTGTAAATGGTGGATTCTCTGTAACTTGAAGTCTTTAAACCATGACAAAGCAGGCGGCTGCCAAACAATGTTATAAGGGAGCATTGCGCAACTTTAAATTAGCATGTTTTCTAATCGATCAGCAACGAAACAATGTTAACCGGGACAATGTTAAGTGAGGAGTTACTGTACCAAGTGGTAATATTGCATAAAATTACCCAGAAGATTAATATTAGATCATAAAAATACTGTAAAGGCGCATCTGTCTCAGACATGTGTCTTAACCACAGGATGCAAATTGTGCGCCAATTCTAATAAGAACAAAAGGAACTTACACAGCCCATAGAAAATTGGGATCCAGGGAACACAGACCAATAAGAGAAAAGAGGGCTGACACTTTTATGGACATGCACGGAATATAGGTATAGACAGAATCACATTATAAAAAGAGGATGCCCAGAATGGGAAAATTGAGCTCCCTTTGAGGGAGTCCAGCAGGAACCATCCCTCTACTGATGATCAAGCCATGAGAGACCCATCAGACACTAACACTATTGTTAAGGTTGTGAGTATAACTATATTTGTAACTTGTGCATAGATCTGTATAGAATTTCTATATGCTTGGGTAATTATAACTTAACTGTAACTTTAATAAAACTTTGTAAAATAGACTAAACCATGTACTTGTGAATGTATGTGTGGTCACTACCCTTGGTCTTCATGTGTTCCTAGAGACTCTAAAACAAGTAGCAGAGGTGACTTTTATATCACATTACAAAAATCACTTTAAGTAAAATAAAAGGCTACACTGGCTATCAGCCCTCACCCTGAAAGGAAACCTGAAAAACACTTTGAAAAGACAAGCCTGGGAGCTTAAATTCATTACTCTGCTAGCCTGAACAGAGACACTGGATATATGGCTTATTACAACAATCTATAACTCACTAACAACGCTCCCACCACTGCTTTTCTCCCCACTCCCCGTGTGTTTCCTCCCTGTGTCCGGAAGGGTGGTAACAGGCCACTTCAACTTGTATGGTCCCTGGAAATGTGGGTTAACTACTTATGTTCACAATCTCTTCCATTTAGCTGTGACACTCTGAATATTGCATTTAGCTGTGACACTATGAGTACATTTCCTAGACCTAAAGAAGAGCTCTGTGTAAGCTCGAAAGCTTATCTCTCTCAACAAAAGAAGATGGTCCAATAAACAATATTACCTCCCCCACCTTGTCTCTGTTGATCTTCTGTCATCCTTCACCATCTTGTGGGCTACATCAACTTTTTCTCCTGTGGTGGCATCTCTGTGGCAACCTGACCTTGGCTCATCCTCAGTGCTGATTCTCCCTTGCATAAGTGCAGCAGCCCAGTGTTTTTCACTGTGGCATGTGAAGGGGCATCATTCCCCAGTTTTGCCGCTGTCTCCTCATGAATTTACTTTGGGGTCATAGATGTATAGACTCATAGACTTTGCGGTCAGAAAGGACAGTTATGATAATCTAATCTGACCTCCTGCACATCGCACAGAACCTCACCCACCCATTCTTGTAATAGACCCATAACCTCTGGCTGAGTTACTGAAGTCCTTCAAGCTCTCTGGCCACTCAGTAAAAGGCTTAAGGATGGCAATTTTGCAACAGAAAAGCTTCAAAAACAGACTCCAGTGTTTCAGAGTAGCAGCCGTGTTAGTCTGTATTCGCAAAAAGAAAAGGAGTACTTGTGGCACCTTAGAGACTAACAAATTTATTAGAGCATAAGCTTTCGTGAGTTACAGCTCACTTCATCGGATGCATTACTCCAGACTCCAGTGAGAAACTGCTGAGCTTGAATTAATATGCAAACTAGATACCATTAACTTGGGTTTGAATAGAGACAGGGAATGGCTGAGTCATTACACATATTGAGTCTATTTCCCCATGTTAAGTATCCTCACACATTCTTGTCAACTGTCTAAATGGGCCATCTTGATTATCACTACAAAAGTTTTTTTCTCCTGCTCATAATAACTCATCTTAATTAATTAGCCTCTTACAGTTTATATGGTAACTTCCACCTTCTCTATATGTATATCTATATATCTTCTTACTATATGTTCCATTCTATGCATCCAATGAAGTGGGCTGTAGCCCACAAAAGCTTATGCTCTGATAAATTTGTTAGTCTCTAAGGTGCTACAAGTACTTCTGTTCTTTTTGCGGATACAGACTAACACAGCTGCTACTCTGAAATCTATACTGTCTGTATTTCAAACTCGCGTCATGCTTCTGGGTGACACCCCAGACAATTTGGCATCAGCACTGCCTAGCCTGCTTGATGGTCCATTAAGGACCATCAACTATACAATTGACCTATTGAGAGAAGGCAGATACACCTTGTAACTCAGCAAGGCATGCAGGGACATGCTTATGGACAGAACTCTGGGGTTTTTTCATGCCATGTGCTGGATAGCTTGTCTTTGGAACAAAGAAAGGAGGTCACATGGCAAGAGACTGTAAAAGGCTGCTGCAGCTCCTCCATCTTGTCTTCAATCCTGCTTCTGACCTCTGGAGGAACCTTGCTACAAACTGAAGCTCTGAACAAAGGACTGAATGACCCATCCCAGTTGTGGATGTATTCCAGAGATTTGATTTGAACCTGCAGCTTATTCCATCACTGCTATAACCCTGAAGCAAGAACTTTGCCATTACTGTATGTAATTGATTCCATTTAACCAATTCTAGCTCTCATATATATCTTTTTCCTTTTGTGAATAAACTTTTAGATTTTAGATTCTAAAGGATTGGCAACAGAGTGATTTGTGGGTGAGATCTGATTTGTATATTGACCTGGGTCTGGGGCTTGGTCCTTTGGGATCGGGAGAACCTTTCTTCTTTTACTGGGGCATTGGTTTTCATAACCAGTCATCCCCATAATGAGTGGCACTGATGGTGATACTGGGAAACTGGAGTGTCTACGGGAATTTCTTGGGTGACTTATGGTTAGCCAATGGGGTAAAACCAAAGTCCTCTCTGTCTGTCTGGTTTGGTGTGCCTCAGAAGTGGAGAAACCCCAGCCTTGGGCTGTGTCAGGATTCTCTCCCCACTCTGAACTCTAGGGTACCGATATGGGGACCCTCATGAAAGACCCCCTAAGATTATTTCTACCAGCTTAGGTTAAAAACTTCCCCAAGGCACAAATTCTTCCTTGTCCCTGGACAGTATTGCTGCCATCACCAAGAGAGTTAGACAAAGATTTAGGAAAAGGACCACTTGGAGTTCCTGTTTCCCCAAAATATCCCCCCCAAGCCCCTTCACCCCCTTTCCTGGGGAGGCTTGAGAGTAACCAAGGTGAGCACAGACCAGACCCTTGGGTTTTTAGGACACTAAAACCCAATCTGATTCTTAAAAACAGAATTTTATTATAAAGAAAAAAGGAAAAGAAGCACCTCTGTAAAATCAGGATGGAAGGTAATTTTACAGGGTAATGAAATTTAAAATACCGAGGATTCCCCTCTAGGCAAAACTTTAAAGTTACAAAAAACAGGAATAAACCTCCCTCTTAGCATAGGGAAAATTCACAGGCTAAAACTAAAGATAACCTAACACATTTCCTTGCTATTACTTACAATTTGTAATCTTAGATACTTATTTCAGATATGGCTTTAGGAGATGTATTTTTTCTGCCCTGGTCCCTCTCTGTCCTGGAGAGAGCACAAAGACAGCACAAACAAAAACCTTCCCCCACAGATTTGAAAGTATCTTCTTCCCTTATTGATCCTTTTGGTCATGTGCCAACCAGGTTATTTGAGCTTCTTAACCCTTTACAGGTAAAGGAGGGATTGTATGCTACCCTTAGCTGTATGTTTATGACAGGCTGTAACTGAACTGCTCTAAGCAATTTATCCTGAACTGATACTCTCAGAAGTGTCCTACCAAAGGCACCATCATTACACACGGCCATGCCTAGGGAGGGCCCAATGCCCAGCTCCGTCTGCACATGGTACAGCCCTACCCAGTGAGGGCCCAATGACCAGCTCCCTCTGAACATGGCATGGCCCTGCTCAATGAGGGCGAAATGTCTGGCTCCATCTGCACATGGCACAGCCCTGTCCAGCCAGGACCCAGCTGCCTCTTCACATGGAATGACCCCGCCCAGCGAGGTCCCAGTCTCCGATTCCCTCTGCAGACACGGCCCTGCCCTGCCCAGCAAGAGCCCAATACCCGGCTCCCTCAGCACATGGCACAGCTCTGCCCAGTGAAGGCCCAATGCCTGGCTCCATCTGCACAGGGCACAGCCCTCCCAATGCTCAGCTTTCTCTGCACATGGCTCAGCCCTGCCCAGAGAGGGCCTCATGCCCATCTCTGTCTGCACATGGCACTGCCCTGCCTTGGGAGGACCCAATGCCCAACACCCTCTGAATATGGGCATAGCCCTGCCCAGGTAGTGCTGTGATGGGTTCGGTCACAGAGTCCCCCTTGGGACTGTCACGTGATGTGCTGAAACCACCTCTGAACCCGTTTTCTCTGATGGTTTGGGACTCCAGAAACCCTGCCTTGTTGAGCCAGACACGCTAGCCTGCTGCAACACAGAGCCAGGGTCTGAACCACATCCTCAAAGCTGCAGACTTAACTGAAAACAGTTCAGCAAGTGCTCCTTTCTCCAGCACTCAGACACCCAATTCCCAATGGGATCCAAATCCCCAATAAATCTGTTTTACTCTGTATACAGGTTAAACTCATAAATTGTCTGCCCTCTATAACACTAATAGAGATATGCACAGCTGTTTACTCCCCAAGATATTAATCACTTACTCTGGGTTTACTTATAAACAAAAGTGATTTTATTAAGTATAAAAAATAGGATTTAAGTGGTTAAGTGTTAGCAGACAAAACAAAGTAAGTTACCAAGCAAAATAAAACAAAACATGCAAGTCTAAGCCTAATACATTAAGAAACTGAATACAGGTAAATCTCACCCTCAGAGATGTTCCAATAAGCTTCTTTCACAGACTAGACTCCTTCTTAGTCTGGGCCCAATCCTTTCCCCTGGTACAGTTTTTGTTAGTTCCAGCTCAGATGGTAACTATGGGATTTCTCATCACTGGCAGCCCCCTTTGTTCTGTTCCACCCCCTTTTATAGCTTTGGCACAAGGCAGGAATCTTTTGTCTCTCTGGATCCCCACCCCTCCTTCTAAAAAGCACCAGGTTTAAGCTGGATTCCAGTTCAGGTGACATGATCACGTCACTATAAGACCTCCTCCTTCATTACCTAGTAGCTGGAAGACATGTACATAGGAAGGCTTGCAGGTAAACATACCCATTCACAGTTCATTGATTCTGAAGCACCCTAATAGCTTCCACTTAACAGTAATACAAGTTTATATCTTATTCTCCTAACTCCAGACATAGAAATAATACATGCAAACAAATAGGATGAACAGACTCAGTACATCATAAGCTTTGTAATGATACCTTACAAGAGACCTTTTGCAGGAAGCATATTCCAGTTACATCATATTTACTCTTATAAATATATTTCCATAAAACATATGGAGTGCAATGTCACAGAGGGTCCAATGTCCAGCTCCATCTGCACATGGCACAGCCCTTCCCATGGAGGGCTCAGTGCCTGGCTCCCTGTGCACACAGCACCCGGCTCCCCCTGCACGTTAATGGCCTATGTAGACTTCTGCACACTGAGCTCTTCATTTAGATATGTCCTCTCAGTGCCACATCCCACGCAGCCTGACAGTCCCTAAGTGGTGGAGCTCCAGAATGCTTTCATCCATCTACAGCTCATCTCTACCTCTCGTCTTCATAGATGCACGAATCACTGTAACCCACCCTGTTGCCAGGTCTGGACCAGCCCTCCGGTTTCCCTGGCAGATGGCAGGAGCAGCCCCTTTCCAGGTGTGAGGTTCTCAGGGCAGGCACAGAGCCACTAAGATCAATGACCCCCAGTCTGTATTTGGCACAAGGTGGAACTTCATCAGCTATTCCCCCATGCGAGTCAGCTCTATTCTTGCCCAGGCTGTACCTGAGCCCAAGAGCCCTCTGTAAAATCAGCTCATGGTCGGGAAGGGCATAGGACAGAGCAGCTATTGTCCCAGGGGCTCTCCTCCAAAAGCAATAGACGCTGCTTCTGCTCTGTCAGTGGCTTTCCCAGGGGCCAAGGCCATGGCTAGTAAAGATATCTCCATTACTACGCTGCTCCAACCAGCCAGCAGAACAGGCCTGGGCTGTACTCCAACTTACTTCCCTCCCAGGCAGGGAACGAGAAGCCCCTCCCTGCAGCTCCTTAAAAATGCAAAGGGCCTTTTTTAAAAAAAAATTCTTTTGCATAATTGGCCTTGGAGATAGTCAAACCTATTGCACCCCTCAGGCCTTTGAAGTTCAGAGAGACTTTAGCAGGTGTGACAGGTTTCAGAGTAGCAGCCCTGTTAGTCTGTATTCGAAAAAAGAAAAGGAGTACTTGTGGCACTTTAGAGACTAACAAATTTATTTGAACATAAGCTTTCGTGAGCTACAGCTCACTTCATCGGATGCATTTGGTGGAAAATACAGAGGGGAGATTTATATACACACACAGAGAACATGAAACAATGGGTTTTATCATACACACTGTAAGGAGAGTGATCACTTAAGATGAACCATCACCAGCAGCGGGGGGGGGGGAGGGAGGAAAACCTTTCATGGTGACAAGCAAGGTAGGCTATTTCCAGCAGTTAACAAGAACATCTGAGGAACAGCGGGGGGTGGGGTGGGGGGGGGAGAAATAACATGGGGAAATAGTTTTACTTTGTGTAATGACTCATCCATTCCCAGTCTCCATTCGAGCCTAAGTTAATTGTATCCAGTTTGCAAATTAATTCCAATTCAGCAGTCTCTCATTGGAGTCTGTTTTTGAAGTTTTTTTGTTGAAGGATAGCCAGGTCTGTAATCGAGTGATCAGAGAGATTGAAGTGTTCTCCAATTGGTTTTTGAATGTTATAATTCTTGACATCTGATTTGTGTCCATTTATTCTTTTATGTAGAGACTGTCCAGTTTGACCAATGTACAAGGCAGAGGGGCATTGCTGGCACATGATGGCATATATCACATTGGTAGATGCGCAGGTGAACAAGCCTCTGATAGTGTGGCTGATGTGATTAGGCCCTACGATGGTGTCCCCTGAATAGATATGTGGACAGAGTTGGCAACAGGCTTTGTTGCAAGGATAGGTTCCTGGGTTAGTGGTTCTGTTGTGTGGTGTGTGGTTGCTGGTGAGAATTTGCTTCAGGTTGGGGGGCTGTCTGTAAGCAAGGACTGGCCTGTCTCCCAAGATCTGTGAGAGTGATGGGTCATCCTTCAGGATAGGTTGTAGATCCTTGATGATGCGTTGGAGAGGTTTTAGTTGGGGGCTGAAGGTGATGGCTAGTGGCGTTCTGTTATTTTCTTTGTTGCGCCTGTCCTGTAGTAGGTGACTTCTGGGTACTCTTCTGGCTCTGTCAATCTGTTTCTTCACTTCAGCAGGTGGGTATTGTAGTTGTAGGAATGCACGATAGAGATCTTGTAGGTGTTTGTCTCTGTCTGAGGGGTTGGAGCAAATGCAAACAGATGGACATCATACCAAAAGGACTGAAGGTAAAAAATCCATTACAATCTACATACCACACAGACTATACTGACAGCTTGTGCCACACACTCTCAAAGAAACTGCGGAACTAAAATAAATTTGTTAGTCTGCAGAAGAGAAGAATGAGGGGGGATTTGATAGCTGCTTTCAGCTACCTGAAAGGGGGTTCCAAAGAGGATGGATCTAGACTGTTCTCAATGGTAGCATATGACAGAACAAGGAGTAATGGTCTCATGTTGCAGTGGAGGTTTAGGTTGGATATTAGGAAAACTTTTTCACTAGAAGGGTGATGAAGCACTGTAATGGGTTATCTAGGGAAGTGGTGGAATCTCCTTCCTTAGAGGTTTTTAAGGTCAGGCTTGACAAAACCTTGGCTGGGATGATTTAGTTGGGGATTCGTCCTGCTTTGAGTAGGGGATTGGTCTAGATGACCTCCTGAGGTCCCTTCCAACCCTGATATTCTCATGATTCTATGATGGAGTCTCCTAGGAGGATGGAAAGACAGGAGGGAAACGTGTGAACTAGATGAAGACACAAGGCCACAGTGCACTTAAGCACTGCAGTATAGACCCTAAAGGAGTGTAAGTTTGGGCTCCCACTTCTGAATCCTCTGCAGGTTTTCTATTTGTTCCCTGCCATTTCTATAACACTCAGCAGTGTGATGTTTCTTTCCTAGCCAGGAAGCTTAAGGCCACCAGTGCAGGACAGTGGCTTTCCAGTCTACTGTGTGGGGCTGTGCAGGTTTCTCTGGGGGAATTCTAGCCTAGATGAGTCAGTGTGAACTGGATCCCTGAAAGGTTTTCACTAGAACTGGCCAAAACTCAAAACTTTCATTCGGTGGGAAATTCCAATATTTTGACATTTGTTTTCCTCCCAAATCAGAATAAAAATAAACCATTTTAAAATGACCTGTGAGATTTTTTTTTCTAAAAGTGTTTTGGCTCAATCCAAATGATCCAGTTAGAGAAAACTGATGGATAGCTAGCTAGCTAGCTGGACGGGGTTTATGGGGATGGATGGATGGATGGATAGATAGATCCTTATGGAGGTCAATTCCCCTAGCAAACAATAAAAGTGTATTACGCCAAATGCTCCTGACTTACACTTACCCCGAGACCAGGCAGGCTTTATTAAAAATGAGACCTGAGTGTAACAATGTCAGGCTACTTTTAAATGCCACCCACTCGGCCAGGCTAAGTGGCTCCCCAGCTGTCATTCTTTCTTTGACTGCTGAGAAGGCATTCACAGAGGTGGAATAGCATTTTCTTTTTTCTACATTCCAAACCATAAGGCTGGGCACTACCTTTCTTTTATGGATTAAATTGATTAAATTGATGTAGCCTGTGCCATCTGCTAAAATGTTCTGTGAAGGTTGTATAGCATCTAAGAACCACTGCACTTTGGAATCGATGGGAGCTTTGCTGGAGTAAGGTCAACAGGATTTATCTGGGAGGTTTTATTCTAGAAGTAAAATGTGCACATTTCTTGGAAATAATCACAGCAGAAGAACTTGCCCTCCCAGTCATACCCTCTCGTGCTTTGGCCTGTTCTTGTTTGGTTTAACAATTACTCTGATATCAATGGATCTCTCAGGAGCCATCCTGTGTGTCGGACATTGCTTTTGACTGTATTTCCTCCCTTCCATGGAAGCCCATTCAGACTAATCTTTACAAATTCGTACAATAAACCCAGATACCTAAATTCACCCCTGCAGTAATTCTGCTGAGGTCAGGGAGTTACATAGGGGATGAATTTTACCCACTATAACATTGTGATTGAAATTGACAAAACTCTTCAGTTCCTTGCTCTATATTTCACCCTTAATTCCCTTCTGCCATTGCCTCCTGCATTTCTTCACCAGGACTTCATGCATCTCCCAACATGAAGACTAGAGTATTCAGAATTTAGCAAAGTTTGTTCATCTCATGAATAAACTGTGTAACCTGTAAGACCTATGACAAATTAAAATATGCTATTCAGCTATGTAGATATTTCCTTGGCTCAATTTTTTCAGGTTCAACAATCCATTACTAACAAGTTCACTGGAACAGAGAAAAAGTATCACACAAAATGATCGGCAGCTAGGATTTCTAAAAAGTAGGCAATTTTGCAAAAGGAACAAGCTACAAAAGATATACTGAGCAATGGAAATCTAACATTCCAATTAGAGCCAGGCAAATTATTCACAGCAAGCAATTAATTGAATGAATGTAGTCTTTATTCTGTTTGTGAAATATTTACCAAGTGTTCATTTTGTTAGAGATTTGTTAATGAAATTATTCAATTTATGGATTATGGGAAGATATTTCAGTCTATGAATTCCTGGCAAACTATTTGCCATGACAACTGCTCTGAATATTCACTGTTTGGAATTCACTAGTCATGTTGTGTGCTGGATCACTTAATTCACATTTTCTGTGTACATTTTGGTGAACAAGAATTTGTTTGTATGAATATTTGCTGGAAGCAATTAAAAGAGGAACAATACAGATAGGTTACCATATTTCAAGTTCCCCAAAAGAGAACACTGCCAGATGGAGGGAAGCTGGAGGGGAGGAGAGAGAGGGGGAGACGGAGCTGGAGGAGGTACAGTTGGGGTAGCTGGAGGGGGTACCTGTGGCAGGGGTACTCACTGGGGGGTGGGAGTCAGTGTCGCTCCCTGTCATGGTGGCAGGACAGCTGACCTAGGCCCTGGATGCAGCGACAGCCATCAGTCAATGCCTCCTTGCAGGACCCTCTCCCCAGGGCTGGGAGCCAGGGCCTGGGGGGGGAGGAATCTGGCAGCTGTGACTGCAAGAGAATGGACTAATCAGCTGTGGATGCAGGGGAGGTATCAATCAGGAAGCAGACCAATCGGGGCTCTTTCTAAGCTGCAATGGCTGCTCTGCAAAAATCCTGGACAGTGCCTGATATTTGAAAAATCCACCGAGACAGAGGATGGTGCGTCAAAAAAGAGGCAAAGTCCAGAAAAACCCAGATGTCTGGTAACCCTAAATACAGAGAGATTTTGTGGGCTTTATTCAACAAACATTCACCAATTTTTTGCAAAATATGTTCAGATTATAAAGTGGATAGAAAGCTGGCTAGATCATCGGGCTCAAAGGGTAGTGATCAATGGCTCCATGTCTAGTTGGTAGCCGGTATCAAGCGGAGTGCCCCAAGGGTC
Organism: Dermochelys coriacea; assembly: GCF_009764565.3. NCBI lineage: Eukaryota > Metazoa > Chordata > Testudines > Dermochelyidae > Dermochelys > Dermochelys coriacea. The sequence continues at coordinate 40,344,891 of NC_050075.1, forward strand.
GGTCCTCGGGCCGGTTTTGTTCAATATCTTCATTAATGATCTAGAGGATGGCATGGATTGCATCCTCAGCAAGTTTGCAGATGACACTCAACTGGGAGGAGTGGAAGATACCCCGGAAGGTAGGGATAAGATACAGAAGGAACTAGACAAATTAGAGGATTGGGCCAAAAGAAATCTGATGAGGTTCAACAAGGACAAGTGCAGAGTCCTGCACTTAGGACAGAAAATCCCATGCACTCCTGCAGACTAGGGACCGAGTGGCTAGGAGCAGTTCTACAGAAAAGGACCTAGGGGTTACAGTGGACAAGAAGCTTGATATGAGTCAACAGTGTAACCTTGTTGCCAAGAAGGCTAAAGGCTGTTTGGGCTGTATAAGTAGGAGCATTGCAAGCAGATCAAGGGACGTGATCATTCCTCTCTATTCGGCATTGGTGAGGCCTCTTCTGGAGTACTGTGTCCAGTTTTGGGCCCCACACTCCAAGAAGGATGTGAAAAATTGGAAGGAGTCCAGCGGAGGGCAACAAAAATGATTAGGGGGCTGGAGCATATGACTTATGAGGAGAGGCTGAGGGAACTGGGATTATTTAGTCTGCAGAATAGAAGAATGAGGGGGGATTTGATAGCTGCTTTCAACTACCTGAAAGGGGGTTCCAAAGAGGATGGATCTAGGCTGTTCTCAGTGGTAGCAGATGATAGAATGAGGAGCAATGGTCTCAAGTTGCAGTGGGAGAGATTTAGGTTGGATATTAGGAAAAACTTTTTCACTAGGAGGGTGGTGAAGCACTGGAATGTGTTACCTAGGGTGGTGGTAGAATCTCCTTCCTTTGAGGTTATTAAGGTCAGGCTTGATAAAATCCTGGCTGGGATGATTTAGTTGGGGATTGGTCCTGTTTTGAGCAGGGGGTTGATCTAGATCCCTTCCAACTCTGATATTCTATGATCTACTTATAGCCCAGGGGAAAGTTTACTTTAACATTGGTAGTTTGATTGAAATTTGGAGAGGTTTTTTGTACCAATCACTTAAATACACGGAAGTTACTAGATGGGGTTTATTTACTCCACAAAAACTTTTTTAAAGGTGTCCTTATAACTCTAATCTTTGCTTGTGATGGATTACAGTCACATGGTGGGTTCATTCACACTTATGCTGTGGGATTACCTTGGGACACATCATTTGGGAGTCTTTTAAAGTACAAGGTAGTAAATTAATATCTCAGTAGCTTTGCTAGGAACAGAAAATGACCATCTCTCACCTCTATTCAGTATTTCACTAACTGCAACCATTGACCCAATGGGATAGCTCCAATGTCCGGATGCAAAATCACAGGCTTTGGGACAAAGGGCTGTTCTAACAATGGCAAAATGTACAGGCTTGAAATATGTGTAGAAAGGAAAGTACTTTGTGTTTGGTCACATTCATTGTCTTGCAAAGCCTGGTGTATCTGCCACTAAACCCTACTTTGTTCCATGCAGGTGAAAAGGTTCTGCCTCCAGCACCTTATCTGTATTCCTTGCCTATACCTGTTGTAACTACCATGTCATTCTCTGTACACTTTTCAATGGCATGCCACACACCCTATGTCCCTATCCTCTTACATACCTCCACAATTTTTGACTGCAATTCTTCCTTCCCTCTTCCCATCACTCTAAAAGTGAAACCCACAGTTTCCAGTGTGTCTGGGCAGAGTCAGGTACCTCCAGGAGCGAGTTGAGCAGTAGGATGGCTGGGGCTGCCTGGAGGTAAGTTAGGGCAGGATCTCCATAGTGTACGCAGGAGACAATTGTCCAGAGACAGTCTGTGCATGGAAGAGAGGCACCTTTCAGGGCCTGAGCAGGAGGACAGGGCCCATTCTAAAGCCTGTATAACCAAGGGGAATTGCATCCATCTGACGCAACTCAAGCACGGCCACTCCCTCTGCCAGGGATTTGTGGCATTTTCTGTCACTAGGGTTGCCAACTCTGACTGAAGCTATTATGGAGGAATTTTTTTCCCCAATATGACATAATGTTATTTTCTTAAAATATCCTAGTAAAATCTCCTGGATTGCTTTCAATAGTCACCAGGAATTCAATCCTGATTCCGGCAGACTCCAGGCCAATCCTGGAGGGTTGGCAACCCTATCTGTCACAGATGGGACAGAAGCAGCCCCCAGTTCCTGTGCTACAATGCACAGAATGTCCTAGCCTCCAAAGAGAGGCAGCCACTGTGCCTTATAAGGCCCTCACATGGAAGCATTACCATGGCAAGTGAACTCTGCTTCAGACAGAAGGGAGCTTTCCTAGAAACCCCAACCTAGCACTTAGCACTACAAGAGCCCCCAATTCCTCATGTCACACAACCAGCCCCGGTGACCAACATACAGAGAGACACATGGAAATGTGGGAAAGGGGACAAGATGAGCCCCACAGCAGCAGGCAATACATAGAGAGTGATTGAGGTCAGAGCCAATTCGTATACCTCCCTGTAGCTACAGGCACAATGTACGTGTGTGTATGTGTGTATAGGGGGGAGCAAGTAATACTAGGGTTGCCAACAGTCCAGGATTGGACTGGAGTCTCCCGGAATTGGCATCAAATTCCCGGTGAATATTGAGAGCAATCCAGGAGATTTTAATAGGATATTTTTAAAAAATGACATTATATCATGTTGGGAAAAAAATCTCCCAGAATAGTTTGTCAGAGTTGGCAACCCTAGCAAGTACATCTGTGGCTGTGTATGCAAAGGCAGGAATGAAGGGGGACGGGGGAATGAGTATACATTGCAGTGTGTGTGTTTGTGTAGGTGTAAGTGCATATCTGTACAAGCATAGGCAAGAAAGCATGTCTGTGTGTGTGTGTGCCTGCCTCTATGGCTGTAACTGGATGTGTGTGGCAGGTATCAGTGTACATTGGGGTACAGTAACTCCTTGCTTAATGTTGTAGTTATGTTCCTGAAAAATGCGACTTTAAGCAAAACGATGTTAAGCAAATCCAATTTCCCAATAAGAATTCATGTAAATAGGGGGGTTAGGTTCCAGGGAAATTTCCCAGGGAATGCCTTACTGCTAAATCATGAACTAGCACTCAGCTGAGCCCGCAAGGGTTAACACATTGTTGTTAATGTAGCCTCACACTCTACGAGGCAGCACAAATGGAGGGAGGGGAGACAGCATAGCAGACAGAGACACACACCCTGTGTGTGTGTGAGAGAGATGCACATTGCACCATTAAGTACGCTGACCCCACTTTTAAGTACATTGCCTTTTAAAATAAATCAGGAAGTTCAGAGCACTGCCAGCAAGCTCCCTCCGTCCTGAGCCCTGTCGTGTGTCCCCCCTGCTCTATGGAGATGGGGTAAATGGGGGGAAGGAGCAGGGGAGAGGGGGACACCCTGACATTGGCCCCCCCTCCCCCGCGCAACAAGCAGGAGGCTCCCGGGAGCAGCTCTAAGGCAGAGGGCAGGAGTGGCACATGGTAGTGGGGGAGGGACAGCTGAACTGCCGGCAATTGGTAGCCTGCTGGGTGGCTGCTGCACAGGGAACTTAGGGGAGCAGGGAGCTGATAGGGGGGCTGCCAGTCCACCCTGGTTCCAAGCCCCCTCCCTCCCAGCTAGCTGCAATGGGCTGCTCTTCCTGCAAGCAGTGGACAAAGCAGGTGGCTGCCAAACAATGTTATAAGGGAGCATTGCACAACTTTAAAGAGCATGTTCTCTAATTGATCAGCCACGAAACAACGTTAACCGGGACGACTTTAATTGAGGAGTTACTGTATTAGTATGAAAACCTCATCTTTTTGGGCCCTTATTTAAAAAAGCAATTTAATATGCCTAGTATTTAGGAAAGCAGGTAAGCACATGCTTAACTTTAGGCAGGTGCTTAAGTCCCTGGAATATACCTTGCTGAACCAGGATGGACTGTGGCATGCGGCCTTCTGTTCTGTGCGGAGGAGTGTGTGTGTCTGTGAGTAATCCCGTGTAACTGCAGCCTCTCTGGTAATGTATTGTCATTAGCAGAGAGCTACAGCGTTATGCAGGACTCGTGCATCTGCAGTGCATGTCCCCAGGTGCATATGCAGAGGCCCGAAGGGTATATGCAATAGCAGTTTTAAACCACCTTTACAATCTTGGGTTCTGGGGCCCCTAGGTACCAGTCAGACCCCTGCGTGAATCAGAGAAGCCTGAATTCTGTGCTCACCAAAGGCCCCTGGTGCCATTATGGCAGCTGTGTCACCACCTGCACACCCCCTTCTCTGTGGCTAGACCTAATTGTCACTGGAACTGCTCCAGTGGCCCTGCTGTGCCCAGGGACCCCCTGCACACAGGGAATCTTCCTTGGCCGAATCCACTGGGTCTGGGCTGTGTTGTGCTGCGGGAGTAGCATGAAGCGGTCACAGAGCACTGGCGAATAAGGACTGCAGGTTTTAAGCATGTGACCACATCCTGTTTTTTCTCAAGTTCCCTGCCTTATTCTGGGTGATATCTATCACTGTCGACAGAGATAGCACAAAGTAGGACTCACGGGGACATGAGCAGGGCTTCGGCCAACTCTGCACAAGGGTGTGTCGCCCTCTGTGGGCAGCATGGCAGGGGAATGAGGCAGAGCTGTGCAGTGAACGAGTTTTGAGTGAAGAGCATCCCTGCCCCTTTCACTTCAGGGACCAAGGCAGCAGTGTTCAGGGTTGGGATGGTGCGCAGGGGCTGAGGCATAGGGCACAGTTAGATTGATGAGGATACACGGACATGCTGAGCACTGTCCATCACGTGCACTGGGCCAAGCAGGGCTTCCACACAAGAAGGATAAGTGACAGGGTAAGTAAAACCAAGGGATTACAGTGGACGAGAAGCATATTGCATGTTTATGTTGTTCGTAGGAAGAAAATAATAGCAGTAAACAGCTGACCAATCTACTTTATTCTAAGAACTTCTAACCCGCACTGATTGTAACTCCTTGAACAACCAATCCCAGGTTACAAGGTAACTCCCCGCCTAACATCACCACAGGATTGTGTGCCACCAGCTTAACCATTTCAAAATCATGATGGCCGCATTTCCACAAGTGGCTTTGGATATGCAGCAGATTGGATTAAAAGGGAGTTGTGAGTGCACTTCTGGAAGTCAGGCCCCATTTTGGGGGTCTGAGGCTGGGCACCCAGAATTGGAGGCCCTCCCCCAAATTAGAGGGCATATTTGTAGATTGGGCTGCATGGTTCTAGCCCTTATGGTTGCAAAGAAGTTTGAACACATCCTTGGAGAATAACTGATGCAGTGATGTCTGTTTTTCCAAAGCACGGAGCAGGCCAGCTGCTCCTACTAGGTCGATGGCATCTCTGCAACTGCTAAAGGGTCAAGAACAATGCTTGCTCCTCTGACATTGCTCTCAGCTGTGTCAGTTTTGCAGGGCTTTATGGGATGCTGATAGTCATTCAGCACTTTTTTATTAGCATGGGCACAGACATCTGGGGCCTTGGGGGTGCTTTCACACACCATTTAGTGATTGCATTAATATATAAAGAAAACACAGATTTGGAAAAGAAACTCATTTCACTCACTCATTTCACTAATACAAAGCTAGTCATTGAAGTGTTATTTTTAAAACATGAGTAAAAAGAAGAATTTACTCATCTGAAAAGGTTCCAAACAATGGACCTCATCCTGGGTTAGTTGAAATTAATTCTTCTGCAACATCTATAAGCTGCAAGTCATCAGTTTTGTCCTTGTATACAAGTAAAATCATATAGCAGCTGACTTGTGATTACCCCATTGTGGATCAAAGACGTTTTAATGCAACATAGAGCATTGAAACTATGTTCACTTACAGCAGGGGTTCTCAAATTGGGGGTCAGGACCAGTGATGAGCTGCCAAAATCTTAACAACCAGTTCCCTATAAAAAATTCTGATTTAAGGGATGTGCCAAGAGGTGAAGGCGTAGTGGCAGGAAAGAGATTGCACAGAGGCAAAAGGGGCTTGTTGCAGGGGGTACAGTGGCAAGGAGGGAGTGGCACAAGGGAGAAGTGGGCAGGAGAGGGTTGTTGCAAGGGGCTGGCAGGTGGGGTGTGTATGTGCCTGGGGTTGTTGCAGGGGGGTGAAGGTGGCAGGGAGAGATTTGCACAAGGGAGGAGTGAGCAGGAGGGAGATGGCAGGTGTGGAGTCCCGAGGTTGATGCAGGGGTGAAGGTAACAGTGGCCGGCTGGGGGTGGGTTGCCGGGTGGAGGTTGCCCGGAGGTAAAAGTGGCAGGACAGGGTGGGTTGTTGGGGTGGTGGGTGCACAGGGGAGAAGGTAGCTGGTCGGTGGGTGTTGGAGTGGGTGGCACTAGCTGGGGGAGGGGTGCCCGGGTTGCTCCCACATACACCATTCCCCAGGCCAGGGCGTGGACCTGCCCAGCCCGCGGCGCTCTGCGGGCCCGTGCGGCTCCCCGTGGCCCGGCTAGGTACCTTACGGGCGGAGTAGACACCCAGCTTCTGCGCCCGAAGAGCAGAGCGCAGCTGCGCCTTCTTCCCCGTGCCGCGGGCGTAGCCGGGCTCCCCGCCACCCCCGGAGCTCTCGACAGCGGTGCAGGCAGCCAGTCCCCCCGCGCCCAAGCTGGGTTCCCTAGTGCTCTCAGCAGCGGCGCAGGCAGCTAGCCCGCACCCGAGCCGGGCTCCCCACCACCCCGGGGGCTTTCAGCCGCCGCTGCTGAGCCGCCGGGAGCTCGGCTCAGCCCACGGCGCCGGGAAGAAGGTGCAACTGCTAGTGCTAGACCCTCCCCTTCCCCGCTCCGCCGCCGGCTGCTGCCCCGGGCGGCGAGACTGGCCACGCCATGGGCGGCCCCTATGGAGCCAGGAGGTGGGGAGCAGCGGCAGCCTTGTGCTCAGCTGTTTAAAAAAAATGGGGTGGGGGGGAGCGGGCACCGCTTTTTGACGCCCCTCACCACTTGGCGACCTTGGCGGCCGCCTAGTGGTTGCACCGGCCCTGCCCAACAGACCCCCCCCCCCGGCACTCCCACGCCTACCCAACCCCTCCAGCTGCTCTCTGCCCCTTATCCAGCCCAGCCCAGCCCCCTGACCATGCTGCGCGGCCCGCTGGAGCTCACAGCGCCACCCCCAGGCTGCTTAAAGCTGCAGGAGCTGCCGAGCTGCCCAGGAGCGGTCCAGAGCGCCGGCGGCGCGGCTCGCTGAGGCTCTGCGAGAGGGGCCGGGGGAGCCCCCCCCCCCCCCCGGCCGGGAGCTCAGGGAGCCCTAACAGTTTTTAACAACCGGTTCTAAAACTGGTTCAAAATTCACCAGCCGGTTCCCACAAACCGGTGCGAACCGGCTCCAGCTCACCACTTGTCGGGACCCCCTCAGGGGCTCGTGAGGTTATTACATGGCGGGTTGTGAGCTGTCAGCTTCCAACCCTGACCCCTCTTTGCCTCCAGCATTTATAATGGTGTTAAATATATAAAAAGGTGTTTTTAATTTATTGGGGGGGGGGTCACACTCAGGGGCTTGCTATGTGAAAGGGCAATGGGAATGGATGAGTCATTACACAAAGTAAAACTATTTCCCCATGTTTCAGAGTAGCAGCCGTGTTAGTCTGTATTCGCAAAAAGAAAAGGAGTACTTGTGGCACCTTAGAGACTAACAAATTTATTAGAGCATAAGCTTTCGTGAGCTAACTGCTCTAATAAATTTGTTAGTCTCTAAGGTGCCACAAGTACTCCTTTTCTATTTCCCCATGGTATTTCTCCCCCCCCACCCCACCCCCCACTGTTCCTCTGATATTCTTGTTAACTGCTGGAATTAGCCTACCTGCTTGTCACCATGAAAGGTTTTCCTCCTCCCCCCCCCCCCCTTGCTGGTGATGGCTTATCTTAAGTGATCACTCTCCTTACAGTGTGTATGATAAACCCATTGTTTCATGTTCTCTCTGTGTGTGTATATAAATCTCTCCTCTGTTTTTTCCACCAAATGCATCCGATGAAGTGAGCTGTAGCTCACGAAAGCTTATGCTCTAATAAATTTGTTAGTCTCTAAGGTGCCACAAGTACTCCTTTTCTTTTTGCGAATACAGACTAACACAGCTGCTACTCTGAAACCTATGTGAAAGGGGTCACCGGTACAAAAGTTTGAGAACCACTAACTTACAGCATTGGTTATGGTACCACCAAAATCATTTTTATTTCCTTCACCACTTCAGAAACAGCTGACGTTCAGTTTAATTGAGCAAATATATTTCTGAACTGCCTTCAGTGATTTTTCAGTAAGCTGGCAATTGGCCTGTAACATAAGAAGCTGAGTAATTTGTTGATCATGGTTGAAATTGGAACTCTACACCTGAAGCCTGGCTTGAACTTGCCTTTCTGTTACGTGTGGAGCTGTTATGAGAGTTTCAAGATTTTGAATAAGGTTGCAGCCTTTCTGTTAAAATCTTGATTTAGTAGTGGACATTGTAAAATCTGTTGCTTCAAAACAGGGGTACTTACAAAATTCATTTGCTGACTTTGGGTAGCTTGGTTCACCTGTCTCTATTTGTATTTTCTTAGGAATTTTTTTTTCTTCCATGGAAGCTTAAGCATTCCAACTAGCTCCAACTTTAAACTTTTTGGGTGCATTTGCTCCTGGAATAAGTTGTATTTTTAAATCCGATCAGATGGACTGAAGTGAATTAAGTGTCAATTTCATCAGAGACCAGCCTTCTCTTGATGAAACATCTGATCCTTGCAGAGTTTTGGACAGATTGTCTACTATGCTTAGGACTTTTTGATATAATTCAGTACCAAAGAACATTCATGTCATCATCCATGTATTGCAGGCGTAAGACCACTTGTTCTTTGTTGGAGAAGTCAGTTGTTTCAGCTATCATAATTGTATGCCACTTCCCAGAAATTTTCTCAGAAATATCCCTCAGCCCTAAAAGCTATGATTTCTGTTATCTTATTTTGAATGACTGGACTTGTGAATTTATCTGAGCTCTTTTCAGCCACTTTGAAGTATCAAGTATCATATTCTGCTTGCAAGCAAAACTGGATAAAGTTGAAGTCAAACTCTCCACTTCAGGGCTTATTTTCAGCTACAGTAGCCTCACAGTCCTTGTCTGGAAAGATTCATAAATTCCAAGGCCAGAAGGGACCACTCTTCATCTAGTCTGACCTCCTGTTGAAGTTTCTCCAAAATAATTCCTGTTTGAACTAGAGCAGATCTTTTAGAAAAACATCCAGTCTTAATTTTAAAATTGCCAGTGATGGAGAATCCACCATAACCCTTAGTAATTTTTTTCAGTGATTAATTGTGTTAAGATAAGATAACATATGCAACTTAGAATCACATACAATCACATATTTCAGAGTAGCAGCCGTGTTAGTCTGTATTCACAAAAAGAAAAGGAGTACTTGTGGCACCTTAGAGACTAACAAATTTATTTGAGCGTAAGCTTTCGTGAGCTACAGTTCACTTCATCGGATGCATCCTTTTCTTTATACAATCACATACGCTTCCTATTTTGGAATCTTCCTATTTTCTTCTCTCTTCTGAGAGGATTAAAAATGTAGCATGTCACCGGCATTCTTCATATTCTTTTGCTATCAACTGTTTTGTGGTGACATAAGGAAGCTCAAACTTGTCTCAAGCCTTTTTCCAGTTAGAGAATCCAGACTTTGTGAAAGTTTCCCCTGGGTACTTAGGAAAAAGTAATTTGTGCCTAAAAGCTGTTCAACAGTAGAAATGAAGTAGTCACTAGCATCAGAATAATGGAGCCATTGAAAATAAACCAAGATGAGCCCAAAGAATGACCATATTTTCTCAGTTTATTCACAAAGAAAGGCTTAAATCATGGGTGATGAGGTGTCAAAGAAATATTAGCAGCATCAGGCATTTGGTTCCTGTTGTATGTGATGGTGGAGACAGCTCAGAACACAACCGGAAGAAGTCAAGCCACTTGGTGGAAGTGTAGTTTCCTCTATTTTCACAGACTTCTAGATTCCAAGGCCAGAAGGGACCACTGTGGTCATCTACTCTGACCTCCTGCATAACACAGGCCGTAGGACTTCCCTGAATTAAATCCTGTTTGAACCTTTTAGTAAAACATCCAGTCTTGATTTAAAAGTGTCCAGTGATGGAGAATCCACCACAGTCCTTGATAAATTGTTCCAATGGTTAATTACCCTCACTGTTAAAAATTGCATATTATTTCTAGTCCGAAATTGTCTTGCTTCAACTTTCAGCCATTGGATCGCATTATACCTTTGTGTACTAGCTTAAGGAGACCTCTATTATCAATTTTCTGTTCCCCTTGTAGGTACTTACAGACTGTGATCAAAAACCCTGAACCTTCTCTTTGTTAATGTAAGCAGAGTCTGAATGAGCTCTCCCCTGACATCTAGTGATGAGCTGTGAAAGAGGACTTCAGGAGCTGGTCTCATTTGCATGGCACGCCCACCCTGCATAGGTGCTCAGCATGATGGGATTCCATGCCCAAATAATAACTTTTGGCTGGTAGTGGATCCCCAGTCTCCTTGTTATTGGGGCAGGAGTAACAAAATGTTGTTATCCTTGTTCTGTGAATCAAGGGCAGCAGAACTGTGCTTTGCGTACCCTGTTTGAGGGACTCCCCTTCAACTAAATGTCACTTGCTAGGCAGGGGTCATGGGTTCCAAAGCCTAGTGAGTTAAGAGGATAGAGACAAGTATTTGCATTGCTTAAGGGATTATTTGACCTTTCCTCTCCCTTCAGCAATAAGGGAGCTAAGTTAGACTCAACTGAAAGTCTTGTTACATCCTGCAGAGCTGAAATAACTGATATCTAGGTCTAAGTATTAGCCCTGCATTAGGACTGTTTCTGATGCAAGAGACTGTCCAGTGTGCACCAGCAGTGAGGCTCCCGCACTAACTGCTGAAATCACTGAGAACTGTATTAAATGGTGGGACCTGAAGACATCCTGGTAGATTAGCAATTGTCTGGCAAGGCAGCCAGTGGAGTGGAGTGGGCATCTGGCAAAGAGGAGCAGAGTGGCTAGCAGGGTGGCTGGCAAAAAGGAGTGGTAAGTGAGTACTCAGACAGTGAAGTGAGTAAGATGCCCCCTAGGGTGGGAGGTGAACTCTGCAGATGCACCTCTGAAGTCTGGACCTGCACTGACCAAGGACAACAACTGTGAGTGGGGCACAGGGAAGGGACCAGCACATTAAAGGGACTTTGGGTTGCTGGACTTAAGAACCCGTGGGAAAAGGACACTGCCCAACTTACTCTTTATGAACCCTGTTTGCAACGTTTCCCCAAATGAATGCTGGGCTACTTCCCTCCTTTTATTAAAAGTTTCTTTGCTACACTCGGACTTTGTGCTCATGAGTGAGGAAGTATTGCCTGTTAGAGGCACTCAGAGGGTGGTATGTAATTGTCCCTCGTCACTGGGCGGGGGCTCAAACTGGTTTTGTGTTGTATTGTTGAAAAGGAACCCCTAGATACTGAACCCGGATCTTGTTGTTGCCAACTCTGACTGGCAGAAGAGTTACATTAAACTAAACAGATTGAGTCCTTGAGTCTATCACTATAAGGCGGGTTTTCCAATCCTTGAAACATTCTCATGGCTCTTCTCTGAACCCTGTCTGATTTATCAATATCATTCTGGAATTGTGGACACCAGAACTGCACACAGGATTCCCATAGCAAGCACACAGTGCAAATACATAGGTAATATAACCTCCCTGCCCTACTCAAGATTCCTGTTTATGCATCTGTCATTCGCCTTCCTCTGTAGCATGGGGCATGGGTCACTTGCTGGAGGATTCTATGCTCCTTGAAGTCTTTAAACCATGGTTTGAGGACTTCAATAGCTCAGTCATAGGTGAGAGGTTTATCACAGGAGTGGGTGGGTGAGATTCTGTGGCTTGCGTTGTGCAGGAGGTCAGACTAGATGATCATCATGGTCTCTTCTGACCTTAATATCTATGAAATATAAAGGGAAGGGTAACTATTTTTCTGTATACAGTGCTATGAAATCCCTCCTGGCCAGAGGCAAAGTCCTTTTACCTGTAAAGGGTTAAGAAGCTCAGGTAACCTGGCTGGCACCTGACCCAAAATGACCAATGAGGGGACAAGATACTTTCAAATCTGGAGGGGAGGGGGAAAGGCTTTTGTCTGTCTGTGTGATACCTTTGCCAGGAACAGATCAAGGATGCAAGCCCTCCAACTCCTGTAAAGTTACTAGTAATCTAGCTAGGAAATGTGTTAGGTTTTCTTTTAGGTTTTGGCTTGTGAAATTCACTGTGCTGGAGGAATGTGTATTCCTGTTTTTGTGTCTTTTTGTAACTTAAGGTTTTGCCTAGAGGGATTCTCTATGTTTTGAAGCTGACTGCCTGTAAGATTATCTTCCATTCTGATCTTACAGAGTTGTTCTCTTATCTTTTTTGTTGTTCTAATAAAGTTCTGATTGGGTTTTTTGGGTCTTAAAAATCCAAGGCTGGTCTATGTTCATCTTGTTTATTCTCAAGCCTCCCCAGGAAAGGGGGTGTAAGGGCTTAGGGGGATATTTTGGGAAAATAGGAACTCCAAGTGGTCCTTTCCCTGATTGTTTGTTAAATCACTTGGTGGTGGCAGTATACTGTTCAAGGACAAGGCGAAATCTGTGCCTTGGGAAAGTTTTTAACCTAAGCTGGTAAAAATAAGCTTAGGGGGTTTTTCATGCGGGTCCCCACATCTGTACCCTAGATTTCAGAGTGGGAGGGAACCCTGACAGCATCCAAAGATCACATTGGCCCTTTTGGCCACAGCATCATATTGGAAGCTCATGTTCAAATGATTATATACCATGACCTCCAAATCTCTTTCAGAGTACCTGTTTCCAAGGATCCAGTAAGCAGGAGCTGCATTCTTTGTTTCTAGATATATTACTTTACATTTGGCCATATTAAAACACATATTATTTGCCAGCATCCAGTTATCCAAGCCATCCAGATTGCTCTGTATCAGTGACCTGTCCTCTTCATTATTTACCACTTCCTCAATATTTGTGTTGTCTGATGATTTTGTTTTTTCCAGTCATTGACGAAATGATAAAATGACTGTTAAAAAGAATCGAGCCAAGAACAGAACCCGGCAGGACCCCACTAGAAACACATCTGCTCTATATTGATTCCTCATTTACAATTATGTGTTGAGACCTGTCTGTTAGCCAGTTTTAAATCCACTTAATGTGTGCCACATGGCTGTTTGGGCACCTAGTAAACAATTCCCACTTATAATCCACATGTTCTGTTTAAGTATCATTTTCTGAATTGATTGGGCTCATTATTGTTTTCTGCTTTGGGAAACTGTCCCTTTTAAAGCACCAAGTATATATATCATTGGCTTGGACTTTATTCTATGTGCACATAACAAATGGGATCCAGTCATAATCACTTGTACCTAAGCCACCACTAATTATTAGTTGTATGATCAGTTCCTCTTGCCCTGTCAAGATGAGGTCTAATACAGATTTCCCCAATTTTAAATGCAACACTTTTTGTGTTAGAAAGTTGCCTTCTATAATATCTAGAAATGTTGAGGACATTTTAGCCCTGGCAGCAGGAGACCTCCAGGACATGTCACAGATTGAAGTCTCCCATGATACCACATCTTTTTTTCCTACATGTTATAGATGGGTACATAAGGAGCTGTTCCTCCTTTTCCCTAGTATGATTTGATGGTCTGCAGCAGACACCAACTAGCACTTGTGCTTTAGCTGTCAAGACATTGGTCCATAAGCATTCACGATCATTCTCTTCTGAGCTGTCAGTGATTAGGGAAAAGACAGACAGACAGCTGCAGCGGCACAGGAGCTAGCAAACAGAGCTGTAAACAGGGAAGTTTGAGTGGGAGTTTGAAAGGGGAGTTTGTGTTGTGGTGCTTGTTTGGGGTTTGTTTTTGCTGTGGGGGGTGGTCTTTTTGGTGTGGCTTGTGTTTCCCAGATTAACAAGACTTAGGTGGGAAGGCTATGATGGATACGGAGGCAGCTATGGGAGTGACTCCTGTAGTGGAAGACACAATGAGGATGACTGGATGTGGAAGCTGTGGTATGTACATGATCCTGGAGGGGGGACCTGGTAAGAGTTTTTTCTGCATGAAATGCCGTCTGATAGAGCTGATGGAGGAAAAGATCCAAGGTTTGGAGATGCAGGTGGAAAGTTTGGTTGAGTTTAGGACGGGGTTTGAGCAGATGATGGAGCAAAGACATGAGGTATCCGAAGGGAAAAGCTCAGACTTACAGATGGAAGCAGGGCTGGGGAATTTTGAGGGGAGACTGGGTGAGGAAAGTGGTCAGTGGAAGCATGTGACTAAAAGAACCAGGCAGAGGAAAAGATGGGCTAGTGAAGGAGAAATAGAGCTTAGGAACAGGTTTGCAGAGTTGGAAAATGAAGAAGGGGCTCAGCAGGTAGTTGCTGAAGGTGGAAGGGCAAGGAAGAAGAGAAGAGAGGCTAGTCCTATAGGAAAAGGGGAAGAGTCAAGGTAGACTACATCAAATATGAGCCCCAGAAGGATACAGGATGGGTTGAAGAGGATTATAAGGGAAAATAGGAATGGAAAGAACTTGCAGCCAGAGGGAATAGGGGAGAGGCTGGAGAATAGCACCGTCACCAGGAAAAGGCAGGTCTATGTGATCAGGGACTCTTTATTGAGAAGAATAGACAGGCCTGTAACTAGAGCTGATCCAGAGAATAGAAGGGTGTGCTGTCTTCCGGGTGCTAAGATATGGGATGTAGACCTGAGGTTGAAAAGGATCCTAAAGGGAGCGGGAAAGAATCCCCTAATTATCCATCATGTGCGAACAAATGATATGGCTAGATTCTCGCTGGGAGACTATGCTAGGCTGGGGAAGACGCTTAAGGAAATTGAGGCTCGGGTGATCTTTAGTGGGATCCTGCCTGTTCCTAGAGAAGGGCAACAAAGGTGTGATAAGATTATGACTGTCAACAGATGGCTTAGGCAGTGGTGCTATAAGGAGGGCTTTGGGATGTATGGCCACTGGGAGGCATTCATGGACAGAGGACAGTTCTCTCGGGATGGACTTCATCTGAGTAGGGAAGGAAATAGACTTCTAGGATGGAGGCTGGCACAACTGATAAAGAGAGCTTTAAACTAGGAATTTGGGGGAGATGGTTGGGAGATGTCCAGGTAATCTCCATGCCAGATTTTAGCATTGAGAGGGAAGAAGATGAAGTAAGAAAGGATACAGCCATGCGTAGGAGAATGTATATAAGGAGCAAGGGCAGTGGGGATACTAGTCTAATAGGTTATACTGGCTGTAGAATGACTGTGCCTAATAGGATACAAAATGTGAGTGAGGCCAAACAGCAAAAATTAAGATGTTTGTACACCAATGTGAGGAACCTAGGTAACAAAATGGAGGAACTAGAGCTACTGGTGCAGGAAGTGAAACCAGATATTATAGGGATAACAGAAACATGGTGGAATAGTAGTCATGACTGGACTATTGAAGGGTATGTGCTGTTTAGGAAAGACAGAAATAAAGGTAAAGGTGGTGGAGTAGCATTGTATATCAATGATGAGGTAGAATGTAAAGAAATAAGAAGCGATGCAATGGATAAGACAGAGTCCGTCTGGGCAAAAATTACATTAGGGAAGATAACTAGTAGAGCCTCTCCTACAGTAATGCTTGGGGTATACTATAGACCTCCGGGATCTAATTTGGATATGGATAGAGCCCTTTTTCATGTTTTTAATAAAGTAAATACTAATGGAAACTGCGTGATCATGGGAGACTTTAACTTCCCAGATATAGACTGGAGGAGCAGTGCTAGTAATAATAATAGGGCTCAGATTTTCCTAGATGAGATAGCTGATGGATTCCTTCATCAAGTAGTTGCTGAACCGACTAGAGGGGATGCCATTTTATATTTAATTTTGGTGAGTAGCGAGGACCACATAGAAGAAATGGTTGTAGGGGATAATCTTGGCTCAAGTGATCATGAGCTAATTCAGTTCAAACTGAAGGGAAGGATTAACAAAAATAAATCTGCAACTAGAGTTTTTGATTTCAAAAGGGCTGACTTTCAAAAATTAAGGAAATTAGTTAGGGAAGTGGATTGGACTGAAGATTTTATGGATCTAAAGGTAGAGGAGGCCTGGGATTACTTTAAATCAAAGCTGCAGAAGCTATCGGAAGCCTGTATCCCAAGAAAGGGGAAAAAATTCATTGGCAGGAGTTGTAAACCAAGCTGGATGAGCAAGCATCTTAGAGAGGTGATTAAGAAGAAGCAGAAAGCATATAGGGAGTGGAAGATGGGAGGGATCAGCAAGGAAAGCTACCTAATTGAGGTCAGAACATGTAGGGATAAAGTGAGACAGGCTAAAAGTCGAGTAGAGTGGTACCTTGCAAAGGGAATTAAATCAATAGTAAAAGGTTCTATAGCCATATAAATAAGAAGAAAACTAAGAAAGAAGAAGTGGGGCCACTAAACACTGAGGATGGAGTGGAGGTTAAAAATAATCTAGGCATGGCCCAATATCTAAACAAATACTTTGCCTCAGTCTTTAATAAGGCTAAAGAGGATCTTAGGGATAATGGTAGCATGACAAATGGGAATGAAGATATGGAGGTAGATATTACCATATCTGAGGTAGAAGCGAAACTCAAACAGCTTAATGGGACTAAATTAGGGGGCCCAGATAACCTTCATCCAAGAATATTAAAGGAAATTGCAAGCCCATTAGCAAGAATTTTTAATGAATCTGTAAACTCAGGAGTAATACCGAATGATTGGAGAATTGCTAATATAGTTCCTATTTTTAAGAAAGGAAAAAAAGTGATCCGGGTAACTACAGGCCAGTTAGTTTGAAATCTGTAGTATGCAAGGTCCTGGAAAAAATTTTGAAGGAGAAATTAGTTAAGGACATTGAAGTCAATGGTAAATGGGACAAAATACAACATGGTTTTACAAAAGGTAGATCGTGCCAAACCAACCTGATCTCCTTCTTTGAGAAAGTACCAGATTTTTTAGATAAAGGAAACGCAGTGGATCTAATTTACCTAGATTTCAGTAAGGCATTTGATACCGTGCCACATGGGGAATTATTGGTTAAATTGGAGAAGATGAGGATCAGTATGAACATCAAAAGGTGGATAAGGAATTGGTTAAAGGGGAGACTGCAACAGGTCCTACTGAAAGGCGAACTGTCAGGCTGGAGGGAAGTTACCAGTGGAGTTCCTCAGGGGTCAGTTTTGGGACCAATCTTATTTAATCTTTTTATTACTGACCTTGGCACAAAAAGTGGGAGTGTGCTAATAAAGTTTGCAGATAATACAAACCTGGGAGGTATTGCCAATTCAGAGAAGGATTGGGATATTATACAGGAGGATCTGGATGACCTTGTAAACTGGAGTAATAGTAATAGGATGAAATTTAATAGTGAGATGTGTAATTAGTGTTATGGTTATGCATTTAGGGATTAATAACAAGAATTTTAGTTATAAGTTGGGGATGCATCAATTAGAAGTAACGGAAGAGGAGAAGGACCTTGGAGTATTGGTTGATCATAGGATGACTATGAGCTGCCAGTGTGATATGGCTGTGAAAAAAGCTAATGCGGTTTTGGGATGCATCAGGAGAGGCATTTCCAGTAGGGATAAGGAGGTTTTAGTACCATTATACAAGGCACTGGTGAGACCTCACCTAGAATACTGAGTGCAGTTCTGGTCTCCCATGTTTAAAAAGGATGAATTCAAATTGGAGCAGGTACAGAGAAGAGCTACTAGGATGATCCGAGGAATGGAAAACTTGTCTTATGAAAGGAGACTTAAGAAGCTTGGCTTGTTTAGCCTAACTAAAAGAAGGTTGAGGGGAGATATGATTGCTCTCTGTAAATATATCAGAGGGATAAATACAGGAGAGGGAGAGGAATTATTTCAGCTCAGCACCAATGTGGACACAAGAACAAATGGGTATAAACTGGCCACCAGGAAGTTTAGACTTGAAGTTAGACCAAGGTTTCTAACCATCAGAACAGTGAAGTTTTGGAATAGCCTTCCAAGGGAAGCAGTGGGGGCAAAAGATCTATCTGGCTTTAAGATTCTACTCGATAAGTTTATGGAGGAGATGGTATGATGGGATAATGTGATTTTGGTAATTAATTGATCTTTAAATATTCAGGGTAAATAGGCCTAATCCCCTGAGATGGGATATTAGATGGATGGGATCTGAGTTACCCAGGAAAGAATTTTCTGTAGTATCTGGCTGGTGAATCTTGCCCATATGCTCAGGGTTTAGCTGATCGACATATTTGGGGTCGGGAAGGACTTTTCCTCCAGGGCAGATTGGAGAGGCCCTGGAGGTTTTTCGTCTTCCTCTGTAGCATGGGGCATGGGTCACTTGAGGGAGGATTCTCTGCTCCTTGAAGTCTTTAAACCACGATTTGAGGACTTCAATAGCTCAGACATAGGTGAAGTTTTTCGTAGGAGTGGGTGGGTGAGATTCTATGGCCTGCGTTGTGCAGGAGGTCGGACTAGATGATCAGAATGGTCCCTTCTGACCTTAGTATCTATGAATCTATGAAAAGGTAATGCCACTTTTGGCAGAGTTCCACTCCCCCTCCCCTTTTGTCCACTTGTTCCTTCCTAAATAGGTTGTAATAACCGTTGATTTTAACATTTCAATCATGTGATTCATCGCACAAGGTTTCAGTGATACCAAATAGTATGAATGAGCAATTCCAGTTCCTCTTGTTTATTACACAGGCTCCTAAGCATTGGTGTAGAGGCAGTTAAAGAAATTGTTCCCTTCATGTTCTTGATTAGTTATGTTTCTACATCTTGATTTTGTAGTAAATGCATGCTCGCTTGTTCCCTCTTTTCACCCTCCCTTTTGTTTTTAATTTAACATTCTCCTGACTCCCCTAGCCAGCCAGTCTCTACTGAGATGGAGGCCATTCAAATTGTATACTCCCCTTTCCCTATAGAAAGTGGACCAATGTTCCACAAAACCCATACCCTCTACCTTACACCAATTACCTAGCCAGCGTTTCATTTCCAGAATCTTCTGCTTCTCTCTTCCTTCACTCAGGAGACAGGAAGGATCTCTGAGCAGATCATTTGAACATTCTTCTCTTTCAGCACACTTCCAAATTCCCTGCAGTTGTGTATGATCTGTGAGATACCCTGTGGCACAGTGAGATTACTGCTGATGACATAATGGGACTGGGTCAGAGGCTGCTAAAGAATCATGGGTTCCATCATGTTTAGGCTCCCTCCTTCCCTTGTGAAAAGTGCTGGGGTGGGAGTAAAGAGGAGAAGAGCTGTCATGGACTCACAGGACCCAGACTCTCTCAACTCTGTACAGTCCCTGGGAGGAACCCTCTTCCGTGTGACAGCCCTTCTCAGGGGTCACACTTTCTCTCGGGGGTTAAGCCCTGGGCTTCACTGCCTCCTAGAACTGTACCTCTGAGCCTTCAGGACACCCATCTCTTGCCATCAGCACTCTCCCTCCCCACCCCCGCCTCACCAGAGAGTCCATTCACTGTGGACCCTCAGATCCTTCACACCCAGAAGGAACAATGCAGCCCTGATCTCTAGACTGCAGTGACTCTCAGCAAGCATAAAACTGGAGGGTTTATTGTACATTTGAACACAGCACAGGAAGTTTTCAGGGCCTTCAAGCCTAGAAAGTCTCAGCACAGTCCAACTGGGCCTGTCCCAGTCCAGATGAGTTCAGACTGCTCTTCATCCCCAGTCCTGAAACCTTCTCCTTCCACCCGACCCCGCTTTATCACCTCCCCCAAAAGCCCCTCCTCTGTCATTTATCTTCTTTTCTGGGTAAACAGATCACCTGGGCCCTCTGTCTTCTGTTCTTTGTTCCCACTGGCCAGAAGCTACTGCGGCTCACTTCCGGATCACTGGGGCCCTCTCTCCTCAGCTCCTTTGTCCTCCCACTGGCCAGAAATGGCTGGCTTCCAAGCTGGATTGGCCTCTGGGTCATTGGTTGCTAGGTTCCACAGTGTCCAGGCCATTGTCTGGGGTCCCGCCTGCTAGGCAAGGCCACACCTGGTCCTCTTCAACAACAAACCCCCTCTCCCACGACCTCATTAAACATGCAACACACAAAGAAACTGAGTCACCCACATTCTTCATGAAAACCATTACGAAAATAAGAAAACTCCATCACAGAAGCCAATCAGGATGCTCTGGTAGTCAGCACCAGAGGAGTAGCCCAGGTCTCCTGAGAGCAGGAGTATCAGAAGTTCTCGTTGTCCTCTATGCCCCTGATTAGACATTGAACAGTCACACGCAGGGTCACCTTATTGAGTGAATAAGGGGGCAATGAAAAGCCTGTGTTACTGGTGACAGGCCTCTCTGTGATTAAAATAACAAAGCTAAATACCTGCCCCTGACTGAGCAAGTCTCCACCACTCAGGTTTCCAGCTGCTATTCAGGGAGCAGGCAGTGGCTATAACAGGACAGCTTGTGCCCATCTGCCTGCATCCGGGAGGCTGCGCTGGTTTCTTTGGGGACTGTTGCCCATACCTGTGTTTTTTCCAGCTGAGCTCCTGCAACGTGTTCCACATAGAACTGCCTCTAAGTCCATCTTGAAAGGGAGGTGAATGTACAGTCAGCAGCCCACCTGCTGCGGGATGTCTCCTCCCATGAGCACACACTGGCCATGCATTCAGAGCAGCACTGGGTAGAATGGAAGGTGTAGGTTTGATCTGGAACTGGGCTTGGAACCTACTTCTCTGTGAGAGGCCTGTCCCACAGGCCATGTTGGGACAGCTGAGATCAAGGGGCTGAGCTGGAGTCCCATACAGACATTCCCCGGGGGCCCCTCAGGTTGGAAGTAGGCCCAGTTTATCAGGCCAGAGGCTCACTGCAAGGCCCAGTTGCTGTCTGTAAGTGGGCAGAGATTGGGAAGATGCTGGTTTCAGCTGCTGGGGTTTTCCTCTGCCTGTCAGTGACTGCGAAGGGCCTTTGGGATGGGTCTGTTAGCCACTGCACCTTCAGAGGATCGGGTGCTCCAAGCTTACTGAATCAAATGGCTTGATTTGCCATCACACTCTGGAGTGGCTGGGCTTGCTTTGTGTGCGGCTGAGGAGCCCCATTTTGGAATTGCCCTTACAGACAGTGTCCTGCGCACACTCTGTGCCATGCTTCAGTGCAGCTTTACTCCTCTGTAGCCCAAACATCGAATCCAGTGTTTCCAAGGGCAGAGCTTTCACTACCACTGGGCTTTGAATACAGTACGTCAGAGCAAGTGGGTTTTAAGGTTCACCAGGTTATATGTCCTGTGCAGCAGCAACCTTCCAGATGCTAGCCCGGGTCCTATGGAGACAGTGCCATCATGGCTGCACAGATACTAAGTGAAAGGCAGGCATGTATGTGTTTCAGACACCTTAAAGCTGTATAAGGTTTTAAGCCCTGAAAGTGGCATTAGGACTTAAACTGCCTTAAGGCCCTTGCACAGTAGGAGGCTCAGTTAAGGTGTCTTAAGCCTCTTGTAGCCTGTGCTGTGCTGGAGGGGAGCCTCAGGGGCTCCCAGGCACCTCTTGCTCAAATTCTACCACCAAATCGAAGAAAGAGCTGCAACAATGCCCCTGCTCCTGTGGGAGCCCCCTCTTCTCCTGCTGGGGCTCACAGCAATGGGTCCCAAAGGCCAGACTTTGCATTTGGACTGGCTCAGATTGCACCAATGGTAGGAACCCCCTCAGAGGCCACATGAACCACTATGACATCAGTATTCTCTGGGATTTATCACGGCCAATGTCCCAGTGCTTCCAGCAAAGCCCAGGACACAGGAGCAGTTTGTTTCCTGTTTCCTGGATTCTGAGGAAGTATTTTTTGTTTACAAGGTAAAACAAAGGACTTCTCCAGTCGCTACTGACACACACACACAGTCCCAGACAGTCAGGCAGAAACATGCACATAGACAGACAACATACAAGGATAGATGGATAGCCCCCACAGCGAACAGACAGACACACTCCCCCTTTGTAAGCATGCATACCCTGATACAGAGGCTTTATCACAGGGTATGAGTACACTTTTTGTGGGAGCCCCTTGTTAAAAGATTGGTGGTACATCACTGCTTAAGCCCCACGAACAACTTAAGCTGGATACAAAGTTAAGCCCTTAGAGTATTTTGAACTATTAGATTGCTCTAAAGACCAGCTTAATTTTAAACTGCTCAAATGGTTTGCAGTGCAGCTGCTTAAACAGTCTAAGCTGATCTAAAAGCTCAACATGACTTTGATTGCTCGTGCTGCATCAAGCCCTATTTATTGATTGAAATGCAGTGATGGCCCCGCTGTACCCCAGTGCATTACACAGTCTGACAAATAATTTGTGTTTCTAAGCAACACCATAGAGCTTCAGGAAGAAGGAATGCCTCCTGGTGCGATCTCCTATCCCCCAAACAGCCATCTAACCTGGCCTCCCCATCCTCTCAGCCATCTCCCCACCCACAGCCTGGTCTCCTCACCCCCTCATCTATCTCCCCACTCCCCACCTGACCTCCCCACCCCTACTCAGCTACCTCCCACTGCCAGCCTGGCCTCCTTACACTTCCCCTACAGCTATCTCCCTAACCTGGCCTCCCCCCACAGCCTACTCTTCCCACCCCCTCAACCACCCACAAAGCCACCCCCTCCCAGCCTGGCCTCCCCATCCTCTCACCATCTCCCCACCCTCAGGCTGGCCTCCCTACCCCTCATCACCCACCTCCCCACCCACAGCCTGGCCTCTCCACCCCCTCATATATCTTCCCACTCCCTACCTGGCGTCCTCTGGCCTGGGCTCCTCACACTTCCCCCACAGCTACCTCCCTAGCCTGCCCTCCCCCCAGCCTATTCTTCCCACCCCCTCAACCATCCTCTAAGCCACCCCTCCCGACCTGGCCTCCCCACCCCTGCTCAGCCACTCCCACCACCAGCCTGGTTTCCCCACCCACCATTCAGGCTCGTCTTCCTACCACCTTATGAACCTCCATCCCCAGCTTGGCCTTCTCTTCAGGAATCATGGAATCATAGAATATCAGGGTTGGAAGGGACCTCAGGAGGTCATCTGGTCCAACCCCCTGCTCAAAGCAGGACCAATCCCCAACTAAATCAGCCCAGCCAGGGCTTTGTCAAGCCTGACCTTAAAAACCTCTAAGGAAGGAGATTCCACCACCTCCCTTGGTAACGCACTCCAGTGTTTCACCACCCTCCTAGTGAAAAAGTTTTTCCTAATATCCAACCTAAACCTCCCCCACTGCAACTAGAGACCATTACTCCTTGTTCTTTCATCTGCTACCACTGAGAACAGTCTAGATCCATCCTCTTTGGAACCCCCTTTCAGGTAGTTGAAAGTAGCTATCAAATCTGCACTAATTCTTCTCTTCTGCAGACTAACTAATCCCAGTTCCCTCAGCCTCTGCTCATAAATCATGTGCTCCAGCCCCCTAATCATTTTTGTTGCCCTCCGCTGGACTCTTTCCAATTTTTCCACATCCTTCTTGGAGTGTGGGGCCCAAAACTGGACACAGTACTCTAGATGAGGTCTCCCCAATGCTGAATAGAGGGGAATGATCACGTCCCTCGATCTGCTGGCAATGCTCCTATTTATATAGCCCAACATGCTGTTAGCCTTCTTGGCAACAAGGGGAAACTGTTGACTCATATCAAGCTTCTTGTCCACTGTAACCCCTATGTCCTTTTTTGCAGAACTGCTGCCTAGCCACTCGGTCCCGAATCTGTATGAGTGCATGGGATTCTTCTGTTCTAAGTGCAGGACTCTGCACTTGTCCTTGTTGAATCTCATCAGATTTCTTTTGGCCTAATCCTCTAATTTGTCTAGTTCCTTCTGTATCTTATCCCTACCCTCTAGCGTATCTACCACTCCTCCCAGTTTAGGGTTATCATAAATATAAAGGGAAGGGTAACCACCTTTCTGTATACAGTGCTATAAAATCCCTCCTGGCCAGAGGCAACATCCTGTTACCTGTAAAGGGTTAAGAAGCTCAGCTAACCTGGCTGGCACCTGACCCAAGGGACCAATAAGGGGACAAGATACTTTCAAATCTTGGGGGGGGGGAGGCTTTTGTTTGTGCTCTTTGTTTAAGTGTTTGTTCTCCCTTGGGACTAAGAGAGGCCAGACAGAAATCCATCTTCTCCAACCCATCCTAATCCAAGTCTCCAATATTGCAACCAGTATAGGTAAACCAGGCAAGGCGGATTAGTTTCTTTTCTTTTATGTGAATTTTCCCTATGTTAAGAGGGAGGTTTATTCCTGTTTTCTGTAACTTTAAGGTTTTGCCCAGAGGGGGATCCTCTGTGTTTTGAATCTGAATACTCTGTAAAGTATTTTCCATCCTGATTTTACAGAGGTGATTCTTTTACCTTTTCTTTAAATAAAATTCTTCTTTTAAGAACCTGATTGATTTTTCATTGTCCTTAAGATCCAAGGTTCTGTGTTCACCTGTACAAATTGGTGAGGATTATTATCAAGCCTTCTCCAGGAAAGGGGGTTTAGGGCTTGGGGGGATATTTTGGGGAAAGATGTCTCCAAGTGGTCTCTTTCCCTGTTCTTTGTTTAAACGCTTGGTGGTGGCAGCATACTGTTCAAGGCCAAGGCAAAGGGGAAGTTTTTAACCTAAGCTGGTAAGAATAAGCTTAGGGGGTCTTTCATGCGGTTCCCCACATCTGTACCCTAGAGTTCAGAGTGGGGAAGGAACCCTGACAAGGATCATCTGCAAACTTGCTGAGAGTGCAATCCAGGTCATCCTCCAGATCATTAATAAAGATACTGAACAAAATCGGCCCCAGGACCGACCCTTGGAGCACTCCGCTTGATACTGGCTGCCAACTAGACATGGAGCCATTGATCACTACCCATTGAGCCCAATAATCTAACCAGCTTTCTATCCACCTTATAGTCCATTCATCCAGCCCATACTTCTTTAAATTGCTGGCAAGTATACTGTGGGAGACCATATCAAAAGCTTTGCTAAAGTCAAGGAATAAAATGTCCACTGCTTTTCCCTCATCCACAGAGCCAGTTATCTTATCGTAGAATGCAATTAGGTTAGTCAGGCATGACTTGCCCTTGGTGAATCCATGCTGACTGTTCCTTTTTCCTCTCCTCAAAGCGCTTCAAAATGGATTCCTTGAGGACCTGTTCCATGATTTTTCCAGAGATTGAGGTGAGGCTGACTGGCCTGTAATTCCCCGCATCCTCCTTCTTCCCTTTTTTAAAGATGGGCACTACATTAGCCTTTTTCCAGTCATCCAGGACCTCCCCTAATCACCATGAGTTTTCAAAGATAATGGCCAATGGCTCTGCAATCACATCCGCCAACTCCTTTAGCATCCTCGGATGCAGTGCATCCGGCCCCATGGACTTGTGCTCATCCAACTTTTCTAAATGGTCCTGAACCACTTCTTTCTCCACAGAGGGCTGGTCACCTTCTCCCCATAATGTGCTTCCTAGTGCAGTAGTCTGGGAGCTGACCTTGTTCGTGAAGACAGAGGCAAATAAAAGCATTGAGTACATTAGCTTTTTCCACATCCTCTGTCACTAGGTTGCCTCCCCCATTCAGTAAGGGGCCCACACTTTCCCTGACCTTCTTCTTGTTGCTAACATACCTGTAGAAATCCTTCTTGTTATCCTTAACATCCCTTGCTAGCTGCAACTCCAATTGTGGGAGAAAGTGGGTCTTCAAGCATGTCCTGAAGGTCACCATGTCTAGACTCCATGTCTAGGGTAGTGCTTTTAAAGCCAAGGAGACTCCTCACTGAGAATGCTCTTCAGCCAGCCCTCCTCCCCCCCATTCATACCAGGATACTATGGCCTTGAGCCTCTGCAAGGGCCTGACCCTACAGCAGCATGAGGAGTGTTCTACAGAGTTATCTCATCTCCATCCAGTCCTTCAGTAAGCCCAGTCCCACCCCACTCATGGACCTTTACCTCTGCCCTGCACCCCCTCTCTCCCTAGCGCTTACCTGGCCTGTGAACCTGGAGCTAGCAAACTCTGCCTCCAGCTCCTGCTGGGCAGGAAACCTCCTGCACCTCCTGCCCCACAGTCTCTCTGGCCTATCCTCTCCACATGCAGCCTCTTCCCCCAGACTGGTTGCTGACCTGGGAGCAGCGGGTCAGAGTGTCACAGCTGTCTGGTTTCAGGCTGGACAGGACTGGTCAGGATGTGCCATAGATATAAAAGCAAGATTTGTACAGGTATTTAGGTGCCTAAAGATGCCACTGGATGCGTACTAGGATTGTCTGTGGTGCCTAAGCCCTCAGTTGCCATTTATTTCAATAGAGGTTGGGCATCTAGACACTTTGTGCAATCCCACTAGGTGCCTGTCTGCATCGTTAGGCACCTAAATACCTCGACAAATCTGGCCCATGGTGACCCACTAGCAAGGACCCTCTTATGGCAATGGCTGGGCTAGGCCTGGGAAGATTTTGCTGGGTGCCAGTGTATGCTTAAGGAAGGTTCTGTACTCTGCCATCTTCTGCCAACCACCACCAGTCCCTGCCCCCCATGCTCCTTTCAGAAAGGAATGGTACTCACTCCTGCACCCACTGCTAAGGGTGCCCTCTCTGGAGCTGTGACAATCAATCAGGGACCAATTCTATGGACTGAGAAGTGGCCTGCAGGAGCCTGCAGCTTAGATGTTTGGATATTGCCAGGCACTTCTCTGGCCTCTCAATGGAGACAACTGGTCTTCTACTGACAGCAAGGTCAAGGGAGGGATGGTGCCAACCCCATCCAGCAGAGGAGCCTGTCCTCTGGAAAGGTGACCGAAGCATGAAGGGATATACAAATGTTTAGTGCATCTGGTATGTAAATACCTTGCAATGCCGGCTACAACCGTGCCATGCGAATGCCTGTTCTCACTTTCTGGTGATATTGTAAATAAGAAGTGGGTAGCATTATCTCCCATAAATGTAAACAAACTTGTTTGTCTTAGCGATTGGCTGAACAAGAAGTTGGACTGAGTGGACTTGTAGGCTCTAACCTTTTACGTTGTTTTGTTTTTGAGTGTAGTTATGTAACAAAAAAAATCTACATTTGTAAGTTGCACTTTCATGATAAAGAGACTGTAATACAGTACTTGTATGAGGTGAATCAAAAAGTACTATTTCTTTGGTTTATCATTTTTACAGTGCAAATATCTGTAATCAAAAATAATGATATAAAGTGAGCACTATACACTTTGTAATCTGTGTTGTAATTGAATCAATATATTTGAAAAAACATCAAAAAATATTTATAATTTTAGTTGGTATTCTATTATTGTTTATGCGATTAAAACTGTGATTAATTGCAATTAATTGTTTTAATTGAGTTAATTTGCTTTGAGTTAGTCGCTTGAGTTATCTGTGATTAATTGACAGCCCTAATTTACATTTAGACTTATTAAAACACATTATTTGCTTGCATCCAGTTTACCAAACGATCCAGATTGCTCTGTATGAGTGACCTGTCCTCTTCACTAGTTACTACTCCCTCTATTTTTATGTCATCTGCAGACTTATCAGTGATGATTTTATGTTTTATTCCAGGTCATTTTAAAGACTGTTAAATTGTGTACATCCAAGAACCAATCTCTCAGCAGGACCGCACTAGAAAAGTACCTGTTCAATTTTGATTCCCCATTTACGACGACATTTCAAGATAGTTAGCCAGCTTTTAATCCATTTAATATGTGCCCTGATCATTTTATATTATTCTATTGTTTTAATCAAAATGTTTTGTGTGGTACTCCTTACAGAAGTCTAAGTATATTACATCAACAGTAATAAATCACCAGGACCAAATGGTATGCACCCAAGAGTTCTGAAGAAGCACTCTGTACAGATGACTTAGAGGATAGCTAATGGAATACAGATTTTTTTAAAGGGCTCCAGAAACAATCCTGACAATTACAAGCCAGTAACCCTAACTTCAGTACTAGGGAGATTGGTTGAAATGATAGTAAAAAAAAAAACAGAATTATCAGATACATGAACATGATATGTTGGGGAAGAGTGAACACAGCTTCTGTAAAGGGCAATCATGACTCACCAATCTATTAGAATTCTTTGAGAGTGTCATCAAACATCTGGACAAAGGTGGTCCAGTGGATATAGTGTATTTGGACCTTTAGAAAGTCTTTGATAAGGTCCCACACCAAAGGCTCGTAAACAAAGGAGGCAGTCGTGGAATAAGAGGGAAGGTCCTCTCATGGATCAGTAAGTGGTTAAAAGATAGAAAACAAAGGATAGAAATAAATGGCCAGTTTTCACAGTGGAGAGAAGTAAATAGCAGGGACCCCCCAGGATCTGTACTATGACCAAAGCTGTTCAATATATATGTAAATAATCTGGAAAAGGGATAAACAGTGAGATGGCAACATCTACAGATGATACTAAATTACTCAAGATAGTTAAGGCCAAAGTTGACTGTAAAGAGTTACAAAGGGATCTCACAAAACTGCGTGACTGGGCAACAAAATGGCAGACAAAATTCAGTGTTGATACATTCAAAGTAATACACATTGGAAAACATAATCCCAACTACGCATATAAAATCATGGGGCCTAAATGAGCTGTTAGCACTCAAGAAAGAGATCTTTGAGTCATTATGGATAGTTCTCTGAAAACATCCACTCAATGTGAAGCAGCAGTCAAAAAAATGAACAGAATGTTAGGTCCCATTAGGAAAGGGATAGAAAATAAGACAGAAAATATCCTTATGCCACTGTATAAATCCATGTGCTCCCAACATTTGAATACTCTGTGCAGTTCTGGTGGCCCCATCTAAAAAAATATTAGAATTGGAAAAGGTGTAGAGAAGGGCCACAAAAATGATTAGAGGGATGGAACAACTTCCATATGCGGAGAGATTAAAGTCTGGGATTGTTCTGTTTAAAAAAGAAACAACTTTGGTATTAATTATATTATGTTCCTTTAATTCTTTATTAATCTAGTCCCATATTAGCACCTCCATGATCTTACCTGGGATCGATGTCTGACTGACAGGCTTAAAATTACCTGTGTCATCCTGTTTACCCTTTGTAAATATTAGCTTTCTTCCAGTCTTCTGGAACTTCCTCAGTGTTCCAAGCCTTACTGAAAATGCAACATTAATGATCCAGCAAGCTCCTTAGTCAGCTCTTTTAAAAATCTTGGATGTAAGTTATCTGTACCTGTTGATTTTAAAATGCCTAACTTTAGTAGCTGCTCTTTAATATCCTCCTGAGATACTATTGGAATGGAATGGAAAGAGCGTTATCATATGAGATAACTATATATTTTATCCCCAGATACAGAACAGACACATTTATTTCTTCAGGTTAGGTTTAAGTGGTATCGGTACTACCAGTAAAGGTGTACTTAAGTTGTCTTCCCACCAGAAGTTCTGCTGGAGATAGTCCAGACCTGAGCGGTGTTGACAGACATTCCAGGAGTGCTTTATATGGGTCCGCTCATTTTTGTTGAAGTCTTTTAAAAGTCTGCACTGCTCTCTCCATGACCCCTTTCTCTGGGAGCAATGCGGACAACTAATCTGATATTCATACCCAAAGTCTTGTGAAAATGCTAGAAATGTTTGTAGATAAATGGAGGCCCATTATCAGATATGAGGACTTTAGGAACTCAATTTTTGTAAATACTGTCTATAGTTTCTGGATGACCTGTGCCGATGAAGTCTATGTGAATATAGGCAAGTCAATATATCTGGACAAGTAATCGACTCAAATAATGTATGTGTGTCCTTTCCAGAAAAACAAATCTGTGGCTGACTGCTGCCAAGGTCTGTCATGTAGCTTTGTAATGCATAACATTTCTTGCAGTTATTTTTTCCCATGTCACATGTATTGCATCCCTCTACTGAAGTCTGAATTTGCCTTCTCAGTCCAGGGCACTGTATGGATTGTTGTGCTCATGCCCTGCACTTATTTACACCTTAGTGTCCCTCATAGATTTTGGAGAGCATCTCTTTCAGAGTACCATAGGGATAAGAATGTTCTGTCCTTTCAAAAGCAGGCCACCTGCCATGGGATGGTGTGACGGGATGCACTTGCCCTGCACTGGCACTGTGAGGGTTAACTCCACGCTCTGGGTCAAGAAGTCCACGCCCCAAGGCCCTGCTGGGCATGCTCCAGCTGGAGATTAGGTATAAAGGGGAGCAGCTCATCTCATTCAGTGTTGACCACCAAAGAGAGAGGACACACGCTGCGAGCTACAGCCCAGCAACTGCAGGAATCATAGAATCATAGAATATCAGGGTTGGAAGGGACCCCAGAAGGTCATCTAGTCCAACCCCCTGCTCAAAGCAGGACCAAGTCCCAGTTAAATCATCCCAGCTAGGGCTTTGTCAAGCCTGACCTTAAAAACCTCTAAGGAAGGAGATTCTACCACCTCCCTAGGTAACGCATTCCAGTGTTTCACCACCCTCTTAGTGAAAAAGTTTTTCCTAATATCCAATCTAAACCTCCCCCAGATGGAGCCCCAGATGGCAGGAGCCAGGGATGCTGAGACTACGGAGAATGCCCAAGATGTGGCAGAGCTGTGCGGAACTGCCCTGACCAAGGAGCCCAGAGCCCATGGAGATGCTGGGACCCCAGTATCAGGAACCAGGTAGGAAGTAGCTTGAGCGGGGTCAGTGTGTTTTGGGTAGATTCCCTGCTGACCCGGTGGTGGGCATACTTGCCACTAGACCACGCAGCTCCACAGAAGGGGCAGTGACACTGACTCTGGCTACTACGCCACGCAGCCCTGAAAAAGGGAAGCCCTAATGAATCTGACTGCTCAGCCATACAGTCCTTGTGAACTGGGAGGTCATACTGACTCTGTCCATTAGGTCTTACAGCCCTACTGAAGTGGGCAGTTAGAGTTATTCCAGCCATTAAGCAATGCACCTCTGGGAGAGGGGGCAGCCCGACTGACTCTTGCTACTGGGCCACACAGCCTTACTGATCCAGGCAGCCACCCCGACTCTGACTGTTGGGCCCCATGGCCTCAAGACAGAGCAACCCTACTGGCTCTGTCCATTGGGCCCCACAGCCCTGAGAGTAGTCCTGAGAGAGGGTGGTGCTAGTGACTGTTGCCGCTAGGCCATATTGCCTTACTGTGCTGGCAGCCATACTGACTCTGACTACTTGGTGATGGTCAAACCAGAAAGCAATTTTGATTTGGGCCATTGGGCCCCATGGCCCTGTGGGAAGGGGCCATCACCCTGACTCTGGCCATTGGGCCATACAAGCTTATGAGGGAGAGCAACCGTATTGACTTTTACTATTAGTACCCACCACCGCATGACAAAGGGTGGTCGTAAGGATGTGACTGTGGGAAGGTAATTACCCCACCCCACCCCAAAGAGGAGACGGGGCACACTTGCCATGTGACAGAAGGTCATTGTGGTCTTGCCAATATGGTAGTCATCTATGGGAAGTTGACTCCTTTGACCCCACCATCTTTGATATAATTGAGTCAGTTTCCGGCAAGTCTGAGTCTTTAGTGATGTCTCTAATTTGCTGAAGTCGGCTG
The DNA here is from genome assembly GCF_009764565.3 of Dermochelys coriacea. NCBI lineage: Eukaryota > Metazoa > Chordata > Testudines > Dermochelyidae > Dermochelys > Dermochelys coriacea. The sequence continues at coordinate 40,376,310 of NC_050075.1, forward strand.
GAAGATGCTTGAATTGCTGCCACAACAATGGCAGCAATTGTTGTGGCAGCAATTGTCAAAGTCAGTGGAGACTTTGACATCTATCTCTAAAGCCTTTTCCTCTTCCTTTGGTGGCTGTTCAACTGGGGCTCTAGCCAGTGTCTGCCTCTATAAGTGCTTTCCCTGGTATGTGTTCAATGTTGAAAGAAAATCGCATCAGCCGGAGTTGAAATCTTGGAATCCTAGATGGAAGGTCATTGACTGGTTTTATATCCAGCAATGCCACCAAGGGCTTGTGGTTTCTTTCTATGTGAAATTTCAAACCAAACAGATATGCACTGAGCTGTTCACAGGACAACATGACTGCTAGAGCTTTCTTTTCCATATGAGCATACTGCTTCTCAATTTCATGAGGCTTCTTATTATGAATACAACAGGTCTTTGGTCTCCTTCTGGATACTTTTGTGTGAGCACTGCTCTTAAGTCACAGGCATCCAGACTAGTTCGTATAGTCCCATTCTTTCTCTAGTTTTCAAAAGAACTGGATACAAATACCCAATGTATTGTTACTAGCCTCACATAGAATCTTATTTGGTCATTGCAGATCTCCATCCTGGGAGTGATTATAATCTTTTTTTTTTTTAATTGGAGGGACGGCTTCCCCAGTATCAATTTTAAATATAAGTTTTCAGCTGTTTAGATTCATGCTTTTGTACCAAGGTGTTGTCTGTTCTATTGAGGAAAAAGTCACAAGAAGTACAGTCATCACTGTCATCTAATGATAATTCCCCTCTTGGATTGCTCCTGCTTCTCTTGCAGACCTGTATGCTGTTGCAATATATTCCATTTTGTGGCATCTCCTACTTTCTGCCTCTTTAGCTGGACATGTTTGCCAGCAGTGGCTTGGTGTCTTGCCACATCTTCTACAGCTTTTCAAAAGCTTCCATCCCACTAAGGTTCTTTGGTCTCCCAGACTCTAGTTGTGTACTGTTCTTAGTTGTAAATTTGGGCTGACAGCTCCTTTCACATTTGAGTCTTCTCTCTTTACTGTGTCAATGTTGTCTGGGTCCTCTGCTGCTAGCATATAAGTCACATTGCGGTTTCCTTATGGTTGCTTTCATTCTCACTTTTGCTATAGCTCTTGCTGGTGTGAGATGTGGGTCTCACTGAACCTGTGCTGATAAACTGATGTCTCTTATACCAACTACTGCCCTGTCTTTTATTAGTATAACTTCTTTTAACATTCCATATTTGCAATGTCCAGCAAGACTGTGAACTGCAATAATAAAAGTCTCAGCTGTTTCTCCTTGTTCCTGGCACCCCTTATTAAATTTGGTCCTGTCTTACATAATACTCTTGTCTGCCTTTGAAAGGGTATTAGAGGCCTCTTTAACTTTGGAGTATTCTTTCTTTTCCTCGTTAGTGTGGGGTAAGGCATACAGGATATCAGCAGCTTCACCCATGGCAAATATCAGGGCATTTACCTGTATCCTTCTGCTGAAGCCACCTGGAATCATTCAAACCTACAGATCCAGCAGGGCCAGCTGCCTAAATTGCCAAAATCAAACTTCTCTCACAGAGCCTTTTGTGCAGTGGGCTCCATTGCTGTGCTGAGACAGGGCTATGCCTTCTCCTTGGGCAGCTTTCGCAGGTTATCTCCCTGATTTTCCACTTTTTCTGTTATGAAGTTAAGGTCTGGTCTATGACCCAGTCCCTGGACTCCTGGGAGTGACCCCTTCAATGTACTGGGCTCCAAGGACCCACACAGTTCAACTGGGGCAGGCCCGTGACCTCCAAGACTGGGCTCTTGGCAACAGCTATCCCTGTCTCTCTCCATGTTGCCCTGCAGTGAATACAGCCCAGCCAGAGCCCTGCAGGAGGCTTGCACTGGGCCCATCTGGATGCAGGGCTCTCTGGGAGTATTTACAGTGACACTGGCAGCCTTCTCCAAACAAAGTCTCCATTTATTAGTCACCTGGCACACAGAATCTAGAAGTCCTTAGGTTAACACAGAGAAATGAAGGTTAGAGTATTGTCCAACCTGGTTAATCCAGAGCCCAGCCAAGATGTACAAATCCCATGTTCAGACTCTGTGTGTGTGTGTGTGTGTGTGTGTGTGTGTGTGTGTCTGTCTCATCTCCTTCATCAGTTCCCAGGTGAGAGAGCCCCCGGCTTCTTACCAAAGCCAGCCCTTTATCCCTGCACCTCACACCTCCCAGGCCTTTATTCTCAAACTGGGGTCTGTGCTCAGCTTCCCTGCTGAGAGCTGGGGAAACCTATCTCCTCTGGGTCACTTGTTGCTAGGTGTCAATGTCCTCGGGATTGGCTTTGCCATTGTCTTCTTGTATTTTCCATTGATATGGAGTTGTCCTCAGCCAGTCCTTTTTATAATGACTTTTTTTAATGCCCATTCAGGCTCAGACACCTAATGACACACATCCACCTATGTCTCTTAGCCTAGCTTTGAGAGCAGACTTAGTCCTTCTCCCCGACCTACCACACCCATGCAAAATATAGGAGAAACTGGGGCACACACAGGATTCTTACAGACATTTCAGAAAATTCTCACGTCATCACACCCCACTCACCACTCCCTCTGGGGTGGGACTGGTGTCTCTGTTTTCCTTAACTCCTTTAGAGAGAGGAATTCATGCACTACTGATGCCAGGACAGACACAGAGAGCCAGGCTTTAAGCAGCAACTAGAGAACCCCTTGATGAGGAAGTGCCCCCATTTATTAAGTGCCCTGCTGCAACACATCCTGGTCCTCCCTGTAACTGTGGAAAACCTGGAACTCCATAGCAGCTCCAAAGGAGTGTCAGCCAGCAAACTAAAGGAGGGTGCAGAGATGCATCCACACTGACCCTTAATCGATTCCCCCTGCAACTGGGGCTCACTACTGCTCACTCCTCTTAGATCCAGATGCACTTGTAACGTTTCTTTGCCCCATGATAATTGACTGAAGCTCTTTTTTTGCAAGGACATGAGGTGAATTTCAATTGGTCAATTCACAGTAAATAGACATGGCCTTAGAAATGCCACCTGGGCTGGAATCTGGGAGAGGAGCAGGGTGTGGAGGAAGAGGAGAACTCGGATCTTGCCATGCACAGGATTATATGTGCTGCAGCCAAGTGTTGGCAGGAATCCATGCAATAGGGCTGTTGGAAATTTTTCATTCACACTGGTTTTTGAAGGAAAATTGGGTTTTTGACTAAACAAAATGTATCTGTTTTCAGCAGAAAATTTCAGTGTTTTGAACACCTGAAAAACCTGAAAAATTTCAATTTGGAATGCATCATAGGAGCTGTGGTTCACCTGCTTCAAGTCCCCCTTCTCCTGATTGAATTGGGGTCCACAACCAAATTACATATTTCATGATGCACCATGTTCATGGATTCCCATGATACATATCATGGTTTAGGAAGATGAGTGATCATGGTGCATCATGGGAGATCTTGTCCAGCCAGGGAACCTGGCCCAAAGAGAAGAATAGTGGCACAATGCACCTGAACTACAACTCCCATGAGGCACTGTTGTGGCATTTCCTTCTTTCATGGATGTGTGATGGGGTGTCCACCCCACACTTACCCTGAAGTAGTTAATGGAGGCCAGATGGGACAATTAACCTATTAAGCAGCAAATGAGGGAAATATAGGCTGAGCAGAGAGCCTTGATTGGAAGGAAGCTCAGCTGAATCATAGAATCATAGAATATAAGGGTTGGACGAGACCTCAGGAAGTCATCTAGTCCAACCCCCTGCTCAAAGCAGGACCAATCCCCAACTAAATCATCCCAGCCAGGGCTTTGTCAAGCCTGACCTTAAAAACTTCTAAGGAAGGAGATTCCACCATCTCCCTAGGTAACGCATTCCAGTGTTTCACCACTCTCCTAGTGAAAAAGTTTTTCATAATATCCAACCTAAACCTCCCCCACTGCAACTTGAGACCATTACTCCTTGTTCTATCATCTGCTACCACTGAGAACAGTCTAGATCCATCCTCTTTGGAACCCCTTTCAGGTAGCTGAAAGCAGCTATCAAATCACCCCTCATTCTTCTCTTCCATAGACTAAACAATCTCAGTTCCCTCAGCCTCTCCTCATAAGTCATGTGTTCCAGTCCCCTAATCATTTTTGTTGCCCTCCGCTGGACACTTTCCAATTTTTCCACATTCTTCTTTTAGTGTGGGGCCCAAAACTGGACACAGTACTCCAGATGAGGCCTCACCAATGTCGAATAGAGGGGAACGATCATGTCCCTCGATCTGCTGGCAATGCACCTACTTATACAGCCCCAAATGCCATTAGCCTTCTTGGCAACAAGGGCACACTGTTGACTCATATCCAGCTTCTCGTCCACTGTAACCCCTAGGTCCTTTTCTGCAGAACTGCTGCCTAGCCATTCGGTCCCTAGTCTGTAGCGGTGCATGGGATTCTTCCATCCTAAGTGCAGGACTCTGCACTTGTCCTTCTTGAACCTCAACAGATTTCTTTTGGCCAATCCTCTAATTTGTCTAGGGCCCTCTGTATCCTATCCCTACCCTCCAGCGTATCTACCTCTCCTCCCAATTTAGTGTCATCTGCAAACTTGCTGAGGGTGCAATCCACACCATCCTCCAGATCATTTATGAAGATATTGAACAAAACCGGCACGAGGACCGACCCTTGGGGCACTCTACTTGATACCGGCTGCCAATTAAACATGGAGCCATTGATCACTACCCGTTGAGCCCGACAATCTAGCCAGCTTTCTGTCCACCTTATAGTCCATTCATCCAGACCATACTTCTTTAACTTGCTGGCAAGAATACTGTGGGAGACCGTGTCAAAAGCTTTGCTAAAGTCAAGGAACAACACCTCCACTGCTTTCCGCTCATCCACAGAGCCAGTTATCTCATCGTAAGTCTCCCATGAGAACCAGGCCCTGCGATCTAGTAACTTCCGTGAGTTGCCAGAAGCTGAGCATAGGTGGGCCAGGCTAGTATAAACCCAGGAAGCTGGCCGGATCAAGAGTGGCTGGGAGGAAGTTTATGGTCAGTCTCCACTTAGAGAGGGAAGGAGGGAACCCAGGAAAGAGTAGGACCCTTGGGGTCTGGCCCAGGGGCAGGGCATATGCTGAAAGAGCAGGGTGGGGAAGACAGTCTGGTAGGGTAGGAAGCAGGCCAGGGAGTAAGCAGCAAGGCTGGGGACTGAACATACTTTGGCTGCATGTTGTAGGGTCCCTGAACTGCAACCCAAAGGAGAGGTGAGCCCAAGTTCCCTTACCCACCACTAGGGAAGTGATATCAGTGGGGCGGTGAACTGCAATACTGCTTGGGTCATTGTAGGAGTGACAGAGACTTTGAAGTACGATACCCCAGAAATGAGGGATGCTGAGTAACGTGGCCAGAGGGCCAAGTCATGAAGAGGACGCTGCAGCTCCTGCAGTAAGAGAGGGGCTGCAGACAAAGAGACAGAGGTGGAGGTACAGCTTGCAACTGCAGGGAGATATGAACCTGGTGAGCTATTCCCCAGGAGGAGGAACCATCCTAGCTGTAAGCAGAGTGCCCCATCACACTGGGAAGCAGTAGAGGTGATATCTTCATTTTAGTAAGGCTTTTGACAATCCTACATGACATTCTCATAAGCAAATTGAGGAAATATGCTGTAGGTGACATTACTATAAGGTGGGTGCATAACTTGGTGAAAAACTGTACTAAACAGTGGTTATCAATGGTTTGCTGTCAGACTGGGAGGGCACAGCTAGTGGGGTCTTGCAGAGTCAGTCTTGGGTCCAGTAGTAGTCAACATTTTCATTAATGATTTGGATAATGGAGTCAAGAGTATGCTTATAAAATCTGCAGATGACACCACTCTGGGAAGAATTGCAAGCATGTAGGAGGACAGGTTTAGAATTCAAAAAAAAAACCTTGACAAATTGGAGAATTAGTCTGAAATCAACACAATGATATTCAATAAAGACAAATGCAAAGTACTTCACTTAGGAAGGAAAAATCAAATGCACAATTACAAAATATGGAATAACTGGCTAGGCAGTAGTACTGGTGAAAAGGATCTGGAGGTTATAGTGGATCACAAAATGAATATGAGTCAGTAGTGTGAAGCAGTTGCAAAAAAGGCTAATATCATTCTGGCGTGTATTAACAGGAATGTTATACATAAGACACTGGAGGTAATTGTTCTGCTCTACTTGGCACTGATGAGGCCTCAGCTGAAGTCCTGTGTCCAGTTCTGGGTGCCACATTTTAGGAAAAATGTGGATAAATTGGAGAGAGTCCAGAGCAGAACAACAAAAATGATAAAAGATTTAGAAAACCTGATGTGTGAGGAAAGGTTTTAAAATTGGACATGTTTAGTCTTGAGAAAAGAGTGAGGGGGGACCTGATAACAGACTTTCACAGTGTTATAAAGAGGATGATAATCAATTGTTCTCTGTGTCCAAGTAGGAGAAGAAGTATTTGTTTTAATCTGCAGCAAGAGAGATTTAGATTAGACATAAGGGAAAACTTTCTAACTCTCAGCGTAGTGAAGCTCTGGAACAGGTTTCCAAGGGAGGCTGTGGAATCCCCATCACCAGAGTTTTTTTAAGAGCTGGCTGGACATCTTTGTCAGGGATGGTCTGGGTTTATTTGGTCCTCCCTCAGTGCCTGGCACTGGACTTGACCACTTAAGGTCCCTTCCAGCCCTACGTTTCTATGAGTCTGTGATTTCTGAATCAACATTTTTGGTTTTAAACTGAAAATTTTCAGCTTTCCATTGTTCACCAAAAAATTGAAATGTTCTTCAGAAATGCCTGGTTTCTGACCATGCATACCATGCCATCCTCGCTGCAGTCTCATTACACTTTGAAATGTCTAGTATTAATGTGTGCATACGTTGATTTTTGTAGAGACTGGCTGAGCTGTAAGGAGATTTGAATCTTTATCTACATAACCAGCTTATACAATATACAACTCTACAACTGATAAATATTTCCACATTTTTCAGTGGTTGTTTCAGTTGTAACCATCCTGTGTAGCCTTTCAGATGGAATGGAGTATTGATTACTGATTCATCCCTTAGACAGCATTGGATAAAGATTCAGACTCCTGGGCACCAGGAATATTATCAGTATTAAGAGACCCTAGGAATACACAAGAAACAATTCCAGTTTATTACAAGCTCCTTTATTAACAAATTCACTAAGCAATCCCTCAAATACTAAAATACAATAGCAGCGCACAGTGTTTAGCACTATGATGGCATCACTCACGTCTCCTGCTGGGGCACCCTAGAGTGTCAGTCATTATTCTCCTCAACCTCATCATCAGCATCCCCCATGATTGTCATCCTGGTATCTCCCCATGCATTTTTCCCTCCACACAGCCCAGCTGACACCTTATACTCTGAGTCATGCTTATACCTGCAAAGGCTCTCATATATGCATCAGGGTGTCAACCCTTTTTCCTTGTTTGCACTTCCACACCCCATAAACTTTGGGGTGTTCTCCTTTGCATAGGGAATCCTTTTAGTTCCCCTTAGTCTCATTCCAATATGCATAGACAAGTCCCCATGGTAACCTGCAGTTACTGCAGAATGTCTGAAGATGTTACAATTGAGTGTCTTGCAGTCTAGACAGGTACCTTGGAGAATATCTTCCCAAACATTTCCCATTGGCACATTCTTCAGGTATGTTAGCAACAAGAAGAAAGTCAAGGGAAGTGTGTGCCCCTTACTGAATGAGGGAGGAAAGCTAGTGAGAGAGGATGTCGAAAAAGCTAATGTACTCAATACTTTTTTTGCCTCTGTCTTCATGAGCAAGGTCAGCTCCCAGACTATTGCACTGGGCAGCACAGCATGGGGAGGAGGTGACCAGCCCTCTGTGGAGAAAGAAGTGGTTCGGGACTATTTAGAAAAGCTGGACGAGCACAAGTCCATGGGACCGGATGCGCTGAATCCGAGAGTGCTAAAGGAGTTGGCGGATGTGATTGCAGAGCGATTGGCCATTATCTTTGAAAACTCATGGCGATCGGGGGAAGTCCCGGACGACTGGAAAAAGGCTAATGTAGTGCCCATCTTTAAAAAAAGGGAAGAAGGAGGATCCTGGGAACTACAGGCCAGTCAGCATCACCTCAGTCCCTGGAAACATCATGGAGCAGGTCCTCAAGGAATCAATTCTGAAGCACTTAGAGGAGAGGAAAGTGATCAGGAACAGTCAGCATGGATTCACCAAGGGCAAGTCATGCCTGACTAATCTAATTGCCTTCTATGATGAGATAACTGGCTCTGTGGATGAGGGGAAAGCAGTGGACGTGTTGTTCCTTGACATTAGCAAAACTTTTGACACAGTCTCCCACAGTATTCTTGCCAGCAAGTTAAAGAAGTATGGGCTGGATGAATGGACTATAAGATGGATAGAAAGTTGGCTAGATTGTCAGGCTCAACGGGTAGTGATCAATGGCTCCATGTCTAGTTGGCAGCCAGTATCAAGTGGAGTGCCCCAAGGGTCGGTCCTCGGGCCGGTTTTGTTCAATATCTTCATAAATGATCTGGAGGATGGTGTGGATTGCACCTTCAGCAAGTTTGCAGATGACACTAAACTGGGAGGAGAAGTAGATACGCTGGAGGGAAAGGATAGGATACAGAGGGCCCTAGACAAATTAGAGGATTGGGCTAAAAGAAATCTGATGAGGTTCAAGAAGGACAGTGCAGAGTCCTGCACTTGGGACGGAAGAATCCCCACCACTACAGACTAGGGACCGAATGGCTAGGCAGCAGTTCTGCAGAAAAGGACCTAGGGGTTACAGTGGACAAGAAGTGGATATGAGTCAACGGTTGGCCCTTGTTGCCAAAAAGATAATGTCATTTTGGGATGTATAAGTAGGGGCATTACCAGCAGATCGAGGGATGTGATCATTCCCCTGTATTCGATATTGGTGAGGCCTCATCTGGAGTACTGTGTCCAGTTTTGGGCCCCACACTACAAGGATGTGGAAAAATTGGAAAGAGTCCAGCGGAGGGCAACAAAAATGATTAGGGGACTGGAACACATGACTTATGAGGAGAGGCTGAGGGAACTAGGATTGTTTAGTCTGCGGAAGAGAAGAATGATGGGTGATTTGATAGCTGCTTTCAGCTACCTGAAAGGGGGTTCCAAAGAGGATGGATCTAGACTGTTCTCAGTGGTAGCAGATGATAGAACACGGAGTAATGGTCTCAAGTTGCAGTGGGGGAGGTTTAGGTTGGATATTATGAAAAACTTTTTCACTAGGAGAGTGGTGAAACACTGGAATGCGTTACCTAGGGAGATGGTGGAATCTCCTTCCTTAGAAGTTTTTAAGGTCAGGCTTGACAAAGCCCTGGCTGGGATGATTTAGTTGGGGATTGGTCCTGTTTTGAGCAGGAGGTTGGACTAGATGACCTCCTGAGGTCCCTTCCAACCCTGGTATTCTGTGATTCTTCACAATACTCTTGTAACTTTACTGGTACAGGGTTATTCCTGGGTCATCTAGTGATGTCAACCATCCTTACGCCTAAAGCTTAGTATGGCTAAGCTTTAATCTTACAGGCCTCAGCCAGCAAGCCTTGCATTAGAGCCTTACTTTACTTATACACTGAATATAGACTTATCACTCCTACATGCTTGCCTATCTCATACTCTGATGCTGTTATCCTACTTTAACCTAGCCATCATACATCAATCAATTATACTTAACCACAACAATAAATCCTCTATTAAATAATTAAATGAAATAATTGACTACATCTGGCATGCAGCTTTTCTAGTGTGTAGTAGGGGTCTGGGTTTGTAGCACATGGAGATATTGCTCTTGTTTGTGACATCATGTGTTTCCTGGGTACTGGATTGAATGCAATCAACCAGCAGTGCTACTGCATGGTGCCGACAGCATGCAGACATGTACTCAATGGGTGGCACCCAGTATGCCATGCAGCTTACAAAATGCTCTCAGTGCCGTGGGAACTTCCACAAGAATCTGCTTGCTTACACACCTCTTGTGATAGGCTAAAAATCCAGGCCTGTCTTTGACCATGTTGGAAGCTGCTTCTTTAGAAACTTGTGGAGACAGGAAATCTGAAAATAGGGCTCATGATGTGTAGCATGGCTTGGGTGTACACATGAGAAAGCTGCTTGTATCTCTGGTCCTATTTTGAGAGCCAGCTGGTGTTTAGATCCTGGCATGGCACCCCCATAGTTCCTGGTTGCAATGCAAAGGAAATATTTAAACACCCTTATTTATAACGAGGGAGGTGTTTTGTGTGGACCTTCAACCCAACACCAGCTGCCAGACCCCATGCTGAGAGCAGCACACTCTGCTGCTCAGCATGCTCTGGGTTTTGGTTTTCCCTCAGTGGCCTCAGGGAGATCTCCCCTGGGCACTAGGAGAATCTGGAACTTGGTGAATTTGCTAGTTTGTTTTCTCACTCACGAATTATGATCATTTATTGATATGGTGCCGTTTGTGAACCTTGGGGTGCTTTTACAGACTTTCAAACAACACACATATAAATTCACTTCATTTCACCCATCATTGCGATGCAGCAGCTGTGTGCAGAGATGCTGCATAACATGCTGAGGATGGGAAAACAATCCCCTATCCCATGGAAACTGTAATGGAATCATTAGGTACGAGAATGTAACTATGCCCACTCAAGTTTGACTAGGGCATTACAGCGAAGATTCAGTCTTGCAAAATACAATGCCAAGGGGTCTGTAGTGGCCATAAGAGACTGAGGCTTAGTTTTACGTCTCAGACAAAAATATAACATTGGCTCAGTGCTGACCAATCTGAGATGCAATCTTCTGCAAAGCAAGTTCATATCTGGAGTGGATTAGGATGATTTGGCCTGGGGGGGAAGTGAGTTCCATGGGATGCCATTCTAGCAAGTTTCTCTATTTATTCACTCACATTTATAACTCCCCAAACATTACAGAATATGCAGAAAAAGTCAACATGTGTCAACAGCCAATACCCAATAATCCAATATCCAATTTCCAATATCCAATACCCAGCCCCGATCCCTCAGCCCTCCAACCCCCCACCCAACAGCACCAGCCCCCCAGCTGTCAGCTCCTCACCCAGCGGCACCCCAGCCATAAGACCCCTCCCCCACACTCAACAGCATCAGGCCCTCAGCCTTCCACTCAACAGCATCAGGCCCTCAGCCTTCCACTCAACAAAACAAGCCTCCCTGCCTAGCCTCCACTCTTACCTTTTTGTGGTCTGTAACTGACATGGCCAAAAATCACGCTGTGACTCAGATTCCAGGAATCTTTGGATCCACAAAAGATTGCAGGATATGGTGGGCCACGGGGTGATTTTGTGGGTCATGGACTGAAAATTCATGAGACAGGTTGGCCTTGCTGCTCTGGGGATGATATAGTGAGATGAGAGCTTCACGCTCAGACACCCAATATAGCACAGAGGGTTAGTCAAGGTTGAAGGACGCAGAGAAAAGCAACAACAATGGGGAGGGGGCTGAAGTGATTTCTTTATCAGAAGAGATTAAAAGCCCCAGCCTTTCCTGCCTGCCTAAGAGATTACTGGAGGGGAGGGCACAAGAACTGACTGCAGATGCCAAGCAGAGAGAGGCAAGGTTGGTGAAATTCTGCCAGTGCTGTAGGCAGCCACAAGGGCCAGATTCAATATCTAGGGGTTCCACCTAAGAACACAAACAGACCGAGCTCAAGCCCCCACCCAGTAACCTGAGAAAAGTAAACATCCCCCTGAGCGCCTCTAAGAGGAAATCCATCCTCACTCAAAAGGAGAATGTTTACTACAGAAGAAAACCCAGCATTAATTTGGGAAAATAGTGCTTTGAAAGATGACAGCCAGTAAATAGCTTGGACAGTGCCCTTTGTCTCTGTTTCCTACCTTGCAGTGTGACAGCCCAAGGAAAGAATGTCTCTTTAGCCCCTGACCTGTCCATGACTTGTACTATAAATACCCCTGACTAAATCTTGGGAATCGGGGTGCTGTTGGGGGGGCACCCTGGGGGAACCACTGCTCGGTGGGGGTGCCCCAAGGCCAGTGGCACCAGCTGCCAGGGGCCACCAAGCACCAGCTGCTCCAGCCTCCCCTGGGACCACTGCAGGGGTGGGGATGTGGCGGGGGCACTGCTCAAGGGGGGGGACCAGGGGCCACTGCTTAAGCGTGGGGCTGGGGAAGCCGCTGATGAGGAGGTGGGGCCAGTGACTCCAGCTGCCAGGGGCCGCCCTGGGACCGCTGCTGGGGCCACCAAGCAGCAGCTGCTCTGGCCATCCCTGGAACCGCTGCTCAGACATCCCCAGGCCCAGCTGTGCTGGTGGCTGCTCAGGTGGACTTAGGGTGAGCCTCACAGGCCGCTATTCGGGCACTCCCTAGGTCCATCTGCCCACTCCGCCCAAGCAATGGCCATTGTGGCTGGCTGCAGGGCTGCCTGAGCAGCTGGATGCAGAGCTGCTCCAGCAGTGGCCAGTATGGCTGTCCACAGGGCCAGCTGCTTGGGCAGCCCTGAGGTCAGCCACACTGGCTGCTGCAGAAGTCATGAAGGTTGCGGGATCCGTGACTTCCGTGACAGACACGGAGCCTTTCTCTTTGGTGTCTCTGCTTGTCACTGTCACTTCCACCTCGTGCTGCAATGCCAGGTTCTGAGGTTCCACCACATAGTCCAGTTCACAGTGATTTCACCGGGTAGTGGGGAACTTCTCAGCTGCTGCCTCATCGGCACTGTCTTTTTACCCCAACGCTGTCTCCGTACCAGGGCAAAGATTCAGCCCCCTTAGATCAGCTTACCTGCAAGTACAGCTCTAGTAATCACTGAGAAGGAACCAGGACTCTCACATGAGCCTAACTAGCTCTGTTTTTAAACAGTGGAGAGGAAAGAGTCACACCACTTCCAGAACTCTTTAAACAGAGCCCCCTCACTAGAGAAAACCACACATCCCTATCCTCTGTGACTCTCACTTGGCGTGGCATCACTACCCCTTACTTAGCAGGTGACGTTTCAGTTAGGGTGACCCCTTAGTCAGAACAGGCTAAGTACAGTCTGCTGCCCTTTCTTCATACAATAAGAATCAGAACATCTCATTATTCCCCCTGCATTCAGTACTTATAAGAACAACTTTTTTTTATTAAAGCTAATGTTAAAATGATCTAATACACAAGTCAAGGAAAGAGTTTCTATACATTTGGGTATAATGCTTTAAATTATCCAAAAGTACAAAGTTTGATTTAAAAGTCATAAAATACCTTTAGTATATAATCTTTAATATCCCAAATTAAGGTTAATAAATTTAACAATACAGTTAAAATATTAGCATCCAAACATTTGGGTACATCACTCATAAAAAGTTATATTAAGAGTAGCTTGTGGAAAGCAAATATAGCAATCAGTGTAGATTGTACCTCAATAATTGAGCATTTAGAATAGGTTGTCCCTCAGCAAATACAGTTAATCATAGAAGTATTTCAGCTATTTTCCCGATTTCACTTCCCAATGGTACTCCAGCTCATCTCTCCTGATATTGCCGATGTCCGGTGATGTGTTCTAAATAAACGTCCCTTGATCACCTGGTGGCATCCAATACCATGAGCCAAGCGTAGCACAGACCAATTCTACATTCCCACAACACTCACTCATTACTGGGATCCCATGTGCCCAGGGCTCTGACGATCAGCATGTGATCAGCAGAACGTAGCCCCTAGCCCTCAAGGCATCAGCCAGAGGGGCATATTTCTTCACCTTTCGAGTTCAGGCATCACAGAAAGCTAGGGTCCTGTTCTCAAAGGAACTGTGACATCCACCATGATGATCTTCTTCTTTTCTAGTTGGTGATCACGATGTCCAGTTGCAATTTGCTGTCTGTTCTGGGAATGGCAGAGTTCACGGAAATCTTCTTCATGGGTGGTGGGATGACTCTGACCAGGTGATCTTGAATGGCATTGTCAAGCAGCTGCCAGGCTCTGAAACGGGGCTTGCAGCTACACAGGAACATGGAGTAGTGTTTCATTGGCATAGTCGCACTTCCTGCATCGCTTGTCCCAATTCCCATGGCAGACAGCTCCGTTCAGCCAGACACAGTTGAACCGGGCCCTGTGGATGAATCTTCAGTCAGTTAATCGGGTGAAACTGTCCCCTCCCCGGGGAGGAAGTGATTGCTGGCATCCCACTTGCAAATCATCTTGAACGCCTTGCCCTAGTCCAGCTTCTATCTCAGGTTTTTCACGTACTGCCAAAGGATGGCATCCTTCAGGGTCCTCTCTAGCATAGTTCTAGCTCTGAGTGATGATTGCATGCTCCATATTCTTGACTTGTGGCACCAGGACTTCCAACTCCTGATGTTCCTCATACCGTGTCCAGTGACAGCCAAATTTTAACTCAAAATAGCCAAAATTGATCACTTTGACAACACAGGTCTGTCTGCTGATCACCTAGGCAGAGTAGGTGTGTCTATTCAAATACAGTCTGCTCCTGAGGATTTTCCCACCAGTATATCACTGGATGTCAGGGGACAGCTCATGCAGACCCTGCTTCCAGTTGGAATGAATGGGGTGAAAAGGAAATTTAGGCTGAATGTCAGGAAGAACTTCCTAAGAGTGAGACTCTTAGGCCATTGGACAATATGTCCAATGGGTGATGGGGGGAGAAAGAGAGAGAGGTGACAGCCATGTTGCCTGAGCCTGAGTTGCACATGACACTGCAGAATTTCTGTATAGTGCAATTCTGCCTAGGGCCCATGAGATGGGCTAGCTGGGTCCTCAGGACATTCCCGTCTTTAACTGCTGCCATTAAAAGAGCAAGGGTGTGCAAGACCAAAGAGGGCAAGGAAAATGGATGGGGTTGGGTGGGTTGAGGTGAGGTGGCTTTGATGGGAGAAGGTTCATTTTGGTCCCCAGAAATGCTCCTGCCTTCTGTCTAATTAGTCCTGGTTTAGCCAATATAATTGCAGAACGTCCTGGAAGTGATAAGGAAGCCAACATGTTTCCATGTACTGCAACCACTGCAGCAAAGTGTATCCCCCATCTGAGAAACAAGAGTGCACAGTGTCTGTGCCGGCTCTGCCTGTCCCAGGGACCCAAAGCCTGCTTCCGAGTAGCATATAGACAATAGCGTTTGCTCTCCTCCCTTAACCAGGTTAAAGAGAGATTGTATTGGCAATTTGTGAGTTAGCAGAAGTTCTAAAAACGGGAGATAAAACAAAGTGTGACAGGCTAAGCAGCCCCTGTCATTGGGGATTGATCACAATGCTAATATCCAGTGTCAGCGGCACATTAATAACCCAATAACCCAGCTTTGGATATTGGCACTATCACAACCCTTTAACCTGGTAATAACTCATGGGAAAAACACTAACAGTGTCACAGTCTACCAAGCTTCCCCTAGCCAGAGAGCCAACGTCAACCTCCCAGCACTGCACAGGCCAGCCTGAGCAACCCCCTACATGCCCTGTTAGCAGTAACAAATGTATATTATGGAGTATACATGGCCCCAGTCAGGATCAGGGCCCCATCATGCTGGGTGCTGCACTGGGAGGAGAGTTGTTTTGTTAGGGGCAATAGGAATGGCAAGAGGAAGAGTTCAGTTTGAGACAATGACTGAAATCCACAAGATTCAGAAAAAGGGAGATGGCTCATCAGCAGAGGTAGCTGTGGACAGGGTGCTGCTCAGAAGTCTTCCTTGGAATTGTCTTCTGAAGGGAATTTCTCCATGGTTTGAAACTGGAGATTTTTGACAAAATATTTGGATTTTCTCAAAAGGTTCTGGATTTTAGTAAAACTGTTTTTCACTTTCCATTTTGATTTTGGGGTCCCTTCAATTGCCAACTCTCATTAGCTGGCTTAGTCACATGGTGGGATTTTCAAAAGTAAAAGTTTCTGAAAGTGAAAAGTCTTTAAAAAAATCAGTTGAAAGTATTGAAAAACAAAAGCCTATCTTTGCTGAAACCAGGGAAATGTTCATGATGAAACAAAGCTTCTCCACCAGATGTAGCAGGCAGAGGGTCTGCAACAATGGACTGTGTCTGGTGGTGATGGGGGGAGATATTGTCCCTCCACTCCCTTGCCAACTACGGCCAGTGCTTGTGAAACTGCTCAGTGCTGTCTGAGGCTGGGAAAGAGCTGGGCTAATGATCCCTCTGAGTCTGTCTACTGCAGCATGTGTAAGCAGAGCCAAGCTAGTTTTGACCTAGCTTGCGATAGTAGAGGAGCTACTGTGACACAGGTTAGCCATCCAAGCCCAATCCTGCCTGGTACATATGTCGTTGGGTTGCTAGCCCATGCCTCTGCCTGCACTGCTATGGTTACACTGCTTTAGTTAGTGAGCTAGCGCAGGTATGCCTACCAGTGTTGTCCTGGCTGCAGTACAGACAGACCCTCAAGGAATGGCTGGCCCCAGTCACCTGCTACTGCTGCAGCCACTGCAAGGGAGGTCCCCTGTGACCCACATTTAGGGTTACCATACATCTGGATTTTCCCAGACAAAGCTTCTTTTTTGAGCTTTCTTTCTCTATCCAGATGAATTTCAAACAACAGGCAATGTCCAAGGGTTTTGCAGAGTGAACAAGCAGCGGCTCAGAAAGAGCCCTGACTGGTCCTCTTTCTGATTGGTCCCTCCCTTGCATCTGCAGCTGATTGGTCCATTCTCCTGCAAGCCACAGCTGCCAGATCCCCTCCCACACACCCACTCACCCTTCCCAGCCCTGGGAAGGGGGGTCCCGGAGGGAGGCGCTGACTGACAGCTGTTGCTGTGGTCTGTACTTAGGCCAGCCACCCTGCCATCATGGCAAGGAGTGACACTGCCCCCCACCCCCAGTGAGTATCCCTGCCACAGGTACCACCTTCAGCTCTCCCAACTGTACCCCCCATAACTACCCACCCTCCACCAGTGTTAATGCATTTCAACCAGTTAACCCTTGCTATGGAGATTTAGCTGAGTTTGGTAAGGTGCAGAAAGGAGCAGCACTGTGAGGGGCGAGTGAAGTGGGGGATGTATGTCAAAGAATCCCCAGTCTGTGGATGATGCTGTGATCACAGTGCACGGTGATGGGAGCTGCAGACTCCTCATTTACAGCCTCGCCACAGTTGCTAAAATGGGCTTTGGTGAGGGGCTGTAAAGGCCAGTCATGGATAATGTAGCTGGCTTGTCTGATTGTGCTGATGAGGCACTGGAAAGGTGGGGGTTAGAACTGGGGCATGTGGCATTTGTGAAAGACTCATTATGAAGCCACTGAGGGTATGTCTACACTGCAATGTAATCCCAGGCTCAAGCCCCAACCCCCCTTCCCCTTCTGTCTCTACACAAATCTATCTGACTTGGGCCAGTAAGCCCTCTGCGTTCAGGGCCTAGGATTCGGCAAGGGCAGTGGGTCTAAGATCAAGTCCCAGTGGGACTTGTGTCCAAAGTGCATCATTTTGTAGTGTGGATGCAGCTCAGGCCCAGGTCCCCGACACTCATATTCTGAGTCTGCCAATGCTATTCCACAATCCCATGGGCCAGTGTTCCAAGCCTTTTTATTCCAAGACTAGCCAACTGACTCCCAAGAAACAGAAGAAACTCCTTGGTTCAAGTCCAGCTGCTCTGTGTTTAACCCTCCCATTTTACCCTGATCACTAATCTTCTTCAAGCAGAGTGAACTGTCTCCTGCGTTAGCTATGGCCACCAATAAGAAGGAATTCTTTGCTAAATTCACTGCTTCCTGCTCATGGGACCACAGTCAGATTCTGGTAAATCTTTGGTGCGGGGCAAGCAAGACGTTTGACTTCAGGAGGAGCACCGGAAATGACCACGTGCACCAAGAAATAGCGGCCAAGCTGGCAGTGCTGGGGATTAAAGGAACTGGTGACCAGTGCAGGGAGTGGATGAATTGCACAGGAGTGACTGTTGGAAAGCCAGGGATGAGAACAGCACCTCTGGGAACTCTGCATGATCCTGCCTCTTTTACGAGGACTATGACTGGATGCTGGGTACTGGGCTGAGCACTGAGCCCTAGTAGTTCATAATGGCCTAGTCAGCCGGGATGGTGACCTTCCGTCCCTGAGTCTAGTACAGGACCAGGAAGGAACCAGCAGCATCAGGCTAGCAAAGGGACTTTGGTTTCTCACACCTATCCCTGAGAAGGCTTTGCCAGTGGAGAAGCTGCAGCATGTCCTGGGTCCATACTCAGAGGAGCTGTGTGATGAACACCAGAAGAGTAGCCCCTCCATGGTACCCCAGAACAGGAATGCATTGGACAATACATGGCCATGCAACTGGGATTGAACACTAATTGGACATGGCAAATGTACCCCCAGCCATTCTCCACCAATAAACATGCTAAACATGCTGAAAAGGGAAATGAGAATGGAGGGTCAGGGGACATGTAGAAGTAGGGAATTCATTTGTTTGCACTTCTTTCACTAGTTTGTACTGTTCAGTGTTTTGTTTATGCACCTTATTTTATTACAAGTTTTGGTGTTGGTTTACTACTGGAGTTTTGATGTTGTAATGGCAGTGGGACTGCCAGACAATGCTTTAATATTACTTGGGTTTTTTTTAATACAGTCAGGTTCACAACTAAAGGCTTTAATTTTATTAAAATTTATTGCCATACCTGCATCACATCTTCTACTGTGTATTTCAAAGAATAAAGATAAAGACATGACAAGGCACAACTGGGAAGCTGTATCCAAGCACAATTCCTCAATATATCTATTCAACTCAATCACAATACAAATACACAATTCATGTCACACTTCCCCCAAACCCATTGTGTACCTGTTATCTCATCCACAATTAACAATTCATGACAATCACACACCTCCCCAGTGGTAGCGTACAGTGAGAGTACTGCGTTTATTGGAAAAAGTGGTAAACAAATACATCAATAAACATACTCTTCTCCTCCTTCCCCGGTCCATGTGGGTGCATAAAGCATCCCTGATTTCTCTTGCCCCTGTGCATCCTGCTCCAGCTGTGACAGGTGCACCTTCACACTGAGTGTACCAGTTCAGCACAAGTCCATTGAGGGGCAAATGGCTCAACTCTGGATTCACAAAGGCCCAGTGATGCGAATAGCATTGATGACACTGGAATCCAAATGGTTCTGTAAACAGTGCCAGCTGGATTTCAATCTGCCAAATGCACATTAAGCCTTCTTTTGCCAGGGCCTCTGAGATCAGGATATGGTTTGCTAAGCCAAGACCAAAGGGGAAATGCAGTGTCCCCTAGAACAACAGTGGGGACAGGTGCTCCATTTTTGACAAGGTCATTTGGTGGGAATAATGTCCCAGCCTGCCCATGAAGGTAGATTTCCGATTGGCAGAAAATACTGGCATGATGAACTTTTCCAAGGCATCCATAAATCAAGTGTCCATAAATCATCCTCCATGAGTGAATGCATACCAATGGAGTAGTACCCTCTGCATGTCACATACTTAATGTGCTCTTTGGGGAAGGCAAGCTATGGGCACCTGAGTCCCATCAATGGCCCTGGCACAGTCTGGAAATCCCATTCTCTCAAAATTAGCATTTACTTCAGGGATATTGCTTATGCCCAGCACCTGTGGGTAAATCACATGCCTGATTGCCTCAGTTATAGCGACCTGCTTCTAGACTGGCATGGCTACACTCATGCATGTGCCATGATGCTGGAGCAGCTGGGCAAGCTGTTCACAAAGCTCCAGAAATGTAGCTTTCTTTATGAGAAAATTCTGGACCCACTGCTGGTCATCCCAGGGCCTCATGATGATACAACCCCACCAGTCTGTGCTTGTGGTCCTGCTCCAGAAACACCTGTCTTGAAGAGGGCTACAGTGGCTCGCCTGGCAGCTGTGAGCAGCATCAACCAGTTCAAGTCTGACATGTCTGTACTGTCCTCCTTCTGCTCCAACAAGTGCCTTCAGTAGGTCAGAAAACGCAGCTGAAATGTCCTGCAGCGTCTCCTGAATGCTCAGCCTGTTTCCTGAAACAGGAGTGAAAGCCCATGCAGGATAAGTTCTTCCAATGGGGACACGTCCATGTTGCTGGCTCCAGTTGCAGGAGCATGGGGACTCAAAAGATGGCTCATCAGGATGTGTTGACAGGCTCTGACAACTTCCTGTGCAGTGGTCCAGAAATTCTGAACTGAGGGTCAATATTTAGGGTAGACACTCAAGCTTGCCTTTACAAACACCAAGTTCCATGCTTAAATTGCAGTGTAGTTGTACCCTGAGGATCTTTCTGTACTGCAATCAGAAGGGGTGATTGCAGCATCTAGTTAGAGCAAAGCTATCTTGGGTCTGCCTACATGTGAATCATAGAATATCAGGGTTGGAAGGGACCTCAGGAGGTCATCTAGTCCAACCCCCTGCTCAAAGCAGGACCAATCTCCATTTTTTTTTGCCCCAGATCCCTAAATGGCCCCCTCAAGGATTGAGCTCACAACCCTGGGTTTAGCAGGCCAATGCGCAAATCACTGAGCTATCCCTCCGACCCCTGCTGATTGCAATGTAGACTGATGAAACAGCTGATGAAGCTGATGAAACATTCGGGGCTGACACGCCTGAGGTGCCCAGGTACCAGTGCTCATCCTTCTCCCCATCTCTCAGCCCAGCCCTCTCCACTGTCTGAGGTCAGTGCCTGGGGGAAGGGCAGCTGGCTAATGCTCAGCCCAGCCAAGGCTGAGTGATGCTGGAGGGAGGAAGGAAGTCCTCTGTAGAGCTCGCCTTGCCCATACCTACTCCACATCAAGAGCACTGGCACTGACATCACAGAACGAGGTCACAGCCTTAGGTTTTCTGTGGCCACCTGTCATAAATATAAAGGGAAGGGTAAAAACCTTTAAAATCCCTCCTGGACAGAGGAAAAATCCTTTCACCTGTAAAGGGTTAAGAAGCTAGGATAACCTCGCTGGCACCTGACCAAAATGACCAACAAGGAGACAAGATACTTTCAAAGCTGGGGGGGGGGGGCAAAGAGTCTGTCTGTCTGTGTGATGCTTTTGTCAGGGACAGAACAGGAATGGAGTCTTAGAACTTAATAAGTAATCTAGGTAGATATGCGTTAGATTATGATTTCTTTAAATGGCTGAGAAATTAGACTGTGCTGAATATTCTTGTCTTTGTGTCATTCTTGACAGGTTTCAGGTGCATCCGATGAAGTGAGCTGTAGCTCACGAAAGCTTATGCTCTAATAAATTTGTTAGTCTCCAAGGTGCCACAAGTACTCCTTTTCTTTTTGTGTCATTCTTGTAACTTAAGGTTTTGCCTAGAGGGATTCTCTATGTTTTGAATCTAATTACCCTGTAAGGTATTTACCATCCTAATTTTACAGAGATGATTCTTTTTACCTTTTCTTATATTAAAATTCTTCTTGTAAGAAATTGAATGCTTTTTTCATTGTTCTTAAGATCCAAGGGTTTGGGTCTGTGGTCACCTATGCAAACTGGTGAGGATTTTTATCAAGCCTTCCCCAGGCAGGGGGGTGCAAGGTTTTGGTGAGGATTTTGGGGGGAAAGACGTTTCCAAACAACTCTTTCTCAAAAAATAAACCCGGACGTTTGGTGGTGGCAGTGGAAGTCCAGGGGCAAAGGGTAAAATAGTTTGTACCTTGAGGAAGTTTTAACCTCAGCTGGTAAAAGTAAGCTTAGGAGATTTTTCATGCAGGACCCCACATCTGTACCCTAGAGTTCAGAGTTGGGAAGGAACCTTGACACCACCCAAAGCACTAACACTGCCAACTGTCACCTGCAGCTGGCCAGACTTGTCAGAACAGCTCTGGCCTCAGTGCTCCACCATTCCTGACTCAACTCTGGACGTTCTCTATGTCTAGGAATGGAGCCCTGTGACCTGAGAAAGAAATAACAGAGACAAGATGCAGCAGGCTGCATGCTTACCTCACCAGGAGCATCCCCGTGCTCTGCTCTCAGCATTGGCTCTTCATTGAATACAGAAGTCTCTGAATGGGACTGGCCCTAGATCATCACTCCTGCTGCAACCACCATTGTGAGGCTCCCCTGGGACAAGGACACGGTCAGCCAATGGGGTAGGCTTGGGAATGCGGAACTTTCCCAGGAGCCAGACTGAGATTATGGAGCTCCCTTCCAGACACCATGTGAACAGCCACCACCCTTGTTGTGCTCACTGCTACATGCAAGTTCCCCTCCTAACCAGGCTTTCCCTGATGGCATCGCTGATCAGGCCAGGGGGAAGCAAGTTCTGCTAGGTCTCTTCCACTTTGTGGAGGCACTCAGATGCTGGGGTACTAGGGGCCAGTATACAAACTGAGATAGCTAGAATGGGGTGTGTGGGGACAGATGCTAAATAGATACAGGTCAATGGCTACTGAGAGGTGGGGCTGTATTAA
The DNA here is from genome assembly GCF_009764565.3 of Dermochelys coriacea. Lineage (NCBI taxonomy): Eukaryota > Metazoa > Chordata > Testudines > Dermochelyidae > Dermochelys > Dermochelys coriacea. The sequence continues at coordinate 40,398,585 of NC_050075.1, forward strand.
ACTGTTCCTCTCTGACCCTTTCTCACTCTCTCTGTATTTCTTCTGCCCTGGACTGTCTCTCTCACCCCGGCCTCTCCTACGCAGAATACAGACCAGTCATGTTTAAGTCGGAGTTAAACTTTCAGACCAGTGGGTTAAGATCAGGCTACCTGAGGTCAGTGGGTACTAGACTGTGCTGCCATATGGGAGCATCTCTGACAGTAAGAAACAGGGGTGGAGGGCAGAGGAGCCTGCTACAACTGTATTTGGTAGTTTTGCTCCCTTACAGTGGTATCTGATGGCAGCTGTTTTGCTGCATTGTAGTTGCCACTGTGTGTGAGGGACATGAATCAACAAGGGAAGAGGGAGGGGCGGCATGTTTTGTTTAATTAGAATAATGAAGCTGTGAGGCTAAGAGTTGGGAGTGCTGAGGCTTTAATTGGCAGGGTCTGGTGAGTGCAAGTCCATCGGCTGGAGCCATATGGAAGCAACAAACTGAGGCAAGTGAGTGACAGCCTGAATCTGAGGGACTTTCATTAATTCCAATAGCAGAGCTGTGATTGATGTGTCAGCTCCCTGCTGCTCTGCGTTTCAGGCTGATGGATCCACATCATTTCTGCTGCTGCTGCGATCCCAGTAGGAGAGGGAGAGAAAAGAAAAAGAAAAAAAGGAGCAAAACAGGAAGGAAAAGGAGAGAGGATAGCAGGAGAAAGTTGGCGGTTTTAGACTGAAGCTGCTAGGCCTTGTCTGTACTAGAGAGCCAAGCCGAGTCAGATGTATGGAGTTCAGTGCAGCCTACTAGCCATGCCACATGAACATATGTTTTGTTCCATGGCCACATTTGTACCATCCAATATCACCCTAATTGCAATGCTCTCTGAGTAGCTAGTCCCCAATTCTCAGCTCAACTCCTAAGCAGGGCACTCTGGAAGATTTCCCCCAGCCATTGCCATGCTGTGAGACAGTAGCAGAAGGCTAGTTGATGTATTTCAGTGTGGCTGTGTCCACACGGGTGCGATAGGGACTTAGGTTGAGCCATTCAGCTTTACCTGCACATTTACCTTTCTCAAAAGGGGCCTGTTCTAACCTGTTACCTGATGGCTGTTTGGGTTGTTTTTGTGTGTGGAAGCAAGGTTTCTTGGGGGCTTTAATTTCTCTAGTGTAGATCAGGCCAGCTGGGCCAATGCACTAGGTTAGATATGGCAGTTCCCATTAACTATACACTAAAAAGAGTCCTAGGATTACAGATGAGAAAGCCCTATTCAGTCACATCCCATCCATCCCCCTTCCCACCTCCTCTTCTGAGTTCCTGCAGTACTGCTAGAGCATCATCCAGGCCAGCTGTAACTGCCCCAGGGAGGCACTCCACAGTGTGCCCTGGCCTGGGATTTATCCCAATGTCTTTTTTTAGTGGTATCCTTTGCATCTGACTCTGCCCCTTGTTCCTCTCCCTCCTTGCTGTTTGTACCTTTCCTTTGTGTCTTAAAACAGTTTCCATGTCCCCACCCCTTAGTCACTGCTTCTCCAAACTAGTCAGAATTAGCTTCACAGGCCTGCTGAACACCATTACCAGCGTTGTCTTGCCTGCCCACAGAGATGGTAAAACACGATGCAAGATCCTGCCTCACAGACACACTTGAGCCTAGGGACGTTGTGCTGAGCTGGAAGCCAGGAGGCCTCAAGTTCTAGCTCGAGCTGTTAACGTTCCCTGCACTTCACAAGCATCACTAAGGCCTGGTCTAAAGTATGCAGTTATTTCAGAATTAGCAAAGTTACCTCGAAATAAAACTGATTCTGTCCACATGACCAAATCAGTTTTTTTCTATTTAAAGGGCTCTTTACTCCTATTTCTGTACTCCATCTCGGCAAGTGGAGTAGCGCTAAAATTGAGATCGCTGTTCCGGGTTACAGGTACTGTGGATGCAATTTGATGATATTGGCCTCCGGGAGCTATCCCAGAATGCTCCCTTGTGACCGCTCTGGACAACACTCCGAACTCTGATACACTAGCCAGGTAGGCAGTAAAAGCCCCGGGAACTTTCGAATTTCCTGTTTGGTCACCATCAGCACAGGTGACCATCAGCACAGTCCACCATCACAGGCGACCACGCAGAGTCCACCATCACAGGCGACCGTGCAGAGTTCATCATCACAAGAGATCACACAGTCCTGGATTCGCAGACAAGCTCCAGCATGGTCCGAACGGGAGGTAGTGGATCTCATTTCATGTTGGGGAGATGAATCTGTTATGGCAAAACTACATTCCAAAAAAAGAAATGCAAATACGTACACTAAAGTGTCCAGGGCCATGACAGAAAGAGGCTATTCCAAGGACACAGAACAGTGTTGTACAAAAATCAAGGAGCTCAGGCAAACATACAAAAAAGCCAGGGAGGCAAACAGGCACTCTGGGTCACAGCCCCATACATGCTGCTTCTACCGTGAGCTGCAGGCAATTATGGGGGGTGACGCCACCACTACCCCACCACTGTCCATGGACACCTGCAAGGGGGGAGTAGCACAGAGTGAGGAGGATGAGTTTTTGGAGTACGAAGAGGAGGAAGAGGAGGAGGAGGACAGTGCACAGGTGGAAAGTGGGGAATTTGTTTTCCCTCCTAACTAGGAACTATTCTTAATGCTGGAGCCAATAGTCTCCCCCCACTCCCAGAGCATGCTCCCGGACCATGACCCTGGAGAAGGCACTTCTGGTGAGTGAGAGCTTGATCGGAGCCACACGGTGGGGGGTGGGAGGAAATCCAGCCGCGCTGGGTTGTTCGTGTTTAGTTTAAAGGGCTCATCCCTGCTCAGAGCCTCATTGGAGCCCCGCAGTGTGTGTGTGTGGGGGGGGGAGGGAGTGTTGTGTGAAGCAATCATCCCAGAGAGCCCGCAGGCTGCCTGCAAGCTTAATTCTGTTGCCTGGCTCCTGCCTGCAAGCTGAATTCTGTTGTCTGGCCTCATATGATGACTTACTCACACCAAAGTGGCAGGCACTTCAGTATAAGAGGCAAAATGAGACCTTGTACAGAAAGAACATGTGCTGTGTACTATGAATTGCCTGTTTCACTGAGAAAAAGTGTCCCCTTTGTTCTTTAAAATGTATCTTTTAAAATACTACCTTCCCTTTTTCTCCTCCCACAGCAGATACAAGTGTTTCAATGCAACCCCTGTCTACTCCATCCCAGAGGCTGGCCAGATTAGAAGGCAGAAAAAACGAACTCGGGACGACACGTCTTCCGAGCTCATGCAGTCCTCCCGCGCTGATAGGGCCCACTTGAATGCGTGGTGGTGAACAATTGCGGAGTTGTATAAAGCGCTACATGAATATGAAGAGAGGAGGGATGCATGTGATGAGAGCAGGCAGGATGCTATGGTCAAGCTCATGGGGGGAGCAAACTGACATGCTCCGCTGTATGGTGGATCTAATGCAGGAAAGGCAGCAAGACCACAGACTGCCGCTGCAACCCCTGTATAACCTCCCTCCCTCCGCTCAAGTTCCATAGCCTCCTCACCCAAACGCCCAAGAACACAGTGGGGGGGAGGCTTCGGGGACCCACACAGTCAACCCCAGAGGATTGCACAAGCATCAGAAAAATGGTATATCCTAAATTTTGATTTGGTTTCTGGACTTGTCCTTTCTTCCTCCTCCAGCCCCCTAAACTAGTATCCCCCTCCCCCATCTAACTTCTGATTTCCCTCAATGTTTTGTGCAACAAATAATAAAGAATGGTTTTTAAAAAATTGTGACTTTATTTCCTTTCATATATATATATATATAGGGGGCGGGTAACTTTAAGAGAAACAAACACAACTTTCACACCTTACCCTGGCCAGTCATGAAACTGGCTTTCAAAGATTCTCTGATGTGCAGTGCGCAGCCATTGGTAATCGTCCCATAACTGCAACACTATGCGGTCCCAACAGTCTGCTTGTTTCCCGGGCCCAGAATCGGCATTCCACTGCATGAACCTCCCCCATTGCCACCAGGATGGCCAAATTGCCAGGGCCCATACTTTGAAAGAAGTCTGTGTCCATGTCCTTATCACTCTCCTCACCGCACTGCTGTCGCCTACTCACCTGCTTTTGCAAGTTCTGGTTCTGGTTCTGGTTCTGCATACACTGCTGGATAGTGTGTGTGGTGTTTAGAGCGGTCACAACTGCTGCGGTGATCTGAGCGGGCTCCACGCTTGCCGTGGTATGGCGTGAGCAGGAGAGCAGAGTGGCAGGTGGATGACGATGCTGACTGCAATATGGCGCACCGACGGAAAAAGGCATGAAATGATTGTCGGCCGCTGCTTTCACAGAGGGAGGAGCAAGGGGTAGGCTGACAGCAAACAGTGCAGTACGACTGCTAGGTGTCATCATCTCCTGGATGCTCACGGTGCTGCTGGCTGGGAGAGCACACGAGGCAGAATGGTCCTCTCAAGGATTGAACTCACAACCCTGGCTTTAGCAGGTCAACGCTCAAACCACCGAGCTATCCCTCTGCCAATATTCCAAACAGGACTGAATCTCCATTAGACAAAACTTAAAGAAGAGACTGACCTGAGTTACTCCCATTTATGTCCAGGCACCCCTGACAGACCTTACTGAGGTCTGCCAGGAGCACCCATGTCTGCCCAGGTGCCACGACTGACCTCACTGAGGCTGGCCAAGAGCACCCAGGAGATGACAAGGACAGATACCAGTCGTACTGCACCATCTGCTGCCACAAGGCAATGAGCTGCTGCTGTGTAGCAATGTAGTCCCACGTCTGCCGGCACCCAGGAGATGTACGGTGACAGTGAGCTGAGCGGGCGCCATGCTTGCCATGGTATGGTGTCTGCATGGGTAACCCAGGAAAAAAGGCGTGAAATGATTATCTGTTATTGCTTTCACGGAGGGAGAGATGGGGGGCCTGACAACATGCACCCAGAACCACCCGCGACAATGTTTTTTGTCCCATCAGGCATTGGGATCTCAACCCAGAATTGCAATGGACACTGCGGGAACTGTGGGATAGCTACCCACAGTGCAACAGTCTGGAAGTCAACGCTAGCCTCGGTACTGTGGACGCACTCTGCCAACTTAATGGTTTTAATGGTCTTAAGTGGGGGACATACACAATCAACCGTATAAAATCACTTTTAAAAAAATTGACTTCTATAAATTCAACCTAATTTTGTAGTGTAGACATACCCTTAGCCCTGGTCTACAGTATGAGTTTAGGTCGGATTTAGCAGCATTAAATCGGTTTAGCCCTGCACCTGTTCACACTATGAAGCCATTTTTTCCGACTTTAAGGGCTCTTAAAACCGCTTTCTGTACTCCGCCCCGACGAGCGGATTAGCACTGAAATTGACCTTGCTGGGTCCAATTTGGGGTAGTGTGGACGCAATTCAATGGTATTGGCCTCTGGGAGCTATCCCAGAGGGCTCCATTGTGACCGCTCTGGACAGCACTCTCAACTCAGATGCACCGACCAGCTAGACAGAAAAGCCCCGCGAACTTTTGAATTTCATTTCCTGTTTGCCCAGTGTGGCAAGCTGATCAGCACAGGTGACCATGCAGAGCTCATCAGCACAGGTGATCATGCAGTCCAAGAATCGCAAAAGAGCTCCAGCATGGACCGAACGGGAGGTACTGGATCTGATCGCTGTATGGGGAAGACAAATCCATGCTATCAGAACTCTGTTCAAAAAGATGAAAAGCCAAAATATCTCCAAGGGCAAGAAGGACAGAGGCTATAACAGGGACCCGCAGCAGTGCCACGTGAAACTTAAGCAGCTCAGGCAAGCCTACCAAAGAACCAGAGAGACAAACGCCACACCAGGTCAGAGCCGCAGACATGCCACTTCTATGATGAGCTGCATGCCATTCTAGGTGGTGCCCCTAAAACTACCCCAGCCCTGTGCGTGGACTCCGTCAATGGACTCTCACGCAACAGGGATGTGGATTTTGGGGAAGAGGGAGATGATTCGGAGGAGGAGGTTGAAGCACAGCAAGCAAGCAGAGAAATTGTTTTCCCCGACAGCCAGGAACTGTTTTTCACCCTGGATCTAGTACCCTCCCAACCCACCGAAGGCGGGCTTCCGGACCTAGAAGGTGGAGAAGGGACCTCTGGTGAGTGTACCTTTGTAAATATAATACATGGTTTAAAAGCAAGCATGTTTAATGATTAATTTGCCCTGAAGACTTGGGATGCATTCACGGCCAGTACAGCTACTGGAAAAGTCTGCTAACATATATGGGGATGGAGTGGAAATCCTCCAGGGACATCTCAATGAAGCTCTCCTGGATGTACTCCCAAAGCCTTTCCAAAAGGTTTCTGGGGAGGGAAGCCTTATTCCATCCTCCATGATAGGACACTTTACCACAGCAGGGCAGCAGCATGTAAAGTCTGGAATCATTGCATAACAAAGCATGGCAGCCTATGGTCCCGGTGTTTACGGGCATTCAAGCAACATCCGTTTTTTATCTCTCTCTGTTATCCTCAGGAGAGTGATATCATTCATAGAATCATCATAGAATATCAGGGTTGGAAGGGACCCCAGAAGGTCATCTAGTCCAACCCCCCATTCATGGTCACCTGGTTGAAATAGGGGAATTTATTAAGGGGACATTCAGAGGTGGCCGTTCCTGCTGGGCTGTTTGCCTGTGGCTGAACAGAAATCATCCCTGCTGTCAGCCGTGCGGTCAGGGGAGGGATGAAGTGACCATCCCAGAGAATTGGGTGTGTGTGGCGGGGGTGGTTGGTTGGGTTTGTGCTGCATGTTAACCTGAAAACCACAGCCAGTCCTTTTAAATTGCCAACTCATTTTAAAGGGCCAACCCAACAGGTGCTTGGTATGTGAAATGAGGGCACTGCTGTTTGAAACCATTTCCACATGTTAGGAAGGTTAAAGAAGCCAAAAGACTGTGGCTTACCATGTGTGCCTGCAAGCCAAATTCTGTTGCCCGCCGAACCCGCGTGTGTGATCACTCACACCATACCGGCAGGTCCTCGACATAAGAGGCAAAATGCGACCTTGTAAAAAAAGCACATGTGCTATGTAATGTTAACAGCTTGGTTCACCGTGAAAGAGTCTACCCATTGTTCTCTAAAATGTCTCTTTTAAAGACTAATCTCCTTTTTTTCCCTCCCGCAACTGCAAATGTTTCATCACTGCACATATCATCTCCGTCACAGAGGCTATCAAAGATTAGAAGCCAAAAAAATGCACTCACGATGAAATGTTCTCTGAACTCATGCAGTCCTCCAATGCTGAAAGAGCCCAGCACAATCCATGGAGGGAGACAATGTCAGAGTCTAGGAAAGCACAAAATGAATGCGAGGACAGGAGGGATGAGCGAGAGGACAGGAGGGATGAGCAAGAGGAGAGGTGGTGTCAGCGTGATGAGAGGAGGCAGGATGCAATGCTGAGGACACTGGAGGATCAAACTGATATGATCCAGAGTATGGCTGAGGTGCAGGAAGGGCAGCAGGAGCATAGACTGCTGCTGCAGCCCCTGTGTAACCAACTGCCCTCCTCCCCAAGTTCCATAGCCTCCTCACACACATGCCCAAGAATGCCGTTGGGGGGCCTCCGGGCATCCAAACACTCCAGCCCAGAGGATTGCCCAAGCAACAGAAAGCTGGCATTCAACAAGTTTTGAAGTGCAGGGTGGCCTTGTCCTTCCATCCTCCCCTCCTCCATCACCCCACCCAGTGCTTCCTTCCTCCCCCACCCCTCCTGGGCTACCTTGGCAGTTATCCCCCCATTTGTGTGATGAATTAATAAAGAATGCATGAATTTGAAACAACAATGACTTTATTGCCTCTGCAAGAGGTGATCAAAGGGGGGAGGGGAGGGTGGTTGGCTTACAGGGAAGTAGAGTGAACCAAGGGGGTGGGTTTTCATCAAGGAGAAACAAACAGTACTTTCACACTGTAGCGTGGCCAGTCATGAAACTGGTTTTCAAAGCTTCTCTGATGCACAGCGCGTCCTTCTGTGCTCTTCTAATCTCCCTGGTGTCTGGCTGTGCGTAGCCAGTGGCCAGACAATTTGCCTCCACCTCCCACCCCCGCCATAAATGTCTCCCCCTTAATCTCACAGATATTGTGGAGCACACAGAAAGCAGTAATAACGATGCGAATATTGGTTTTGCTGAAGTCTAACTGAGCCAGTAAACTGCGCCAGCGTGCTTTTAAACATCCAAATGCACATTCTACCACCATTCTGCACTTGCTCAGCCTATAGTTGAACAGCTCCTGACTACTGTCCAGGGTGCCTGTGTACAACTTCATGAGCCAGGGCATTAAGGGGTAGGCTGGGTCCCCGAGGATAACTATAGGCATTTCAACATCCCCAACAGTAATTTTCTGGTCTGGGAAATAAGTGTCTTCCTGCAGCTGTTCAAACAGACCAGAGTTCCTGAAGATGCAAGTGTCATGCACCTTTCCTGGCTATCCCACGGTGATGTCGGTGAAACGTCCTTTGTGGTTCACCAGTGCTTGCAGCACCACTGAAAAGTACCCTTGCGGTTTATGTATTGGCCGCCCTGGTGTTCTGGGGCAAGATAGGGATATGCGTTCTGTCTATCACCCCACCGCAAATAGGGAACCCCAGCGCATTAAAGCCATCCACAATAGTCTGCACATTTCCCAAAATTACTACTCTTGATAGCAGCTGGTCAATGATTACATTGGCTACTTGCAGCACAGCAGTCCCCACAGTAGATTTGCCCACTCCAAATTGATTCCTGACAGACCGGTAG